>NC_135819.1:11594789-11900805 GCF_964213995.1 Mustelus asterias | reverse complement strand
CGGTCACTCCACTCACGCATGAAGATAAACTTTAAATGTAATTGTCTTTTGTCCTGCGGTGTTAAGTAAACACAGTTAGAGTTTTAACAACATCAGGTTAAAGTCCAACAGGTTTATTTGGTAGCAAATACCATTAGCTTTCGGAGTGCTGCTCCTTCGTCAGATGGAGTGGAAATGTGCTTTCAAAACATCAGCCTGAGAATGACTGAACACTGCACCCAGCCTGAGAGTGACTGAACACTGCACCCAGCCTGAGAGTGACTGAAGACTGCACCCAGCCTGAGAGTGACTGAACACTGCACCCAGCCTGAGAGTGACTGAAGACTGCACCCAGCCTGAGAGTGACTGAACACTGCACCCAGCCTGAGAGTGACTGAACACTGCACCCAGCCTGAGAGTGACTGAAGACTGCACCCAGCCTGAGAGTGACTGAACACTGCACCCAGCCTGAGAGTGACTGAACACTGCATCCAGCCTGAGAGTGACTGGTCTCGGGCTGTTTTGAGAGCACATTTCCACTCCATCTGACGAAGGAGCAGCGCTCCGAAAGCTAATGGTATTTGCTACCAAATAAACCTGTTGGACTTTAACCTGGTGTTGTTGAAACTCTTACTGTGTTCACCCCAGTCCAACGCCGGCATCTCCACATTGTGTTAAGTAAACCCTTTCATAAAATAAAAATTGTGATGCCTTTTCCTAATTATAATGGTATCTTCCTCCAGGGATATGTGTGGCTCAGCCTTACGAAATCATGGTAAAGAGGGATTTTTTCATCGACCTCCGACTTCCATATTCTGTCGTCCGCAATGAGCAAGTGGAAATTAGAGCAATCCTGTACAATTATGATGAGGAGGAAATTAAGGTAATTTTGGCAATCTATTTATCTCATCAATGTGCATTACCATTCGTTCCAGGGATGCAAGATGGTGCTAAGGTGAGCCACCTCCTTGAACACAACTGGGTGACTGCAGAAGGTAGTTATGAGTCAATTGTGTTGCTGGAATCTGCAGTCACGTCTTAGCCAGACAGCGTATGGATCTCAGCTTCATCGAATCATAGAATCCCGACAGTGCAGAAGGAGGCCATTTGGCCCATCGAGTCTGCACCGACCACAATCCCACCCAGACCCTACCACTGTAATCCCACCTATTCATCCTGACCCTAGGATCAATTTAGCATGGCCAATCAACCTAACCTGCACATCTTTGGAGTGTGGGAGGAAACTGGAGCACCCGGAGGAAACCACGCAGACACGGGGAGAACGTAAAGACTCCGCACAGGCAGTGACCCAAGCCAGGAATTGAACCCGGGTCCCTGGCGCTGTGAGGCAGCAGTGCTAACCCCTGTGCCACCGTGCCACTAGCATTACTGATACTAATTTTTCATTCCAAATTTAATTAATTGAGTTCTAACTTGTTCAGCTGCTGTGATTCAAAATCATTTCTCTGCATCTTAAGTCCAGCCTGTAGGGTGGCACGGTGGCACAGTGGTTGGCACGGCTGCCTCACAGCGCCAGGGACCCGGGTTCGATCCAGCCTTTCCCCCTTGTAATTGACACTTCCACCCTGGGGAAAAAGCCTCTGACTCTCCACCCTGTCTGTGCCTCTCATCATTTTGTAGACCTCTATCAGGTCTCCCCTCAGCTTCCGTCATTCCAGTGAAAACAATCCTAGTTTATTCAATCTCTCCTCATAGTCAACACCCTTGAGACCAGGCAACATCCCAGTGAACTTTCTTGGCACTCTCCCCAAAGCTTCCACGTCCTTCTCGTAGTGTGGCAACCAGAACTGCACGCGATACTCCAAATGCGGCCTAACCAAGGTTTAGAGAAAGAATGTTCCCGATGGTGGGGGGAGCCAGAACTAGAGGGCATAGTTTGAGGATAAGGGGTAAACCTTTTAGGACTGAGGTGTGGAGAAATTTCTTCACCCAGAGGGTGGTGAATGTGTGGAATTCACTCCCACAGAAAGTAGTTGAGGCCAAAACGCTGTGTGATTTCAAGAAGAAATTAGATATAGCTCTTGGTCTAAAGGGATCAAGGGATATGGGGGAAAGGGGGGAT
This sequence comes from Mustelus asterias, assembly GCF_964213995.1. Taxonomy (NCBI): domain Eukaryota; kingdom Metazoa; phylum Chordata; class Chondrichthyes; order Carcharhiniformes; family Triakidae; genus Mustelus; species Mustelus asterias. The sequence goes on along the minus strand of NC_135819.1, from coordinate 11,898,743 downwards.
CAGGATATTGAATTTGATGATCAGCCATGATCAAAATGAACGGCGGAGCAGGTTCGAAGGGACGAATGGCCTCCTGCTTCTAGTTTCTATGGGCCCGATTTTCCATCGCGTTGCACCCGTTTTCGGGCACGAAGACTTGGTAAAATCGGGCGTGAGGTGAGTAGCGCAATCTGCCTCCACCTCCAATTCGGTTCCCCCCTTTATCAAGTCCTGAAAATGGCCATTTAAATGCATTTGCTTGCATTTAAATTGTCTTAATGGGCTGCACGCCAAACTTTACAGGCACTTTCCCCTTTTACCACCGTGTTTGCCCATCCGGAATCGGCACGAAACAGACATGCTCCATTGAAGTCTGATTTGGGCGCTCCATCAATGAGAGTTAGTGAGGAGTTAGGTGCCTAGCGTCCGATGGCTCTCTGATTGAGATCAATGGGGGTGGGGGAAGGTGGGTCCGCTGCCACTCTGCCTGAGATCAGTGGGGGTGGAGGGGGGGGTTGCTGCCACTCTGCCTGAGATCAGTGGGGGTGGAGGGGGGGGTTCGCTGCCACTCTGCCTGAGATCAGTGGGGGTGAAGGGGGGGGTTCGCTGCCACTCTGCCTGAGATCAGTGGGGGTGGAGGGGGGGGTTCGCTGCCACTATACCTGAGATCAGTGGTGGGAAGGGGGAGGTTGGCTTCCATTCTACCTGAGATCAGTCGGAGGGAAGATGGGTCCGCTGCCACTTTGCCTGAGATCAGTGGGGGGAAAGGGGTGGTCCGCTGCCACTATGCCCGAGGTCAGTGGAGGGGAAGGGGCGGGTCCGCTGCCACTATGCAAGAGGTCAGTGGAGGGGAAGGGGGGGTCCGCTGCCACTCTGCCTGAGACCAGTAGTGGGGGGGGGGGGGGGGGAGGGGAAGGGGGGTGAGGGATCTGTGATCGGTCTGGGAGGCAAAGGGGGCGGGGGATAAGGGGGTCAGTAATGTTGTGGGGGTGGGGCAATGCCTGTGGGGGCCAAGGAGGACGCATTCACCGGCCCGGGCGTGATGCGGCAGGGGAGCGTCTATTTTTTCTTCTGCGCATGCGCAGTTGGAGGCGCCGATTGGAGCTGAAGGATTTCGGGCGCGTTAAGCCCCGCTCACAGGCTTCTGCGGCGCGATTCGGAATTGCTGATATTTTTTCAGGCAGAGTGCGTATTGGGGAGGGGGGGAGGCACCTGAGAACGGGTCTAAAAGTCAGATCTGAAACACTCCCAGTTTCAAGTCCGCCCAGCACTTGGAATCAAAATGGTAAAATAGGGCCCTGTGTTTCAATGTTTATAATTTAATTGCGTTTTACATTCTAGGCGCGTGTGGAGTTTCCGTACAATGAAAAGCTTTGCAGCAGTGCAAAGCAGACAGCGAGATTCAGAATTGAAGTTCGAGTCCCCGCTAAAGGATCCATTGCTGTGCCGTATGTGATAGTCCCATTGATCATTGGAGAAATAGATATTCAAGTCAAAGCTTCAGTCTACGACAGGCTTGTTTCTGATGGTGTGTGGAAAAGGCTTCGAGTGGTAGTAAGTATGACAATTCTGGATGTTCTTAGTATTAATAACAATACTAATTTCCTGATTTTTGGTCTCCAAACTTGAGAAAGGACATACTGGCACTGGAGGGGGTGCAGAGGAGATTCACTAGGTTGATTCCGGAGTTGAGAGGGTTGGCTTATGAGGAGAGACTGGGGCTATACTCATTGGAACTCAGAAGAATGAAGGGAGATCTTATAGAAACATATAAGATTATGAAGGGAATAGATAGAAGCAGGGAGGTTGTTTCCACTGGCGGGTGAAATTAGAACTAGGGGGCTGATGCACGTTATTACTCACGAGGCTTGAGATGCTCAAGGAAATAAAGGCTTTTATTTACTATTACAACGAAGCTACCATATATAGTACACGATCCCAGACTGAGGGGTCCCAGACAGAGCAGTGACCTTTATACCTCTCCCAAGAGGCGGAGCCCGACTGGGATGTACCATAATAACTATAATACAGGTAGAACAGCCCAACCCTAACCCCAACAGTAACAAGTAGAACAACCCATCCCTAACCCCAACAGCAACATATATACAGACTCGTAGTACTGGCCAGACCCTTGCTCAGTACTACCTAGTGGGAACCAACGATGGTTCACCACAGGGGCATGGCCTCAAAATAAGGGGGAGCAGATTTAGGACTGAGTTGAGGAACTTCTTCACACAAAGGGTTGTGAATCTGTGGAATTCCCTGCCAGTGAAGCAGTTGAGGCTACCTCATTGAATGTTTTTAAGGCAAGGATAGATACATTTTTGAACAGTGAAGGAATTAAGGGTTATGGTGAGCGGGCGGGTAGGTGGAGCTGAGTCCACGAAAAGATCAACCTTGATATTATTGAATGGCAGAGCAGGCTCGAGGGGCCAGATGGCCTACTCCTGCTCCTAGTTCTTATGTTCTTCTGTTCTTATTTGAATCATACAACGTTTCCAGTATGGAATGAGATTCCAGTATAAAGTTCAGCTCACCAAAGCATTAGTGAGGCGCTGACCTAGTGGTATTATGCCAGACTACTAATCCAGGAGCTCAGCTAAAGTAGAGGCGTTGGTGGGCTTTCTTAACTATAGCGTTGACACGGGGGAACAGGACAGGTTGTTGGTGATCTGGACACCTAAAAACATGAAGCTCTCGACCCTTTCTACTTCGTCCCCATTGATGTAGACAGGGGCATGTTCTGCTTTACATTTCCTGAAGTCGATGACAATCTCCTTTGTTTTGTTGACATTGAGGGAGAGATTATTGTTGCCGCACCAGTTCACCAGATTCTCTATCTCATTCCTGCACTCTGTCTCGTCATTGTTTGAGGTCCGACCCACAACGGTGGTGTCATCAGCAAACTTGAAAATCGAATTGGAGGGGAATTTGGCCGCACAGTCATAGGTGTATAAGGAGTATAGTCGGGGGCTGAGAACACAGCCTTGTGGGGCACCGGTGTTGAGGATGGTTGTGGAGGAGGCGTTGTTGCCTATCCTTACTGATTGCGGTCTGTGGGTTAGATTTTGCCAATCTCCTTACATTTTGTCCCCTGGTTTTCGATCCTTTTCCGAGCAGGAACAGTTTTCCTTTATCTACTCTGCCTACACACCTCTCGCCATTTTGAAAACATCGATTTAATCTCCTCGTAATGTTATCTCCTCCAAGGAATACAGCCCCGACTTCCCCAGTTTATTCCCTTAGTCTAAGTCTCTCGTCTGCATGAACATTCTTGCAAATCTTTTCATTTTCATACCTGAATTTGATCTTCCAAAATGCATCATCTCGCATTTGTCCGGATGACTCCATCTGCCATTTTTCTTCCTCAAGTCTTCAATCTATCCATATCCTGCTTGGAAACTTTGACAATCCTCATCACTATCCGCAACTCCGCCAATTTCTGTGTCATCCGCAGATGGTCTGCACATAAGCAGACACCTGCGTCGCAAGTCACAGTGGCTGACGTTTGAACATTAGAGTGAACTACAAATTAATTTTGCGCAAACATAGTGCAAAATTAGACATATAAATTCTAGCCACTTGCTGGTTCTGTCAGTCACAACTAAGTGTAGGGTGTGGACCACATCCAGGATGAACGATAATGATGCTGGTTGGGGGAAATTGTCTTATTCAGAATGTGTTAATCTCGAGTTTCATAGCAGCTTAAGCAGAAATATTAGACCCAGAAGAAATCTGACTCTATCATATTCATTTCTGTCGAGAAAACGCTGGAAAATCTCAGCAGGTCTGGCAGCATCTGTAAGGAGAGAAAGGAGCTGACGTTTCGAGTCCAGGCGACCCTTAGTCAAAGCTAAAAGGCACAGAAAGTGGGAGATATTTATAGTGTAGGGTGTAGGGTATTCTCTCTGTGGGCTGCCATTAGCAGCCTTTCACCTTGTTCCTGTGGCTATGACTCATCTTTCATTCCCTCCCCTGCAGTATAAATATCTCCCACTTTCTCTGCCTTTTAGCTTTGACAAAGGGTCATCTGGACTCGAAACATCAGCTCTTTTCTCTCCTTACAGATGCTGCCAGACCTGCTGAGATTTTCCAGCGTTTTCTCTCTCGGTTTCAGATTCCAGCATCCACAGTAATTTGCTTTTATTCATTTCTTTCTTTTTTTTTCTTGTAGCCAGAAGGGAAAAGAGTCGATTCTGTGAAAACCTTTGAATTGAATCCTAAAGGTTAGTTCCTATTAACATTCTAATATGTTTATTTGATTAGTGTCGCAAGTAGGCTTGCATTCACAGCACAATGAAGTTACTGTGAAAATCCCCCAGTCGCCACACTCCGGCGCCTGTTCGGGGACACTGAGGGAGAATTTAGCACGGCCAATGCACCCTAACCAGTCGTCTTTCGGACTGTGGAGGGAACCAGAGCACCCGGAGGAAACCCACGCAGACACGGGAAGAATGTGCATTCTCCACACAGTCAGTGACCCAAGCTGGGAATGGAACCCAGGCCCCTGGCGCTGTGGGGCAGCAGTGCTGAAGAATCTTGGGCTGGGAAGACTCCTGAAATGTGGAATAGTGTTGGGGATGGAGAAAAGTACGAGCAGATTGTAATTCGATGGTGATTGCCACTTGGCAAAGGATTTGGTGTCTGCAGGAATGAAATAATTTGAGGAGAGAGCAAGAAGTCATAATGGGGCGAATTGTTTAATGTCACTCACCATTTTCCACTCGGAAACATGGAATCCTAAGTTGCACCACACAGACGAAATGAGACTTGGATAGAAAGTTCCATCAGTTTGAGGTTAACTTATTAGAGTTATCTCAGAATCTTAGCACTCCCTTCTCCAATGGTGAAACCTTGGGGTGACATGATGGCACAGTGGTTAGCATTGCTGCCTTACAGCGCCAGGGACCTGGGTTCGATGCCCAGCTTGGGTCCCTGTCTGTTGGAAGTCTGCACGTTCCCCCGGTGTCTGCATGGGTTTCCTCTGGGTACTCCAGTTCCCGCCCACAGTCCGAACGAAGTACTGGTTAGGGTGCATTGGCCGTGCTAACTTCTCCCTCAGTGTACCCGAGCAGGCGGCGGAGTGTGGTGACTGGGGGGATTTTCACAGTAACTTCATTGCAGTGTTAATGTAAGCCTACTTGTGACACTAATAAATAAATATTAACACTTTAATGAAAGTGCATTTTCCGGCTGTGTAACGTCTTTGCAGTGTTAATGTAAGCCTACTTGTGACACTAATAAAATAAACTTTAAACTTGGGAGGAATTAAAATAAGGAAATCTCTGGTAAATTCCAGGAGGGTTGAGAAAGTGAGGAAAAGAGAAAGTGTTTCAAAAATACAGACAAAGCAAACCCAAACCAATTGTTGTCAATAAAGTGAAAGATTTGATTGAAATAGTTTTTAAATATTAATCAAAATATATTCTATCTTTAATTAGGTGGACAACAAGTGATTAATATTAATATGGAAGTCCCACATGATGTCGTTCCAAATACAGATTTGCTGGTGCTCCTTAATCTTCAAGGTACAATGATTGCGGTGAAGGTTCTTGAGTCCAAACAATCCAAGCCAATTTTCTTGGAAAAACCGGAGCATTAAGCATGCGGCTAGATTCCGTTCGACATGTTGTATTTAGAGTATTTGGAATATTCATGATACGGAACATCTTTACAATAATAGTTTACTCTGGCTTTTGGTATTTGACTGGCGATTGGATAATTGAAGGGAAATTAATGGGATACCTCCCTAAAATGAACACAAATAGCACACACCTTGAGTATATTTTTCCTTTGTTAAGATCAGTCCAGAAACTCCAAGGTGTCCTGTGAAGTTACAGTTGATTTTGGCATTACAATGAGCACAAGATGTTTATTTTTAAAATTTATTTTCTTATTCATTCGTGGGACACGGGCGTCGCTGGCTGGGCCAGCATTTATTGCCCATCCCTAGTTGCCCGAGGGCAGTTGAGAGTCAACCACATTGCTGTGGCTCTGGAGTCACATGTAGGCCAGACCGAGTAAGGACGGCAGATTTCCTTCCCTAAAGGGCATTAGTGAAGCAGATGGGTTTTTCCGACAATCGACAATGGTTTCATGGTCATCAGTAGATTCTTAACTCCAGATATTTTTTATTGAAGTCAAATTGCAGCATCTGCCGTGGCGGGATTCGAACCCGGGTCCCCAGAACATTAGCTGGGTTTCTGGATTAATAGTCTAGCGATAATACCACTCGGCCATTGCCTCCCCAAGTGTGATTCAAGTGACCCACTAGGAAGCCTTTATCAAAAACAAATTATTTAAGAACACAGTTGAAATATAACAAAAAGAATTAGCACAATTTCTACCAGTTATAAGAGGTCAGCAAGAGCACGCCCTCCACCCTGGAAGCCCTGGATGAACCTATATCTGAGGTCACCTTCGCAGATGTCAGAGCAGCTTTCTTTAAAGTCAACCCACGGAAAGCGACTGGCCTGGATGGGGTACCTGGATGTGCACTCAGATCCTGCATGGATCAGCTGGCGGGGGTATTCACAGACATCTTCAACCTCTCTTTACACCAATCTGGGGTCTCTATCTGCTTCAAGAAGATGACTATCATTCCGGTACCAAAGGAAAGCCAGGCAGTACGCCTTAATGGCTATCATCCGGTGATTCTGACATCCATCATTATGAAGTGCTGCGAAAGGTTAGTCATGGCACGAATCAATTCTGGCCTCCCATCTCCGTGGCCCTGCACTCAACCCTGGAGCACCTAGATAACAAGGACACTTATGTCAGACTCCTATTTATTGACTACAGCTCAGCCTTCAACACCATTATTCCTATGAAACTCATCTCCAAACTCCGTGACCTGGGCCTTGGATCCTCCCTCTGTGACTGGATCCTGAACTTCCACACCCACAGACCGTAATCAGTAAGGATACTGTTTATTTGAATATGAGGCAGAGAGCTATTATTTTTCCCTCTTCTCAGTGCCTTTGTTTGAAGCAAATGAGGGAATATTTTTTATGTTGCTGCACTTCTAATTATAGTCATAGGATGATAAGGAAAGAGAAGGTAAGTACGACTAAGTCGATAGCTTTTAGAACATAGAACATAGAAAAACTACAGCACAAACAGGCCCTTCGGCCCACAAGTTGTGCCGAACACATCCCTACCTCTAGACCTACCTATAACCCTCCATCCTATTAAGCTTCATGTACTCATCCAGGAGTCTCTTAAAAGACCCTATTGAGTTCGCCTCCACCACCCCTGAGGGCAGCCGATTCCACTCACCCACCACCCTCTGTGTGAAAAACATACCCCTAACATCTCCCGTGTACCTACCCCCTAGCACCTTAAACCTGTGTCCTCTCGTAGCAGACATTTCCACCCTGGGAAAAAGCCTCTGAGCGTCCACCCGATCTATGCCTCTCAACATCTTGTACACCTCTATTAGGTCTCCTCTCATCCTTCGTCTCTCCAAGGAGAAAAGACCGAGCTCCCTCAGCCTATCCTCATAAGGCATGCCACTCAATCCAGGCAACATCCTTGTAAATCTCCACTGCACCCTTTCAATCTTTTCCACAACCTTCCTATAGTGAGGCGACCAGAACTGAGCACAGTACTCCAAGTGGGGTCTGACGAGGGTCTTATATAGCTGCCAAAGAGCAGACGCAATCACAATTGGCCACATTGTCTTCTTCTGTAAAATGTTACATGTATAATACAAACAAAGTTTAGTTTATTTATTAGTGTGACAATTAGACTTACATTTATATTTGATTTGATTTATTATTGTCACATGTATTAACATACAGTGAAAAGTATTGTTTCTTGCGCGCTATACAGACAGAGCATACCATTCATAAAGAAGGAAACGCGAGAGTGCAGAATGTAGTGTTACAGTCATAGCTAGGGTGTAGAGAAAGATCAACTTAATGCGAGGTAAGTCCATTCAAAAGTCTGACAGCAGCAGGGAAGAAGCTGTTCTTGAATCGGTTGGTACGTGACCTCAGACCTTTGTATCTTTTTCCCGAAGGAAGAAGGTGGAAGAGAGAATGTCTGGGGTAGATGGGGTCCTTAATTATGTTGGCTGTTTTGCCGAGGCAGCGGGAAGTGTAGACAGAGTCAATGGATGGGAGGCTGGTTTGTGTGATGGATTGGGCTACATTCATGACCCTTTGTAGTTCCTTGCGGTCTTGGGCAGAGCAGGAGACATACCAAGCTGTGATACAACCAGAAAGAGTGCTTTCTATGATGCATCTGTAAAGGTTAGTGAGAGTCGTAGCTGACATGCCAAATTTCCTTAGCCTTCTGAGAAAGTAGAGGCGTTGGTGGGCTTTCTTAACTATAGTGTCGGCATGGGGGGACCAGGACAGGTTGTTGGTGATCTGGACACCTAAAAACTTGAAGCTCTCGACCCTTTCTACTTCATCCCCGTTGATGTAGACATGTTCTCCTTTACGCTTCCTGAAGTCGATGACTATCTCCTTTGTTTTGTTGACATTGAGGGAGAGATTATTGTTGCTGCACCAGTTCACCAGATTCTCTATCTCATTCCTGTACTCTGTCTCATCATTGTTTGAGATCCGACCCACTACAGTGGTGTCATCAGCAAACTTGAAAATCGAATTGGAGGGGAATTTGGCCGCACAGTCATAGGTGTATAAGGAGTATAGTAGGGGGCTGAGAACACAGCCTTGTCGAGCACCGGTGTTGAGGATGATCGTGGAGGAGGTGTTGTTGCCTATCCTTACTGATTGTGGTCTGTGAGTTAGGAAGTTCAGGATCCAGTCGCAGAGAGAATAGCTGAGTCACCTCCAATTTACACTGCAAAAGGGCATTGGCCAATTCCTCCTGACAGCTAAGTCCATATGTGTTTAAATTAAAGATTCATGAGTTTATGCTCCAATTGGGGATGGAATTTTCACAAAGGGCCACCTATCTTTTCATACTAGCTTTTCTGCTATAGTTAAGAAAGCCCACCAATGCCTCTACTTTCTCAGGAGGCTAAGGAAATTTGGCATGTCAGCTACAACTCTCACCAACTTTTACAGATCCACCATAGAAAGCATTCTTTCTGGTTGTATCACAGCGTGGTATGGGCTCCTGCTCTGCCCAAGACCGCAAGAAACTACAAAGGGTCGTGAACGTAGCCCAATCCATCAGGCAAACCAGCCTCCCATCCATTGACGCCATCTACACTTCCCGCTGCCTCTGCAAAGCAGCCAGCATAATCAAGGACCCCACGCACCGCGGACATTCTCTCTTCCATCTACTTCAGTCAGGAAAAAGAGACAAAAGTCTGAGGACACGTGCCAACTGACTCAAGAACAGCTTCTTCCCTGCTGCTGTCAGACTTTTGAATGGACCTACCTTGCATTAAGTTGATCTTTCTCTACACCCCAGCTATGACTGTAACACTACATTCTGCACCCTCTCCTTTCTTTCTCTATGAACAGTATGCTTTGTCTGTATAGCACGCAAGAAACAATACTTTTCACTGTATACTAATACATGTGACAATAATAAATCAAATCCTGTGCAAAATGGGAGAATTACTTCAAAGTGTCTTATCAATGGACTTCTTCTAAGACAGAGAAAAAAATTTAATATTTGTGGTTGGGATTGGTTTTCTGAAATGAAGAGTGCGATGCTTCTGTTGATTAGATCTGACTATGGTTAAGTGTTTTTTGTTTGATATTTGTAGGGATAGTGGGGGTCAAAGGCATTGAAGTATCCAATCAGCTGTGACCTTATTTAATGGTGGAGAAGGCTCGACAGACTGAACGTTCCTATTTATCAGCTTCTTATGAAGGTATTTTGTTCACGAAACAGGAGATATTTTAGCGCAAACAATTGAAAACACTATTGATGGAGCAAAACTGAAGCATCTAATTCGAGCCCCTTCTGGCCACGGAGAGCAGAATATGGCATCGATGACCCCAGTTGCGATTGTCACCAACTATCTGGACAAAACCCGGCAATGGGAAAGGGTTGGAATAGTTCGTAGAGATACTGCACTGAAGAACATTCAGCAAGGTACACATCGCTATTCTCATATACAAGATTGTTAAAATAAGGAGTATCATGTTTTTTGGAATTTGAATTTTACGGATTGATGCACATTGAGACTTGATGGATATTGAGACTATCACTGGTATTCCGGAGATGAAGGCTTTGTTGTCTGAAGAGAGATTGAACAGTTTAGGCCGATACTCTCTGGAATTTAGAAGAATGAGGGGAGGTCAAATTGAGGCATACAAGATGATAAAAGGTATGGGTAAAGTAGACGTGGAGCGGATGCTTCCTCTTGTGGGGCATTCTAGGGCAAGAGGCCATCGAATCCTGACAGTGCAGAAGGAGGCCATTCGGCTCATCGAGTCTGCACCAATCACAATCCCATCCAGGCCCTACTCCTGTAACCCCACATATTTACCCTGCTAATCCCCTGACACTGAGGGGCAATTTAGTATGGCCAATCAACCTAACCCGCACATCTTTGTACTGTGGGAGGAAACCGGAGCACCCGGAGGAAACCCACGCAGACACGGGGAGAACGTGCAAACTCCACACAGACAGTGACCCGAGGCTGGAATTGAACCTGGGTCCCTGGTGCTCTGAGGCAGCAGTGCTAACCATTGTGCCGCCGTGTCGCCTTAGTCTTAGGATAAGGGGCAGCAAATTTCAAACAGAGCTGAGGAGAAACTACTTCTCCCAAAGGGTTGTGAATCTATGGAATTCGCTACCCCAAAGTGCGGTGGGTGCTGCGACAGTGAGTAAATTTAAGGAGGAGTTAGACAGATTTTTAATTGGTAATGGGTTGAAGGGTTATGGGGAGAAGGCAGGAAAATGGGGATGAGGAGCATATCAGCCATGATCGAATGGTGGAGCAGACTCGATGGGCCGAATGGCCTAATTCTGCTCCTTGCGAACTTATGGTATAACGCAAGTAAGGTTCAGAATGAAGGCTGCATTTTGTATTGCACTGACAGTGCTAACCTTGAGTGTGATAGATTGCAATATGACGATATTTCAAAATCAAACACTGCCCTTTATTCATCTTGCAGAGATTTCAAAACACTTTTTGTTAAGCTCCCCCTCTTCAGATATTCATGAGTTATTCACTCCCCCTCCCCACTGCCTCTTTTTAAGGCCCTGTATATTGTAGTCTAAGCAATGATTGAAATTACTGGTTTCACCAAATGGGTAAATAATTGAGTCGTTCAAAACATCAGTGGCGCAGTGGTTAGCACTGCTGCCTCACAGCGCCGGGGACTAAGGTTCGATTCGTGGCTTGGCTCACTGTCTGTGCGGAATCTGCACATTCTCCACGTTACTGGGTAGCAGCACAGAAAGATCTGTGGGGCCAAAGATGGAAAAAAAAGAGATAGTTGAAATAGGCTTTAGTGAAGACACTGACCAAAATGTGCATGCAACTCAACACAGAAGGAATTAAGGTTATGTCGGCATGGTAGAGATTATGAGAGACATGTTGTTGTCAAAATCCAATGACAGGGAGCAAAGAATATACTGGCAAAAGTCCAAAATTAGAGTCTGGTGTGGGATAGAGTTGACAAATTGGAGCATGATAGAACCTGTATGTAGGTTTGGAGAGACTGTGAAAAGAGAAATGGATCTCGAAACTATTTAAGGGACTTGACCCTGCTCTCATTTTCTCTGTTTGAGATTGGCTTGGAATTTGTATGTTTAGGCTTCTCCCCGACGCCCCCCCCCCCCATTTTCTCTGATGCTATGCACTGTTGTGACCCCCACTGATGTTCAATGTGACGGCATCTCAAACTCCAGCAGCGAAACTTGAAAAGCCAGTTCTTAACTCTTTATTTTGTAATTTGGAAAAAGCGTGGGAAAGATTAAACCAGGTGAGGAAAAGGACCAGTCCTGTTGTAAATTATTCAAATAGCAAAATGTTTATTAAACATTAAAACGCAAAATAAAAATGCAACAGTAAAACACAACATTTGCGATTAATTACAATAATGGTTACGCATACGGTAGACTTAATTCACCGCCTCCCCATATTTAAATCTAGTTACTTTCCTAAACTCCAAGAATACACCTCCCCCAAAACAACATCCCATAGGTTTTAACACATTGAACCAACTGTAGCTTTCTTTTAGGGAACCTTTCTCCTAGCTTAGAGTAAAACTTATGGGGACTGATGTTAGGAATGGATTAACAGACCTTTCAATTAAGTCCTAATGTGATGTCAATTATTCAATAGAAGGTCGCTGATGTAGAAAGGGGCCACACGTGGCACTGGGTGCGGGTGGAGAATTGTGTGGAGTTGGATCAAAGAAATAAAGGCAGTTTATGAAGAAGCAGAACTTGTGTCTCCTTTACTGAACTTCAATCTACAGGGTCAAAAAACTGACACAGACAAGCTTCTGCTGCTTTCTCTCTCTCGCCACGACCACTTGATTCTCTGAGAGAGCTCTGCTCTGCAACTGGGCGTAGCTATGATTTAAATCCCTAGATTGCTAGTGTTGTGGGAAATGTACCACTGAGTCAGGCTTGAAGGTTTCAAGAATACAGTTTTATTTGAATGAAGCTTCGTGGAGAAAAGGCATTAACAAGCAGCAAACCTTCTCTCAATGAGACAATAGGAGTGGTCCATCTTTATACCCTTTACACAATAGATGGACCGGACATCTAGCCATTTTCATATCATTGTAATCAAGTAGATGATCGATCGTTAACACATCGCTATAGACAAATACAGACAGATACAGACATGAACATGTTAACGTTGCATTGTCTTATGAATGGATACATTTCCTACGTCAGTGGCTATCAATGGTTTTAGTTTCGGCCTATTCATATAGTAATTTACAGTAATTGGTTTTCCTGCAGTTATGTGTTCCCGATCCCACCTGTAGCTAATCTCATTATCTACCCCTATTGTCCTTATCCTTAAGCCCTGGCTGGCTTCCTGTAGGATTTGATTCCTGTATGTTTAACTTTGAATAGCTGTCTGTCCTTTATGTTTTAATCTCAGGTGGCTGTCTGTACTGAAAGTCAGTGTCCGTTTAATGTCTCTTTCCCAGGTGACTGTTTGTGTGCCAGGCAGCCATCTGATGCGTACCCATCTGTATATTTTTCCCCCTTCACTAGTCTCTATTCTGCTTAACAAAGTATCGGTTTCATCCTGCTACTGGTCTAACCTGCAACTCACAGGCCCTCAGTACAGGTAACTCCTTATCAATTTCTTTTTATCCAGTTCTTTACTTTTCATTCATTCCAACTTCCTAACAATCCTGGAATGAGATCGCTAATTTCCCCCAGCTTTTTGTGTTTTTTTTTGCTTTCGACTCCCCACATTTAGCGATGTTTCATTTAAAAAAAAATTTGATGTGTTTTCCACCCAGGTTTTGATCAGCAGTTGGCATATCGCAAACAGGATGGTTCTTATGCAGCTTTCCAAAATCGCCGATCTAGCACATGGTATGTCATCATCAAATTAAATGTATCCTTTCTCATTCGGTGGCACGGTGGTTAGCACTGCTGCCTCACAACGGCAGGGACCCGGGTTCGATTCCCGGCTTGGGTCACTGTGTGTGTGGAGTCTGCACGTTCTCCCCGTGTCTGTGTGGGGTTTCCTCCGGGTGCTCCGGTTTCCACACACAATCGGAAAGACGTGCTGGTTAGGTGCTAAATTCTCCCTCAGTGTACCCAAACAGGCACCGGAGTGCGGCGACCAGGGGATTTTCACAGTAACTTCATTGCAATGTTAATGTAAGCCTCCTTGTGACACTAGAGGGTGGTGGGTGAGTGGAATCGGCTGCCGTCAGTGGTGGTGGAGGCAAATTCGATAGGGTCTTTTAAGAGACTTCTGGATGAGTACATGGGACTTAATAGGATTGAGGGTTATAGGTAAGCCTATATATAAGCCTAGGTAGGTAGGGACATGACCGGCGCAACTTGTGGGCCGAAGGGTCTGTTTGTGCTGTAGTTTTTCTATGTTCTATGTTCTATGTTCTAATAAATAAACTGATTTATTTGAATGAATCTTGTTTGTGTGAAGTCCCTTGAGATGTTTTGTTATGTTAACGCTGCTTCACAAGTACAAATTATTGCATTGCTGCTTCTGTCTTCGAATGATACTGCTGCTTTACTAGTCGTTTAGGATACACACAATCATTAGAATCTCTCCAGCAATATGAAGGAGGATTCACTTTCAAGATGCATCTATCTACTATATACCAATGACAATAACTTGTCTCTTTAATAGTGCCTTTAAAGTAGCTCAAAAGCTTCTTCATTGGGAGTGATCACCAAACAAAATGTAACAGTGGAAATATTAGGGCAGGTGACAGTAATGACTTTAATCAAGCAATTGAGGTGGGCCTGTGAGAATATGAACTCAGGAGAAGGACCTCCTCGTGAACCTGCTCCTGGGACTGGCAAATAGGGAGGCCAGACGCCCGGCTTTAGGCTGGACAGTCCAGCTTTTGAGCACTCTGTCCTCCGTCTGGCGCCACCTCGAGCCGGACGTTAATTTGTCCTCCTTTTTTGGGCCTGGCTTCCATTCCTGGTTTGCGGCTGGGCCGCAATCACTCACTGCCGGCGGCCATCTTGCGTTGCCAGGGGATACGGCCGGCGTCCGTCTTGCGTTGCCAGGGGAGACGGCCGGCGACCATCTTGCGTTGCCAGGGGAGATGGCTTCAATGCGGCGGCGGCCGCGCGCTGCCCTCTGGGAGAATTCCCCTCCCGCATATGCTCACAAGCATGCTCACATTTTAATATATTTTTTAAATGTTGATGATTTTTATTCCTATATGCTCCCGTCAGGATTTCGGTTCCTGCACTATTCGGGAACGTCAATTCCTTTTTTTAATTGTGTCTTTTAAAATCTGACCTGAGCGGTGCATTCTGGGAGAACATTTCGCCGCTGGCATCTTGACCTTTGACCAGGTTTGCAATGCCTCCTTTTTGGAAATTTGGAAATGGCCACCCTACTAGCAAGGCATTCCATCTACAGGTCCAGGCAGCAGGCGATCGGGGGGGGGTCGTCCAACCTAACTGTCTGCCCCACTACCACGGCTATATTCATGGCCAAGTGTCCCTGGAGAGGGAGCATGCAGTATCCGAGGGCACAGTTGATGCCTTCTGTGCCCGCTGGGCACCGCAGGGACTGGGGTGCATTATCAACCCTTTTAATCACATTTTAATTTGAGGTTTTAAGTTTCCTTTCCGCTTTTCCTTTTGTTTCGGGCAGTTCCCTTCCTTTTAGGGAGCTGCCCCTTTTTTGAGTTGTCCTTGAGTTAGTTTGATTTCGTTTGTTTGGTTCAACAGATAAAGAGTTCCCTGATTAAGGGCCAAATTGATGGGCCAATCAGGGAGTCTTTTCCTTGTATTTAACCAGGCGTGTCAGTTCCTCTGGGACTCCTAGTGTAGACTGTTAACTGAAAGCTGTTGTCAGACTTGTGACTAAAGATATTTTGGTGAAGGGACTTCTGCCTCCGAGGACTTATTACACTGACCAAAAGCTTGGTCAAGTTAAAGCTTTTAAGGAATGCACTTTTTTAAGAAGAGAGGGGAGATAAAGAGGTGGAGAGGTTTAGGGATGGAATTGCAGAAACATTGGGGCAATGTTTTCCCATCCCGCCTGCCACGGGAATCGGAGCGGGCGAGGAGCGGACCATGGAAGTTAGAATAGAATAGAATAGAATCACTACAGTGCAGAAAGAGGCCATTCAGCCCATCGAGTCTGCACTGACTACAATCCCACCGAAGCCCTATTCCCATAACCCCACTTATTATTTACCCTTGCTAATCCCCCTGACACTCGGGTCAATTTAGCATGGCCGATCAACCTAACCCGCATATCTTTGGACTGTGGGAGGAACCTGGAGCACCCGGAGGAAACCCACGCTGACACGAGGAGAACGGGGAGAATAAAGGGATCTGGTCAGATTGGCAGGGTAGTTGGTGCAAGTTTGGAGGGCCGAAGGGCCTGTCAACGTGCTATAATTTTCTTTGTTCGTTGTTCTAATCACAGCGGTGTTGATTAGATTTCAGTGGGAAAAGTTTATTTAGAGTAATTACAGTCAGTTTTAATACGCCATTAGTGCAGAAAATCTGTTTTATTATTTTATTTAGCTATATTGTTGTCACAAGTCCGCTTACATTAACACTGCAATGAAGTTACTGTGAAAATCTCCTAGTCGCCACACTCCGGTGCCTGTTCGGGTACACTGAGGGAGAATTTAGCACGGTCAATGCACCCTAACCAGCACGTCTTTCAGACTGTGGGAGGAAACCGGAGCACCCGGTGGAAACCCACGCAGACACAGGGAGAACGTGCAGACTCCGCACAGACGGCGACCCAAGCCGGGATTTGAACCCGGGTCCCTGGCGCTGTGAGGCAGCAGTGCTAACGCACTGTGCCACCGTGCCAATCCTTTGTTTGAAATATGAGTTTATATTGCATTTCTTTCCTCGTAGGTTGACTGCTTATGTGCTGAAAGTGTTTGCAATGTCGTATCGATTGATTGACATCCAACCAAATGTTCTCTGTGATGCTGCAAACTGGCTGATTTTAGCGAAACAGGAACCTGATGGTCACTTCAAAGAGGACGCTCCTGTAACTCGTGGAGAGATGACTGTATGCAAAACTTTTTTACAACCAGTATTATAGAAATTAAACAACAGAATCTAAGAATGATACAGGACAGAATGAGGCCATTCAGCCCATCATGCCTATGCCAGCTCTTTGAAGGAAATATCTAGTCAGTCCCAGTCCCCTGCTCTCTTTCTCTAAGTTTTTCTCCTTTAAGTGTTCCTCCAATTCTCTTTAATTATTATTGAATCTTCTTCCATGGAATGTATTCCAGATCATTACTCGCTTTAGTGGCTGGTTAGCTCAGATGGTTAGAGCGTGGTGCTAATAACGCCAAGGTTGCGGGTTCGATCCCCGTTCTAGCCAACATGTGGGGCGGCACGGTGGCACAGTGGTTAGCACTGCTGCTTCATAGCGCCAGGGACCCGGGTTCGATTCCAGCCTTGGCCCACTGTCTGTGCGGAGTCTGCACGTTCTCCCTGTGGTCTGTGTGGGTTTCCTCCGGGTGCTCCGGTTTCCTGCCACAGTCCAAAGCTGTGCAACTTAGGTGGATTGGCCATGCTAAATTGTCCCCTAGTGTCCAAAGATGTGTAGGTTAGGTGGATTGGCCATGCTAAATTGTCCCCTAGTGTCCAAAGATGTGTAGGTTAGGTGTATTGGCCATGCTAAATTGCCCCTTAATGTCCAAAGATGTGTAGGTTAGGTGGATTGGCCATGCTAAATTGCCCCTTAGTGTCCCAAGATGTGTAGGTTGGGGGTATTAGTGGGGTAAATACTTGGGGTTAAGGAGAACAGGTCTGAGTAGGATTGCCCCTTAGTGTCATGGGGATTACGTGGGGTTACAAGGATAGGGCCTGGGTGGGACTGTTGTCAGTGCAGACTTAAACATATAAACATAGAAGATAGGAGCAGGAGGAGGCCATTTGGCCCTTCAAGCGATGGTGCAGAATGTAGTGTTACAGTCATAGCTAGGGTTTAGAGTAAGATCAACTTAGTGCGAGGTCGGTCCATTCAAAAGTCTGGCAGCAGGGAAGAAGCTTTTCTTGAGTCATAGGAAACATAGGGAGGGACAGCTCAATGTTCCAGGGTACAGATGCTCTAGGAAAGATAGAACAGGAGGTAAGAGAGGATGGGGTGTTGCACTTTTGATTAGGGAAAACATCACGGCAGTACTGAGAGGGGATATTTCCGAGGGTTCGGCCACTGAGTCTATATGGGTAGAACTGAGAAATAAGAAGGGGGAAATCACTTTGATAGGGTTGTACTATAGGCCCCCAAATAGTTGGTGGGAAATTGAGGAGCAAATATGTAAGGAGATTACAGATAGCTCCAAGAAAAATAGGGAGGTAATAGTCGGAGATTTTAACTTTCCCAACATTGACTGGGACAGCCATAGTATTAGAGGGTTGGATGGAGAGAAATTTGTTGAGTGTATTCAGGAGGAATTTCTCATTCAGACTAGAGAGGGGGCAAAACGTGACCTCCTCTTGGGAAATAAGGAAGGGCAGGTGACAGAAGTGTTAGTGAGGGATCACTTTGGGACCAGTGACCATAATTCTATTGGTTTTTAGATAGCTATGGAGAATGATAGGTTTGGCCCAAAAGTTAAAATTCTGAATTGGGGCAAGGCTAATTTTGATGGTATCAGGCAGGAACTTTCAACAGTTAATTGGGGGAGTCTGTGGGAAGGCAAAGGGATATCTGGTAAGTGGGAGGCTTTCAAAAGTGTGTTAACCAGGGTTCAGGGTAAGCACATTCCTCTTAGAGTGAAGGACAAGGCTGGCAGAAGTAGGGAACCCTGGATGACTCGGGGTATTGAGGCCCTACTCAAGAAGAAGAAATTGGCACATGACATGCATAGGCAGCTGGGATCAAGTGAATCCCTTGAAGAGTATAGGGGGTGTCGGAGTAGGAGTAGAATTAAGAGGGCAAAAAGGGGACACGAGATTGTTTTGGCAGATAAAGGAAAGGAGAATCCAAAGAGCTTCTACAAATACATAAATGGCAAAAGGATAACAAGGGAGAGAGTAGGGCCTCTTAAGGATCAACAAGGTCATCTATGTGCGGATCCACAAGAGATGGGTGAGATCCTAAATGAATATTTCTCATTGGTATTTACTATTGAGAAAAGCGTGGATGTTAGGGAACTTGGGAAATAAATAGTGATGTCTTGAGGAGTGTACACACCACAGAGAAAGAGGTGCTGGAAGTCTTAAAGCACATCAAGGTAGATAAATCCCTGGGATAAAGCTCGGCACAACATCGTAGGCTGAAGGGCCTGTTCTGTGCTGTACTGTTCTATGACCTGATGAAGTGTACCCCTGGACATTGTGAGAGGCTAGGGGGGAAATTGCGGGTCCCCTAGCCGAGATATATGAATCATCAATAGTCACGGGTGAGGTGCCTGAAGATTGCAGGATGGCAAATGTTGTGCCTTTGTTTAAAAAGGCTGCAGGGAAAAGCCTGGGAACTACAGGCCAGTGAGCCTCACATCTGTAGTGGGTAAGTTGTTGGAAGATATTGTGAGAGACGGTATCTACAGGCATTTAGAGACGCAAGGACTGATTAGGGACAGTCAACATGGCTTTATGAGTGGAAAATCACGTCTCTCAAATTTGATTGAATTTTTTGAAGGGGTAACCAAGAAGGTAGATGAGGGCAGTGCAGTTGATGTTGTCTACATGGACTTTAGCAAGGCCTTTGACAAGGTACCGCATGGTAGGTTGTTGCATAAGGTTAAATCTCATGGGGTCCAGGGTGAGGTATCTAAATGGATACAAAATTGGCTTCTTAAGGGTTGTTTTTCAAACTGGAGGCCTGTGACCAGCAGTGTGCCTCAGGGATCAGTGCTGGGTCCACTGTTATTTGTCATTTATATTAATGATTTGGATGAGCATATAGGAGGCATGGTTAGTAAGTTTGCAGATGACACCAAGATTGATGGCATAGTGGACAGTGAAGAAAGTTATCTCCGATTGCAATGGGATCTTGATCAATTGGGCCAGTAGGCTGATGAATGGCAGATGGAATTTAATTTAGATAAATGCAAGGTGATGCATTTTGGTAGATTGAACCAGGGCAGGACTTACTCAGTTAATGGTAGGGCGTTGGGAAGAATTACAGAACAAAGAGATCTTGGGGTACATATTCATAGCTCCTTGAAAGTGGAGTCACAGGTGGACAGAGTGGTGAAGAAGGCATTCGGCATGCTTGGTTTCATCGGTCAGAACATTGAATACAGGAGTTCGGATGTCTTGTTGAAGTTATACAAGACATTAGATTTACTAGGATGCTACCGGGACTTGATGGTTTGAGTTATAAGGAGAGGCTGGATAGACTGGGACTTTTTTCTCTGGAGTGTAGAAGGCTGAGGGGTGATCTTATAGAGATCGATAAAATAATGAGGGGCAGAGATCAGCTAGTTAGTCATATCTTTTCTCAAAGGTAAGGGAGTCTAAAACTAGAGGGCACAGGTTTAAGGTGAGAGTGGGGAGATACAAAAGTGTCCAGAGGGGCAATTTTTTCACACAGAGTGGTGAGTGTCTGGAACAAGCTACCAGAGATAGTAGTAGAGGCGGGTACAATTTTGTCTTTTAAAAAGCATTCAGACAGTTATATTGGTAAGATGGGTACAGAGGGATATGGGCCAAATGTGGGCAATTGGGATTAGCTTAGGGGTTTAAAAAAAAGGGCGGCATGGGCAAGTTGGGCCGAAGGGCCTGTTTCCATGCTGTAAACCTCTATGACCCTGTGACTCTATAGAAACATAGAAGATAGGAGCAGGAGGAGGCCATTTGGCCCTTCGAGTCTGCTTGAACATTCGTTACGATCTTGGCTGATCATCCAACTCAATAGCCTAACCCTGCTTTCTCCCCATAACCTCATAGAATCCATAGAAACCCTACAGCACAGATAGAGGCCATTCGGCCCATCGGGTCTGCACCGACCACAATCCCACCCAGCCCTTACCCCAATGTTCCTACATATTTACCCACTAATCCCTCTAACCTACGCATCTCAGGACTCTTAACGGGCAATTTTTTGCATGGCCAATCAACCTAACCTGCACATCTTTGTGGGAGGAAACCGGAGCACCCGGAGGAAACCCACGCAGACACGAGGAGAATGTGCAAACTCCACACAGACAGCGACCCAAGCCGGGAATCGAACCCGGGACCCTGAAGCTGTGAAGCAGCAGTGCTAACCACTGTGCTACCGTGCCGCCCATCCCATTCGTCCCAAGTGCTCTATCCAGCCGCCTCATGAATACATCCAATGTTTTGGCATCAACTACTTCCTGTGGCAATGAATTCTGGATGAGCCGGTTGGTACATGACCTCAGACTTTGGTATCTTTTGTTTCCTTTTGATGAATTTGAGGTCTGTGGGTTTGTTGCAATGACCCTAACTGACCCTACTCAGTCAATGTTATTCCTGTGGCTTTCTTTGGTGATTGATTTTTTTTCTGTAACTTTTTTTGACTAAACAGTGAACTCCAAAAATGAAATCAACGATTTAGCGATTTGCTTTGTCATAATGATTGAATGAAATGTTTTATCATTATTTTATTTATTTCCTTTAGGGAGGTATCCGTGGATCAGATTATGACACTTCACTGACTGCATTTGTACTGATTGCAATGATTGAGGCTAAGTCTGCTGATTTAACTTGCTCCGAGGTAAAAAAAAGTCTAATTTTCTTTGTGGAAAATAATATGGCAAGACTACGAGACAACATTTTGGTTTAGTCAATTTTCTTGAATTTGCTTCCAATTCTGTCCCCCAATTCACTCAAAAGGTCTGACTCTTGCTACGTTCCACTGTCATTCATCAGCACAGGTCTTCAGAGGCAACTTTTTTTTATTCAGTTGTGGGACATGGGTGTCTCTGGCCAGACAAGCATTTATTGTCCATCCCTAGTTGCCCTTGAGAAGGTGGTGGTGAGCTGCCTTCTTGAATCGCTGCAGTCCATGTTCTGTGGGTTGACCCACAATGCCGTTAGGGAGGGAATTCTAGGATTTTGACCCAGCAACTGCGAAGGAACGGCCAATATATTTCCAAGTCAGGATGGTGGCTTGGGCGATAACTTTCTGGTGATGGTGTTCCCATGTGTCTGTTGCCCTTGCCCTTCAAGATGGTAGTTGTCGTGGTTTTGGAAGGTGCTGTCTAAGGATCTTTGGTGAATTGCTGCAGTGCATCTTGTAGATAGTACACACTGCTGCTACTGCGCGTCGGTGGTGGAGGGAGTGAATGTTTGTGGATGGGGTGCCAATCAAGCGGGGCTGCTTTGTCCTGGATGGTGTTGAGCTTCTTGAGTGTTGTTGGAACTGCACCCATCCAGGCAAATGGGGAGGCAACACAGGAACAGGCCCTTCGGCCCTCCAAGCCTGTGCCGATCATGATGTCCTAACTAAACTAAAAAACACCTTCTGCCCTTATTCGGTCCGTATCCCTCTATTCCCTCCCTATTCATGCACCCATCCAGATGCCTCTTAAATGTTGCTAATGTGCCTGCTTCCACCACCTCTTCTGGCAGCGCATTCCAGGCACCCGCCACTCTCTGCGTGAAAAACTTCCCCAGCACATCTCCCTTAAACTTTCCCCCTCTCACCTTGAACCTGTGCCCCCCTTGTAATTGACACTTCCACCCTGGGGAAGAAACCTCTGACTATCCACCCTGTCTGTGCCTCTCATCATTTTGTAGACCTCTATCAGGTCTCCCCTCAGCCTCTGTCTTTCCAGTGAAGACAATCCTAATTTATTCAACCTCTCCTCATAGCCAACACCCTCGAGACCAGGCAACATCCTGGTGAACCTTCTTCACATTCTCTCCAAAGCTTCCACTTCCTTCTGGTAGTGTGGCGACCAGAACTGCACGCAATGCTCCAAATGTGGCCTAAACAAGGTTTTTTATAGCTGCAACATGATTTGCCAACTCTTGTACTCATGCCCCGGCTGATGAAGGCATGCATGCCATATGCCTTCTTAATTACCCTGGCCGCCTGTGGTGCCACTTTTAGGGAAAGGTAGACTCTCACCCCAGTTTCTGGTTAATGGTAACCCCCAGGATGTTAATAGTGATGGGTTCAGGGATGGTAAAGATATTGAATGTCAAGGAGCGCTGGTTAAATTCTCCATTATTGGAGATGGTCATTGCTTGTCTCTTGTGTGGTGTAAATGTTAATTGCTACTTGTCAGCCCAAGCCTGAATATTGTTCAGGTCTTGCTGCATTCAGGGAGATTAGTAGCTGGCAGTGAAACTGGAAAATGAGTCATAGGGAGCGGTCAGAGTGTGATGAACAGAAGTCCATGTTCAGTAAGTTTGGAGTTGAATCATAGAACCCCTACAGTGCAGAAGGAGGCCATTCAGCCCATCGAGTCGGCACCGACCACAATCCCACCCAGGCCCTATCCCCGTAACCCCACATATTTACCCTGCTAATCCCCTGACACTGGAGTCAATTTAATATGGCCAATCCACCTAACCCGCACACCTTTGGACCGTGGGAGGAAACCGGAGCACCCGGAGGACACGGGGAGAATGTGCAGACTCCACACAGTCACCCGAGGCTGGAATTGAACCCGGGTCCCTGGCACTGGGAGGTAGCAGTGCTAACCACTGTGCCACCGTGCCACCCTGGGAAGAGGATTCCGGCAATACTTTTTAAAATTCGGCTTACTGGGCACGGCCACATGAGTGTAACAAAAATATTTTCTTTAAATGTTCTGCTGCAGGAAATGTTATGTCCTGTCCGCCTCGTTTTACTGAATTTAGAGAAATGACAAAAAATATAGAAATGTGTTCGGGGGCGCGATTTTCCGCCCTCGCTCGCCCCAAAACCGTAAAGTTGCGCCTGAGGTCATTTCCATGGTCTGCCCCTCGCCCGCTCCGATTCCCGTGGCGGGCGGGACGTTAAAATTCCGGTGCACGGGTTTAAGTTGCTCAATACACCGGTTGTCTTTGACGGGATACAGCCTCTTTCTGATTTATTGATTTCAGAGTCATGAAAACAGAATCAGGAAAGCAGGAGACTACCTGGAAAATCGGATAGGTAATCTGCAGAGAGCGTACTCCGTGGCAATAGCAACCTACGCCCTGTCACTACTGGATAAAGACAAATCAGATATCCTAATGAGCTTTGCTTCACCGGGTAAGTCTCGTTAGTCTTCATCTCCTCGCTGCCTTCGCAATTTTCTTGCTAGTTGTGACGATTTTAATCTGGCAATTGAGGTTGGCCTCCTTGAATATGAACTCCCTGATTAAGGGCCAAATTGGTGGTCTGATCAGGGAGCCCCATACTCTGTCCTTAAACATCTCTGTCCTTAAACATCTCCACATCTTAAACAAGAGTGCCAGTTCCTCTGGCACAACAGGAGTGTCAGTTCCTCTGGCACAACAGGAGTGTCAGTTCCTCTGGCACAACAGGAGTGTCAGTTCCTCTGGCACAACAGGAGTGTCAGTTCCTCTGGCACAACAGGAGTGTCAGTTCCTCTGGCACAACAGGAGTGTCAGTTCCTCTGGCACAACAGGAGTGTCAGTTCCTCTGGCACAACAGGAGTGTCAGTTCCTCTGGCACAACAGGAGTGTCAGTTCCTCTGGCACAACAAGAGTGTCAGTTCCTCTGGCACTCCGGATTCACTCTGCATGCTGGGAGCATTCTGTATAGTGTGGCTGGATCACGTAAATAAAGGAATTCTGGTGAAGGGACTTCCGCCTCCGAGGACTAATTACACTGACCCTTACCCATCTCTGCACGTCCAAATACTTACAGTTAATAAAACGGAAGATTGGCTTCAACCCCGAAACCAGAATGCAAGTTGGTTTAAACATCCTGGGTTCATTGCACCCTTGAATCAGTGAACATTTCCCTTTTGCCGAAAATCTCCTCCGGCTGGGATTCTCCGGTGTCGCTGAAAGGGAACGGAATGTTGGCTGGAATGTCAAATTCTCCGTCCTTTCTTGCAGCCAGGCGGGAAAGTATGAGATTGCAGAATCCAGCACATAACCAATTTAAAATTAAGGGGGTAGATGCGCGATATAACTCACGAGGCTTGAGATGCTCGAGGAAATAAAGGCTTTTATTTACTATTACAATGAAGCTCCCATATATAATACACAATCCCAGACTGAGGGGTCCCAGAGAGAGCAGTGACCTTTGTACCTCTCCCAGGAGGCGGAGCCCGACTGGGATGTACCATAATAACTATAATACAGGTAGAACAGCCCAACCCTAACCCCAACAGTAACATGCAGAACAACCCAACCCTAACCCCAACAGCAACATATATACAGACTCATAGTACTGGCCAGACCCTTGCTCAGTACTACCTGGTGGGAACCAACGATGGTTCACCACAGGGGTGAAGTTGTTTTAGTTATCGAAGCGAAAGGGGCCTAGTTTTTACTCCATTGGGTCAGAGTTGATTGGTGATGTTTGGCACCATCGGGGGGAAAAAAACCTGTTTCAGTCCCTTCTGCTTCATATTCGTAGAATCACAGAATCCCTACAGTGCAGAAGGAGGCCATTCAGCCCATCAAGTCTACACCGACCACAATCCCACCCAGGCCCTATACCCATTGCCCCAATCATTTACCCTAGCTATTCCCCCTGACACTAAGGGTCAATTTAGCACGGCCCAATCCACCTAACCCGCACATTTTTAGACTGTGGGTGGAAACCGGAGCACCCGGAGGAAACCCACGCAGACACGGGGAGAAGGTGCAGACTCCGCACAGACAGTAAGCCGGGAATCGAACCGGGGTTCCTGGCGCTGTGAGGCAGCAGTGCTAACCACTGTGCCACTGTGCCGCATGGCCACTGAGTACAGGACATCTTTAGTCTACGGTCGGCTGTCACCCCAGCAGGTGGGCTCCGAGTGGAAAAAAGTGGGGGAGAAATAGGTCAGAATTTAAAGGTCTGTTGGGAGTGGGAAAGACAACCGTGAAATGTGAGGACCGGCTGGGAAGGGAAGTGCCCTCCCAGACACCATATAACTTACAAGGGGGAGGGGGGTCTGCAGATCATAAGCGATCATAGAATCCCTACAATGCAGAATGAGGCCATTCAACCCATCGAGTATGCGCCGACCACAATCCCAACCAGGCCCTATTCCCATAACCACACATTTACCCTGCTAATCCCCCTGACACTAGGGTCAATTTAGCATGGCCAATCCCCCGCACATCAATAGATGGTCATTTAAGGGGCCCCCTCTGACCACCACTGGTACCTGATCAGTGGCAGAGTTGGGGCATGTTCATAAGGGGGGGACTACCCAGTAAAACCAGGCTGCAGCCCTGTGGAAACGTGAACAAACAAGCCCCCCGCCCCCACTCAATGTATATCCATCCCTTTCCTTCTCTCCAAGGGCATCAACACAGTGGCATCGGTGTGTACCATCGACAAGATGATGTGGAGTTGCCGGCGTTGGACTGGGGTAGGGACGGTAAGTAGTCTCACAACACCAGGTTAAAGTCCAACACCTGATGAAGAAGCGGCGCTCCAAACGCTCGTGTTACCAAATAAACCTGTTGGACTTTAACCTGGTGTTGTGAGACTTCTTACTGTACCTCCTGTTTGAGTAATCTGTTACTCAGCAACAGGGCCTCTGATGGCAATGCCTGCACCCTTTTCATTTGATTTATTATTGTCACATGTGTTAACATACAGTGAAAAGTATTGTTTCTTGTGCGCTATACAGGCAAAGCATACCGTTCATAGAGAAGGAAACGAGACAGTGCAGAATGTAGTGCTACAGTCATAGCTAGGGTGTACAGAAAGATCAGCTTATGTTCCCTTTGTCCTTTTACCCACACCCCCAACCCTCAAAGTATGACTTTCTTTGCCCTCAGCTCTGATGACGGGTCACCCAGACGCGAACCGTCAGCTCGATTCTCTTCCCACAGCTGCTGTCAGTCCTGCTGAGATTTTCCAGCATTTTCTGTTTCTGTTTCAACTTAGTGCGAGGTCGGCCCATTCAGATGTTTGACAGCAGCAGGGAAGAAGCTGTTCTTGAGTCGGTTGGTGCGTGACCTCAGATTTTTGTGTCTTTTTCCCGATGGAAGAAGGTGGAAGAGAGAATGTCCGGGGTGCGTGGGGGTCCTTAGTTATGCTGGCTGCTTTTCCCGAGGCAGCGGGAAGTGTAGACAGAGTCAATGGATGGGAGGCTGGTTTGAGTGATGGACTGGACTACATTCACGACCTTTTGTAGTTTCTTGCGGTCTTGGGCAGAGCAGGAGCCATACCAAGCTGTGATACAACCAGAAAGAATGCTTTCTATGGTGCATCTGTAAAAGCGTGTGAGAGTGGCACAGTGGTTAGCACTGCTGCCTCACAGCGCCAGGGACCCAGGTTCGATTCCCGGCTTGGGTCACTGTCTGTGCGGAGTCTGCACGTTCTCCCCGTGTCCGCATGGGTTTCCTCCGGGTGCTCCGGTTTCCTCCCGCAGTCTTGTAGGCTGCCACCAAAAGTATGCTGGCACTGGAAGCAGATAAGTGGGGTCTGGGTTGTCGGGGTCTGTAAGGCAGGCCTTGATGAGAATTGGAGTGAGATGGTTAGGGAGGGTGGTAATGCGATGTTTGGCATGTCCGCTGCGACTCATAGAATCCCGACAATGCAGAAGGAGGCCATTCGGCCCATCGCGCCCACATTGACCCCAATCCTACTCAGGCCTCATTCCTGTAACCCCACGTATTTACCCTGCTAATCCCCCTGACTTTAAGAGGCAATTTAGCTCAGCCAATTCCCAGCTCGGGTCACTGTCTGTGCTGAGTCTGCACGTTCTCCCCGTGCCTGCGTGGGTTTCCTCCGGGCGCTCCGGTTTCCTCCCACAGTCCAAAGGTGGGCAGGTTAGGGTGCATTGGTCGTGCTAAATTGACCCTCAGTGTCCCGAAATGTGTAGGTTAGAGGGATTAGCAGGGTAAGTGTGTGAGGTTGTGGGGATAGGGCCTGTGGTGGGATTGTTGTCGGTGCAAACTCGATGGGTCGAATGGCTTCCTCCTGCACTATAGACTTTCTGTGATTTCTATGAATCTTTACAGTGCAGAAGGAGGCCGTTCGGCCCATCGAGCCTGCACCAACAACAATCCCACCCAGGCCCTATCCCCGCAACCCCTCCTATTTACCCGGCTAATTCCTCTGACGCCAAGGGGCAATTTAGCACGGCCAATCCACCTAACCCGTGCACCTTTGGACTGTGGGAGGAAACCGGAGCACCCGGAGGAAACTCACGCAGACATGGGGAGAATGTGCAAACTCCACACAGACAGTGACCCGAGCCGGGAATCGAACCCGGGTCCCTGGCGCAGTGAGGCAGCAGTGCTAACCACTGTGCCACCGAATGAGAAAGGATACATGTAATTTGATAATGACATACCATGTGCGAGATGGGCGATTTGGGAAAGCTGCGTAAGAGCCAGCCTGTTTGTGATATGCCATCTGCTGAACAAAACCTGGGCGGAAATCACAAATGAAACATCGCTAAACGTGGGTAATCTAAAGCAAAGAATCCCACAAAAAGCTGGAGGAAATTAGCGATCTCATTGTAGTATTGTTAGGAAGTTGGAATAGAATGAAAAGTAAAGAATTGGATAAAAAGAAATTGGTAGGGAGTTAGCTGCACTGAGGGCTTGTGAGATGCAGATTAGACTAGTAGCAGGGTTAGGGTTAGGGTAAGGGTTAGTGTTCGGGTTAATTTAAAATTTACATCATGTAAAATTACACTTAGCACATCAGATGTACAAGTTTCAAGTAACATTTCAAACATTATACTCAGTTACTGGTAGGGGAGAGTTACAGAACAAAGAGATCTGGGGTACAGGTTCATAGCTCCTTGAAAGTAGAGTCGCAGGTGGACAGAGTGGTGAAGAAGGCATTCGGCATATTTGGTTTCATTGGTCAGAATATTGAATACAGGAGTTGGGATGTCTTGTTGAAGTTGTACAAGACATTGGTCAGGCCACACTTGGAATACTGTGTGCAGTTCTGGTCACCCTATTATAGAAAGGATATTATTAAACTAGAAAGAGTGTAGAAAAGATTTACTAGGATCTACCGGGACTTGATGGTTTGAGTTTTAAGGAGAGGCTGGATAGACTGGGACTTTTTTCTCTGGAGCGTAGAAGGCTGAAGGGTGATCTTACAGAGGTCCACAAAATAATGAGGGGCATAGATCAGTTAGATAGGCAATATCTTTTCCCAAAGGTAGGGGAGCCTAAAACTAGAGGGCATAGGTTTAAGGTGAGAGGGGAAAGTTACAAAAGGGTCCAGAGGGGCAATTTTTTCACACAGAGGGTGGTGAGTGTCTGGAACGAGCTGCCAGAGGTAGTAGTAGAGGCGGGTATGATTCTGTCTTTTAAAAAGCGTTTAGACAGTTACATGGGTAAGATGGATATAGAGGGATATAGGTCAAACGTGGGCAATTGGGACCAGCTTAGTGGTTAAAGAAAAAGGTCGGCATGGACAAGTTGGGCCGAAGGGCCTGTTTTCATGCTGTAAACCTCCATGACTCTAGGTTCAAAGGTATACTTTGTTAAGTAGAGTGGAGACTAGCAGTGCTAACCACTGCGCCACCCTACAGCTTATCAGGCACAGGTGGTGAGATATCTGTCCCATGTGAGTATAACTCAGAGTTAGTGCCAACTTAGCCTGTCCTGAATGAGTACTTCCCCGCCTACAGATTTCACTTTGGTGATGGTAGGTCCTGTGGTCTTTTGATACCGTCATCCGTACCCCAAAGGTTGCCATTTTTACTTGCAGTTTGCATTTCTTCGAATAGATGGACCCGATACTTGTTGGCACCAATACATAGAACAGTACAGCACAGAACAGGCCCTTCGGCCCACGATGTTGTGCCGAGCTTTATCTGAAACCAAGATCAAGCTATCCCACTCCCTATCATCCTGGTGTGCTCCATGTGCCTATCCAATAACCGCTTAAATGTTCCTCAAGTGTCTGACTCCACTATCACTGCAGGCAGTCCATTCCACACCCCAACCACTCTCTGCATAAAGAACCTACCTCTGATATCCTTCTTGTATCTCCCACCACGAACCCTATAGTTATGCCCCCTTGTAATAGCTCCATCCACCCGAGGAAATAGTCTTTGAACGTTCACTCTATCTATCCCCTTCATCATTTTATAAACCTCTATTAAGTCTCCCCTCAGCCTCCTCCGCTCCAGAGAGAACAGTCCTAGCTCCCTCAACCTTTCCTCATAAGACCTACCCTCCAAACCAGGCAGCACCCTGGTAAATCTGCTCTGCACTCTTTCCAGTGCTTCCACATCCTTCTTATAGTGAGGTGACCAGAACTGCACACAATATTCCAAATGTGGTCTCACCAAGGTCCTGTACAGTTGCAGCATAACCCCACGGCTTTTAAACTCCAACCCCCTGTTAATAAAAGCTAACACACTATAGGCCTTCTTCACAGCTCTATCCACTTGAGTGACAACCTTTAGTGATCTGTGGATATGGACCCCAAGATTTCTCTGTTCCTCCACAATCTTCAGAACCCTACCTTTGACCCTGTAATCCACATTTAAATTAGTCCTACCAAAATGAATCACCTCACATTTATCAGGGTTAAACTCCATTTGCCATTTTTCAGCCCAGCTTTGCATCCTATCTATGTCTCTTTGCAGCCTACAACAGCCCTCCACCTCATCCACTACTCCACCAATCTTGGTGTCATCAGCAAATTTACTGATCCACCCTTCAGCCCCCTCCTCTAATACCCTGCAGTTTTCTGCACAACTGCCTTTTCCAACATGAAGTTGTCATGGGATTTAAGGTTTGGAGGCAAGTTGTAAGCTGCGAATTGCATTTGTCACGACAATGGCGTGACTCATTTCTGAAAAACGGTCCCGAACTTCCAGTTTCTGGTTACTGCAGCTTTGTAAATGATTGACGGCACAGACCTCCATGTTGCATTAGTGTTAGGATATACTGGCACTGGAGGGGGTGCAGGGGAGATTCGCCAGGTTGATTCTGGAGTTGAGAGGGTTGGCTTATGAGGAGAAACTGAGTAGGAAATGGAATTGGAATTCATAAGAATGAGGGGAGATCTTATAGAAACATATAAGATTATGAAGGGAATAGATAAGATAGAAGCAGGGAAGTTGTTTCCACTGGCGGGTGAAACTAGAACTAGGGGGCATGGCCTCAAAATAAGGGTGTGAATCCTTTGAGGAGGAATATTGTCCGAATTGAGGAGGAACTTCTTCACCCAAAGGGTTGTGAATCTGTGGAATTCCCTGCCCAGTGAAGCAGTTGAGGCTTCCTCATTGAATGTTTTTAAGGCAAGGATAGATAGATTTTTGAACAGTAAAGGAATTAAGGGTTATGGTGAGCGGGCGGGTAAGTGGAGCTGAGTCCACAAAAAGATCAGCCATGATCTTATTGCATGGCGGAGCAGGCTCGAGGGGCCTACTCCTGCTCCGAGTTCTTATGTTGTTATCTAATGAGCCCTCGGATGGAAGTGAATTCTTCTGAGAACTTTTGACATTTGTTGACGTTCTTCATATAGGCAATGCCCATGTTCTGCGTGCCATTCAGTTTGGACGTTGTGTGCACTTTCCACTATGTTTATGATGGCTGTCGCACTTAATTTGGGTGATACTTATTTGAACTTTTTTTCTTCCTCACACCTTACAGACGAAGCATACTGGGCTGACGCTGTAAACATCAACTCTCTGTTTACTATTGAAGCGACAGGATACGCCCTCCTGGCTCTTTCACTGCTCAAGAAATTTGACCAAGCCAGCGAAGCGGTGAAGTGGTTGTCGCTGAGGAGCGAATATGGTGGTGGCTTCGAATCCACACAGGTTTCACAATTCTACTTTACATCTCTAATGATGGCCTTTTAAGAAATTGCATTAAATAGTTCAGCGGAAAAGTTAGAGGGGTCAAATAGAAAATTCCCTATTCCCAAGTGAAATTTCCTGGGGACAATTTTACTGGCTCACCACGCTGGCCAGTCGGTCTATTTAGAATAAATTGCGCCCCCCCCCCCCCCCAGAGCTCAGCAGCCGGCTTTCTGGCACGACAAGGCTCCGCCCACTCCCCCTGCTGGTGGGAATCACATCTTGCATCATTTTTCTTTCTAAGTGCCGTATGATCGCATCTGGTAAAATAGGCACAAATTTCCCCTGTTTTCACGCTTGTCCAGCACTTCGAATTTTTTTGGCATCCCCCTCGACCCCTATATTCATATGTGTACAGAAATGAGGCCACACCTGGAGTAGTGTGCGCAATTTTGGTGTCCTTATCTGAGGAAGGATATCCTTGCTATGGAGGGAGCACAGCGAAGGTTTACCAGGCTGATTCCCGGGATGGCAGGTCTGTCATATGAGGAGAGACTAAGTCGGTTTCGATTATATTCACTGGAGTTTAGAAGAGTGAGGGGGGATCTCATAGAAACTTATAAAATTCTAACAGGGTTAGACAGGGTAGCTTCAGAAATAATGTTCCTGAAGGTGGGGAAGTCCAGAACTTGGGGTCATAGTTTGAGGATAAGGGTAAACCTTTTAGGACTGAGGTGAGGAGAAATTTCTTCACCCAAAGGGTGATGAATGTGTGGAATTCACTCCCACAGAAAGTAGTTGAGGCCAAAACATTGACTGATTTCAAGAAGAAATTAGATATAGCTCTTGGGGCTAAAGGGATCAAGGGATATGGAGGGAAGGGGGGATCAGGATATTGAATTCAAAGATCAGCCATGATCATAATGAATGGTGGGGCAGGCTTGAAGGGCCGAATGGCCTACTCCTGCTTCTAGTTTCTATGTTTCTAAGCCAGGCCCTACTTGTATAAGTTAAGGGAAGGATGTAAATAAGATTGAGAGAGTGCAGAGAAGGTTCACAAGGATGTTGCCGGGACTTGAGAAGCTGAGTTACAGAGAGAGATTGAATAGGTTGGGACTTTATTCCCTGGAGCGTAGAAGATTGAGGGGAGATTTGATAGAGGTGTATAAGATTTTGATGGGTATAGATAGAGTGAATGCAAGCAGGCTTTTTCCGCTGAGGCTAGGGGAGAAAAAAAACCAGAGGGCATGGGTTAAGGGTGAAAGGAGAAAAGTTTAAAGGGAATATTAGGGGGGGCTTCTTCACGCAGAGAGTGGTGGGAGTGTGGAATGAGCTGCTGGATAAAGTGGTAAATGCGGGGTCACTTTTAACATTTAAGAAAAACTTGGACGGGTTCATGGATGAGAGGGGTGTGGAGGGATATGGTCCAAGTGCAGGTCAGTGGGACTAGGCATAAAATGGTTCGGCACAGACAAGAAGGGCCAAAAGGCCTGTTTCTGAGCTGTAATTTTCTATGGTTTCTATGGTTTCTATGGTTTCTATGGAACATACCAGCCTCCCACCAAAGGACATAGGTTCAAGTGCCCATTACATTGCGACACTCTACCATTATATACATGCCAGTCATCCTGTCTGGATGGCAGTGCTAACAGTGGTTCACACTGCTACCTCACAGCACCAGGGCCCGGGTTCAATTCCAGCCTTGGGTCACTATTTGTGTGGAATCTGCATGTTCTCCCCGTGTCTGCGTGCGTTTCCTCCGGGTGCTCCGGTTTCCTCTCACACACCAAAGACTTGGCCATGCTAACTTGGCCTTTAGTGTCAGGGGGATTAGCAGGGTAAATACGTGGGGTTATGGGGATGGGGTCTGGGTGGGATTGTTGCCAGTGCAGGCTTGATGGGCCAAATGGCCTCCTTCTGCACTGTAGGGATTCTATGATTGTGTCTAATAACACGCAGTCTTTCTCAGCTTAGGAAGGCTTGCCAGATTAAATCAACTTAATGCGAGATGGGTCCATTCAAAAGTCTGATAGCAGCAGGGAAGAAACTGTTCTTGAGTCGGTTGATACGTGACCTCAGACTTTTGTATCTTTTTCCTGGTGGAAGAGAGAATGTCCGGGGTGTGTGAGGTCCTTAATTATGCTGGCTGTTTTTCCGAGGCAGCGGGAAGTGTAGACAGAGTCATTGGATGGAAGGCTGGTTTGCGTGATGGACTGGGCTTTGTTCGTGACCCTTTGTGGTTTATTGCGGTCTTGGGCAGAGCAGGAGCCATACCAAGCTGTGATGCAAAGAATGCTTTCTATGGTGCATCTGTAAAAGTTAGTGAGAGTCGTAGCTGACATGCCAAATTTCCTTAGTCTTCTGAGAAAGTAGAGGTGTTGGTGGGCTTTCTTAACTGTAGTGTCGGCATGTGGGGGACCAGGACAGGATATTGGTGATCTGGACACCTAAAAACTTAAAGCTCTCGACCATTTCTACTTCATCCCCATTAATGTAGACAGGGGCATGTTCTCCACTACCCTCCCTGGAGTTGACGACTATCTCCTTTGTTTTGTTGACATTGAGGGAGAGATTACTGTTGTCACACCAGTTCACCACGTTCTCTATCTCGTGTTGCAGGGGTATGTTAGTAAGGAGGTTTTGTTGTATTGGAACAGTATTTATATGTTATAATATCATGGTTGTTTTTTAAAAATTTGTAGTTGGTAAAAGTTATTGCCATATGTTAACTGTATTCTTAAATAAACTTTGGTAAAAGCTCCCTAGTGGGTTATTCAAATCATACCTGAAGTGAAGCATCTCATGATCACCCGAGCCAAATTCAAAGTGCAACACTTTATGATCCAGGCAGACTCCATAAGACACTTTGGAATTTCTGACCTGGATTATAACACAGACTTCAAAGATCTCCTGATGAAGGAGCAGCGCTCCGAAAGCTCGTGATTCCAAATAAACCTGTTGGACTTTAACCTGGTGTTGTGAGACTTCTTACTGTGTTTACCCCAGTCCAACACCGGCATCTCCACATCATGACTTTTTAAAACCAACTGCCCACCCCAAAATTCGTCCCAGAGACCATTTTCGTTACTCTTGTGCTCTCGCAAGTTGAAACCCCTTGCTGTAAATGTTTTCTGAGATTGCTTGATTGTTGTCAAATGACTTTTGATTGAAATATAAATTAATAACTCGTTCTTCTAGGTTAAGTGAGCAAACTTACATTGCGGGTTTGTCTAATACTTTTCTGTGCTTCCCAAATATATTCATCTTTTTCTCTTCTAGGCGACAGTGGTTGCTTTGCAAGCTCTGTCCAAATACAGGGCTGATATTCCTCTGTTCAAAGATGCTGACTTAAATGTTGACATTTTTCGTGGCAAACAAACACCTATTCAATTGAAATTTGATTCAACAAATATACATGTCGCAAGATCAGTAATGGTTAGTTACTCGTCTAATCTTCATTTTAAAAGCTTGTTTTCAAGAGTGTACTAACTCTGCATATTTCTGTTTGGAGCATCAATGTTGTCATTCTCCGAGAACAAGTGAATCTTTTGTGACTGATTCTCAGTGCTATTTTCTGCATTCGCAAGCCAGGGAAGTGAACTAACTTTGTATTACAGAGTCTGCAGCATAGAAATGGGTCATTTGGTCTGTTAGGATCCTGGACCAGAACTACAAGGTACATTCTGAAAGCAGACTAGACCCCAAAAAATTTTCCATTTTGGCATAATTTGATTTTGATTTGATTTATTATTGTCACATGTATTGGGATACAGTGAAAATTATTGTTTCTTGCGCGCTATACAAAGCATACCGTTCATAGAGAAGGAAAGGAGAGAGTGCAGAATGTAGTGTTACAGTCATAGCTAGGGTGCAGAGGAAGATCAACTTAAAGCAAGGTAGGTCCATTCAAAAGTCTGATGGCAGCAGGGAAGAACCTGTTCTCGTGTCAGTTGGTATGTGACCTCTGACTTTTGTACCATTTTCCCGACGGAAGAAGGTGGAAGAGAGAATGTCCGGGGTGCATGGAGTCCTTAATTATGCTGGTTGCTTTGCCAAGGCAGCGGGAAGTGTAGACAGAATCAATGGATGAGAGGCTGGTTTGCGTGATGGACTGGGCTACATTAATGACCTTTCGTACTTTCTTGCGGTCTTGGGCAGAGCAGGAGCCATACCAAGCTGTGATACAACCAGAAAGGATGCTTTCTATGGTGCATCTGTAAAGGTTGGTGAGAGTCGTAGCTGACATGCCAAGTTTCCTTAGTCTTCTGAGAAAGTAGAGGCGTTGGTGGGCTTTCTTAAGTATAATGTCAGCATGGGGAGACCAGGACAGTTGTTGGTGATTTGGACACCTAAAAACCTGAAGCTCTCGACCATTTTTACTTCGTCCCCGTTGATGTAGACAGGGGCATGTTCTCCACTACGCTTCCTGAAGTCGATGACTATCTCCTTTGTTTTGTTGACATTGAGGGAGAGATTATTGTTGCTGCACCAGTTCACCAGATTCTCTATTTCATTTCTGTACTCTGCCTTGTCATTGTTTGAGATCCGACCCACTATAGTGGTGTCATCAGCAAACTTGAAAATTGAATTGGAAGGGAATTTGGCCACCCAGCCATAGGTGTATAAGGAGTATAGTAGAGGGCTGAGGATACATTGTTGTGGGGCACTGGTTTTGAAGATGATCGTGGAGGAGGTGTTGTTGCCTATCCTTAACTGATTGTGCTCTGTGGGTTAGGAAGCTCAGGATCCAGTCACATAAATGTGAGGATAGGATGCTTTTCTCCAGGAATAATTCCACTGACAACTTAGGGATCTTTAATCAAAGTAAGCTTTATTCATAACACAGTTCAAGTACAACTCCAACAAAATGAAGCATTTAAACTCATAACTGTTGAACAATCTTTTCACATGAAAAGAAACAACTCTAATTTCTAACTCATCACTATTCCGGTTCCAAACCTGGAGTATTGTGTGCTGTTTTGATGTCCTTTCCCTGAGGAAGGATGTCCTTGCAATGGAGGGAGTGCAGCGAAGGTTTACCAGGGTGATTCCTGGGATGGTAGGTCTAAGTCGGTTAGGAATATATCATGTTGCAGCTTTATAGAACCTTGATTAGGCTGCACTTGGAATATAGTGTTCAATTCTGGTGGCCACACTACCAAAAGGATGTGGAGGCTTTGGCGAGGGTACAGAAAAGATTTACCAGGATGTTGCCTGGTACGGTGGGCATTAGCTATGAGGAGAGGTTGGAGAAACTTAATTTGTTCTCACTGGAACGACGGAGGTTGAGGGATGATCTGATGGAAGTCTACAAGATTATGAGGGGCATGGACAGAGTGGATAGTCAGAAGCTTTTTCCCAGGGTGGAAGAGTCAATTACTAGGGGACATAGGTGTAAGGTGCGAGAGGCAAGGTTTAAAGGAAATGTATGGGGCGCGTGTTTTACACAGAGGGTTGTGGGTGCCTGGAACTCGCTACCGGGGGAGATAATGGAAGCAGATACGGTAGTGACTGTTCAGGGGCACCTTGACAAATACATGAACAGGATGGGAATTGAGGGATATCATCCCTGGAAGGGTAAGGGGTTTTAGTTCAAATGGGCAGCATGGTCGGTGCAGGCTTGAGAGGGCCGAAGGGCCTGTTCCTGTGCTGTAATTTTCTTTGTTCTTTGAGATGTATGAGACAATTTTACACAGAGGGTGGTGGGTGCCTGGAACTCGCTGCCGGGGGAGGTGGTGGAAGCAGATACGATAGTGACTTTTAAGGGGCGACTGGACAAATACATGAATAGGATGGGATTAGAGGGATAGGGTCCCCAGACGAGTAGGGGGTTTTCGTTCAGACGGGCAGCATGGTCGGTGCAGGCTTGGAGGGCCTGGCCCTGTGCTGTAATTTTCTTTGTTCTTATATTAATCCTGGTTTAGACACACCATCATTGGAATACTATCCCATCAAAGATTTTGCAACAAATGTAAGAGAAGGTCCTTCCATCCTCTACCTCCTGGCGGCACGGTGGCACAGTGGTTAGCACTGCTGCTTTACAGCTCCAGGGACCTGGGTTCGATTCCCGGCTTGGGTCACTGTCTGTGTGGAGTTTGCACATTCTCCTCGTGTCTGCGTGGGTTTCCTCCGGGTGCTCCGGTTTCCTCCCACAGTCCAAAGATGTGCGGGTTAGGTTGATTGGCCAGGTTAAAAATTGACCCTTAGAGTCCTGAGATGTGTAGGTTAGAGGGATTAACGGGTAAATATGTGGGGGTAGGGCCTGGGTGGGATTGTGGTCGGTGCAGACTCGATGGACCGAATGGCCTCCTTCTGTACTGTAGGGATTCTATGATTCACCCACCCCCTCGCTGTTACCACTCACAATGCTGAGAACACAGAGTGAAAATCGTCAGACGCTGTTCTATTTTTAAAATCATTTATATTTTATTAGAACATAACAAAATGCAAACAATTCTCATCTGAAACAAAGCTGTTACTGCTCTTGATTTTACAGCCTTTTCCTGAGTTCCTGCCATTTTGAATTCACACGGCTGTGTATCAGTTGTATAGTTAATCTGCACTATCTATATTTCAGGTCACTTATGCAAACACCAAGGTAGAAGCTCGTGGAAAAGGACAAGCAACACTGAAGGTAGGCTTTGATTTCAAGTACTTAACCTTGGGGCGGCACGGTGGCACAGTGGTTAGCACTGCTGCCTCACAGCTCCAGGGACCCAGGTTCGATTCCCGGCCTCGGGTCACTCATAGATTCATAGAAACCCTACAGTGCAGAAGGAGGCCATTCGACCCATCGAGCCTGCACCGACCACAATCCCACCCAGGCCCCTTTCCCCGTAACTGTCTGTGTGGAGTTTGCACGTTCTCCCCATGTCTGCGTGGGTTTCCTCTGAGTGCTCCGGTTTCCTCCAAAGATGTGAGGGTTAGGTGCACTGGCCATGCTAAGTTGCCCCTTAGTGCCAGGGGGACTAGCTAGGGCAAATGCATGGAGTTACGGGGATAGGGCCTGGGTGGGATTGTGGTCAGTGCAGACTCAATGGGCCGAATGGCCTACTTTTGTGTTGAAGAGTTCTATGATTCTTAATATGTGGGGTTGAAATATTGTAAGCAGAATTTAGCCAGTTTCCACTGAGCCCTTGAATTACAGTGAGAGTTTTAACAACACCAGGTTAAAGTCCAACAGGTTTACTTGGTAACAAATGCCATTACTGGTGTTGCTAAAACTCTCACTGTGTTTACCCCAGTCCAACGCCAGCATCTCCACCCTTTGAATTACTGCAGATGAGCCTTTTAAAAAATTTATTAGTGTCACATGTATTGGGATACATTGAAAAGTATTGTTTCTTGCGCGCTATACAGACAAAGCATACCGTTCATAGAGTACACAGGGGAGAAGGAAAGGAGAGGATGGAGAATGTAGTATTGCAGTTACAGGTTGGGTGAAGAAAAAGATCAGCTTAATATATGATAGGTCCATCCAAAAGTCTGATGGCAGCAGGGAAGAAGCTGTTCTTGAGTCGGTTGGTACGTGATCTCAGACTTTGTATCTTTTTCCCGATGGACATGATGTGGAGTTGCCGACGTTGGACGGGGGTAGGCACAGTAAGTAGTCTCAATAAGTAGTGAGTTACTCACCTGATGAAGGGGCAGCACTCCGAAAGCTCATGCTGCCAAATAAACCTTTTGGACTTTAACCTGGTGTTGTGAGACTTCTTACTTTACCGATGGAAAAAGGTGGAAGAGAGAATGTCTGGGGTGCGTGGGGTCCTTAATTATGCTGGCTGCTTTGCAGAGGCAGCGGGAAGTGTAGACAGAGTCAATGGACGGGAGGCTGGTTTGCGTGATGGATTGGGCTACGTTCACAACCCTTTGTAGTTTCTTGCGGTCTTGGGCAGAGCAGGAGCCCCATACCAAGCTGTGATACAACTGGAAAGGATGCTTTCTATGGTGCATCTATTAAAATTTGATTTGTTTTGCAGATAATAAAAATCTTGTTCACTTCCTGTAACAATTTTGCCTTCCCATTTTCCCTTTAATACATTGTCGATAATGTCCCTTTCCTCTTACAAGGTGTCCAATGTCATTGGTGGCATTCCAGCCTTTAGGTTATTGAGGTAACAAATGAGAGATCAGTGAGACACGCAGCAATTCATAATTGGCTGAGGGGTTTGTCATGTATTGGACTGAGACATTAACGTGAAATGAGATCAAGTCTAAGCGAATGAGAAGGAGTGCCTTAGATACCAGAGTAATTTAATTGTAATGGATTTTGGCCCAGTGCCTCAGATCTTTGGAGGGGTCTTTCGCACTCAGAGCTGCTTGAACATCCAAAGGCCTCCCACGGCCGAGGTTAATGTCTTGCTTGTCTTGCTTTACCTTCCAAATAAATTCTGAGTACGCCTTTTAAAATAAAAAAAAATTGCCTTTGTGAAATTAATTCTAGTTTTCTTAAGCTTCTAAGAGAATCCGGCCACCATTAAAAAATTCCCTACAAGAACCACCCTCTGCGTAAACCTCCCGCCCTCACCTTGAACCTGTATTGCGATACAGTGAAAAGTATTGTTTCTTGCGCACTGTACAGACAAAGCATACTGTTCATAGAGTACATAGGGGATAAGAAAGGAGAGGGTGTTGAGTGTAGTGTTACAGTCATAGCTAGGGTGTAGAGAAAGATCTACTTCACGTGAGGTAGGTCCATTCAAAAGTCTGATGGCAGCAGGGAAGAAGCTGTTCTTGAGTTGGTTCAACCTTAGTTGATCCTTCAACTAAAAGGAACAGTTGCTCCTTATCCATTCTGTCCATGCCCCTCATAATCTTGTACACCTCGATCAGGTTGCCCCCTCAGTCTTCTCTGCTCCAGCGAAAACAACCCAAACCTACCCAACCTCTCTTCATAACTTAACCGTTCCAACCCAGGCAGCACGGTGGCACAATGGTTAGTACTGCTGCTTCACAACTCCAGGGACCTGGGTTCGATTCCCGGCTTGGGTCACTGTCTGTGTGGAGTTTGCACATTCTCTTCGTGTCTGCGTGGGTTGCCTCCCACAGTCCAAAGATGTGCGGGTTAGGTTGATTGGCCATGCTAAAATTGTCCCTTAGTGTCCTGAGATGCGTAGGTTAGAGGGATTAGTGGGTGGGATATGGGGGTAGGGCCTGGGTGGGATTGTGCTCGGTGCAGACTCGATGGGCAGAATAGCCTCTTTCTGCACGATAGGGTTTCTATGATTCTATTCTATGATCTATGATTCATCCTGGTGAGTCTTCTCTGCACCCCCTTCGGTGTAGCTAGCCCTGGGGCTGTAGATATTACCTGCATCAACCAACATCTGCAACTGGAAGGAGCCTAGTTAATCTTAAAGTACTGTCGTGGAGGAGAATATAGTTTCTTATTTTACATTGTATTGCATGTTATGTTTCTTTTGCATGTTTCTTTTATCTTTAGTTATCTATTTTAGTTATTTAAGCTAGGAATGTGCAGTGCTGCAAATGTATGGGACAGTATTTCAACTAATACATTGGTTTTTGCAGATGAGTGATGTCTAAAGAGAGCTAATATTGGCTTTAAAGAACAAAGAAAATTACAGCACAGGAACAGGCCCTTTGGCCCTCCAAGCCTGCACCGACCATGCTGCCTGACTGAACTGAAACCCCCTACCCTTCCGGGGACCATATCCCTCTATTCCATATCCCTCTATTCCCATCCTATTCATGTCCAGACGCCCCTTAAAACTCACTATCATATCTGCTTCTACTACCTCCCCCGGCAGCGAGTTCCAGGCACCCACCACCCTCTGTGTAAAAAGAAATCCTGCCTCGTACATCTCCCTTAAACGTTGCCCCTCCCTCGCACCTTAAACCTATGCCCCCCCCCCTAGTAATTGACTCTTCCACCCTGGGAAAAACGTTGATTCATGTGAGAAGCCGCAATTCGCTGAGTCATTCAGGAACACTATGAGGACTCACTGGCTGGGATTTTACTGGCACGTGGCTCGCCGAACGGAATTCTCCATTGGCCCTCGGGAGGGATTTTACGAGCCTCGGCCAAGTGAGGTGGTAAAGTACCAGCCACTGTATTGCTTTTGATAGGTAACCACTACCTCTGTTTTTACTGTCCAGGTTCTAACGGGTTATTATGCTCTGTTGTCTGAGCAAGACAAAGAATGCAAGAACTTTGATTTACGAGTAACTGTGGAAGAGATGTCTCAAGGTAAGCCAATCACAAACCATCCGGAGACCATTATTTCTCATTGCTAAATGTGATGCAACTACTCAGCAATCTGATGAGTAATTCAGAGGCCTAGACTAATCATAGAATCCCTACAGTACAGAAGAAGGCCATTTGGCTCATCGGGTCTGTACCGATCACAATCCCACCCCAGGCCCTATTCCCGTAACCCCACACATTTATCCTGCTAATCGCCCTGACACTAGGGTCAATTTAGCATGACCAATCAACCTCACCCGCAGTGTGGGAGGAAACCAGAGCACCCGGACGAAACCCACACAGACACGGGGAGAACGTGCAAACTCTGCATAGACAGGCACCCGAGACCGGAATTGAACATGGGTCCCTGGCGCTGTGAGGCAGCAGTGCTAACCACTGTGCCACCGTGTCATCCCAATGATTTGGACAACTGGGCATTTCAATTCAATGACTTAAATAAATCTGGAACAGAAAACTACTGTCAATAACGGCCACCATGAAACTAAAGGATCATCATCAAAATCCATTCGACCCATCGAGTCTGCCCCGTAATTCAATGAGATCTTGACTGATCTGATGTGATAATCCTCAACTTCGCTTTCCTGCCTTATCCCCATAACCCTCGTTTCCCTGACTGATTAAAAATCTGTCTGTCTCAGCCTTGAACATACTTAATGACCCAGCCTCTACAGCCCTCTGCGGTAAAGAATCCCACAGATTCACTTCCCTCTGGGAGAAGAAATTCCTCCCCACCTCTGTCTTAAAAGGGCGACCCCCTCACTCTGTGATGTCCTCTGGTCCTCGACTCTCCAACA
The DNA here is from genome assembly GCF_964213995.1 of Mustelus asterias. Taxonomy (NCBI): domain Eukaryota; kingdom Metazoa; phylum Chordata; class Chondrichthyes; order Carcharhiniformes; family Triakidae; genus Mustelus; species Mustelus asterias. The sequence goes on along the minus strand of NC_135819.1, from coordinate 11,856,375 downwards.
GAGGGAAACAGCCTCCAACCCCTGCCAATCCCCCTGAGAATCCGATGTCTCAATAAGGTCGCCTCTCGTTCTCCTAAACTCCAATGAGTATGTGGTAAACCACTGTCGTGCCTTCGGCACGGTTGAGCTGTATATATTGTTGCCACGACTGTTCGTATATGGGACACTCCCTGACACCTTTAATTCGGCTGCACCTTTAACTGGAGGCTCCGCCCTCAGGGTATAAAGGCTGCAGCCCTCCCCCTCCGGCCTCAGTCGGGAGATCCTCATACCCAGTATTGTTCTGTTTATTGTCTGTTCCACATCGTTCCTTTTTAGCGAATAAAAGCCTTCTGTTCCTGGCAACATCAGTCTTGTCTATTTATCAGACGCGCCTCAGAGTATAAACTCAATCTCTCCTCATAAGAAAATCCTTCCGTACCTATGACCAACATTCGGTAGCGCAGTGGTTAGCACTGCTGCTTCACAGCTCCAGGGTCCCGGGTTCGCTTCCCGACTCGGGTCACTGTCTGTGTGGAGTTTGCACGTTCTCCTCGTGTCTGCGTGGGTTTCCTCCGGGTGCTCCGGTTTCCTCCCACAGTCCAAAGATGTGCGGGTTAGGTTGATTGGCCAGGTTAAAAATTGCCCCTTAGAATCCTAAAATGCGTAGATTAGCGGGTAAATATGTGGGGGTAGGGCCTGGGTGGGATTGTGGTCGGTGCAGACACGATGGGCCGAATGGCCTCCTTCTGCACTGTAGGGTTTCTATGATTCTATGAACCTAATGCACCTTCTTTAGACTGCCCTAAATATCAGCATATCTTTCCTTAGATAAGGAAACCAAAACTGTTCACAGTATTCCAGGTTTGATTTGATTTGATTTATTATTGTCACGTGGACAACATACAGTGAAAAGTATTGTTTCTTGCGCGCTATACAGACAAAGCATACCATTCATAGAGAAGGAAAGGAGAGAGTGCAGAATGTACTGTTACAGTCGTAGCTAGGGTGTAGAGAAAGATCAACTTAATGTGAGGTAGGTCCATTCAAAAGTCTGACAGCAGCAGGGAAGAAGCTGTTCTTCGTTCGGTTGGTACGTGGCCTCAGGCTTTTGCATCTTTTTCCCGACGGAAGAAGGTGGAAGAGAGAATGTCCGGGATGCGTGAGGTCCTTAATTATGCTGGCTGCTTTGCTGAGGCAGCGGGAAGTGTAGACAGAGTCAATGGATGGGAGGCTGGTTTGCATGATGGATTGGGCTACATTCATGATCTTTTGTAGTTCCTTGCAGTCTTGGGCAGAGCAGGAGCCATACCAAGCTGATACTACCAGAAAGAATGCTTTCTATGGTGCATCTGTAAAAGTTGGTGCGAGTCGTAACTGACATGTCAAATTTCCTTAGCCTTCTGAGAAAGTAGAGGCATTGGTGGAATTTCTTAAGTATAGTGTTGGCATGGGGGAGCAAGGACAGGTTGTTGGTGATCTGGACACCTAAAAACTTGAAGCTCACGACCCTTTCTACTTTGTCCCCGTTGATGTAGACAGGGGCATGTTCTCCTTTACGCTTCCTGAAGTCGATGACAATCTCCTTCGTTTTGTTGACATTGAGGGAGAGATTATTGTGGCCGCACCAGTTCACCAGATTCTCTATCTCATTCCTGTACTCTGTCTCGTCATTGTTTGAGATCCGACCCACTACAGTGGTGTCGTCAGCAAACTTGAAAATCGAATTGGAGGGGAATTTGGCCGCACAGTCATAGGTGTATAAGGAGTATAGTAGGGGGCTGAGAACACAGCCTTGTGGGGCACCGGTGTTGAGGATGATCATGGAGGAGGTGTTGTTGCCTATCCTTACTGATTGTGGTCTGTGAGTTAGGAAGTTCAGGATCCAGTCGCAGAGGGAGTGGTCCAACTAGTGCCTTGTCTAGTTTTAGTTAAAATTTCCTATGTTGAAATGAAGGCCAACATTCCATTTGCCTTCTTGAACTTGCATGCTCGCATTTTGTGATTTATGCACAAGGACCCCAAATCCCTTTGTGCCGCAGCTTTCTGCAGTCTTTCTCCCTTTAAACAAAATTCAGCTTTAAGTCCTCCTACCAGAGTTCATAATTTCACATTTTCCTACATTATGTCCCATCTATGGTGGCACAGTGGTTAGCACTGCTGCCTCACAGCGCCAGGGACCTGGGTTCGATTCCCTGCTTGGGTCACTGTCTGTGTGGAGTTTGCATGTTCTCCCCGTATCTGTGTGGGTTTCCTTCGGGTGCTCCGATTTCCTCCCACAGTCTGAAAGATGTGCTGGTTAGGGTGCATTGGCAGCGCTAAATTCTCCCTCGGTGTACCCGAACAGGTGCCGGAGTGTGGCGACTAGGGGATTTTCACCGTAACTTCATTGCAGTGTTAATGTAAGATACCTGTGACTAATAAATAAACTTTATTTTTTATTTACTATTTTGATTTTCTGTTTCTCTGGTTTAAATATAGTGCCAATCCACGCAGACATGGGGAGAAGGTGCAGACACCACACAGACAGTGACCCGAGGCCAAAATTGAACCCCCGGTCCCTGGTGCCGTGAGGCAGCAGCGCTAACCATGCCCCCTAGTTCTAGTTTCACCCGCCAGTGGAAACAACTTCCCTGCTTCTATCTTATCTATTCCCTTCATAATCTTATATGTTTCTATAAGATCTCCCCTCATTCTTCTGAATTCCAATGAGTATAGCTCCAGTCTACTCAGTCTCTCCTCATAAGCCAACCCTTATCCTGCCTTGGAAGTGGGACAAATATCTTCAAAAGGAAAGGAGGATGTTGCGATTATGGCTTTAAGTGACAGTAGTGTCACTGGAATGGAAGCGTGTCATGCAATTCAGTTTCAGTTTCTCTTTTTGTTTTGGGCAGAGCATGGTACACATCTCTGCTGCTGATATGTTTTGCACAGCTGTTCCTGGTCTAAACATATGAATATATATTGTGTTTGCAAAGGTGTTTAACTAATCTCTTACACTACCATTGTATCATTTTTTTTAAATGACTGGGGAGGGGGGGGTGGTGGTGGGGGGTGGGTTGGTGTTGGGACTAAAATTCCATGGACATCATTAAATTCATTTGCAGCCCCTCCCCCCCCCCCCCCCCCCCCCCCCCCCCTCCCCCCCCCCCCCCCCCCCCCCCCCCCCCCCCCCCCCCCCCCCCCCCCCCCCCCCACCCCCCCACTCCGCCCTCAGTCTGGCAGTGCTTGTACAGAAGGTGGGTGAGGCATAAAAGTAGCCTACCTGCTCTCCCAGTTTCTGCTTCCCCTAGCTATCCCGTCTTGAACTCTACACATGGGGGAGGCAATGGCCTCGTGGTATTATCCTTAGACTATTAATCCAGAAACTCAGCTAATGCTCTGGGGACCCGGGTTCGAATCCCGGCACGGGAGGTGGTGGAATTTGAATTCAATAAAAAATATCTGGGATTAAGAATCTACTGATGACCATGAAACCATTGTCGATTGTTGGAAAAAGCCATCTGGTTCACTCATGTCCCTTTAGGGAAGGAAATCTGCCATCCTTACCCGGTCTGGCCGACATGTGACTCCAGAGCCACAGCAATGTGGTTGACTCTCAATTGCCCTCGGGCAACTAGGGATGGGCAATAAATACTGGCCCAGTCAGCGATGCCCATGTCCCACAAATGAATAAAATAAGGCCCCCAGTCCGCCATCCAACAGTTCAGAGCTTTCAAACAGGTCCTTAGAGTTACCTTAGGATCTGGCTTTGATCTTGACTCTGGGGAAGGGGATTTTATGGCTTCGCTCGTCCCAAAACCGCCCGGGATCAACAGACCTTTCCGTGCTCTATCCCTCGCCCCCTCCGATTCCCGTGACGGGAAAATTCGCCCCTGGAACTCACTGCGGCCGTAGCAATGGCCGCTGCTCCCAGTGATTGCTCTGGGACTGGAGAACGGCCAAGCCAGTCAGCTGACTTGCAGCTCTCAGAGGCCTGCGTCCAGCCAATAATTACTCCAAGGATCGTTCAATGGCCATTGGCTGCCATTGGAGCGGGCGGGGAGGACGGGGGGGCGGGGGGGGGGGGGGTGCATTTGCTTCTGACAGTTTTGGTGCCAAAGTGGGGAACCCTGCCATCTGAAACGTTCAGTCCATATGAATGCAATTGATTTATTTTTTTAATTAACATTTGAAGATATAATTGTGAATTGAAATGTTCACAATTGCAGTACCAACTCTTGTCTTTTATCTCGCAGATTTTCAACCCCAAGATGTTCTGAAATCTCTGATGATAAACATCTGCACACGGTAAGAAGTTCATTTGGAATTACATTTATTACTTATCATAGAATCCCTACAGTGCAGAAGGAGGCCATTCGGCCCATCGAGCCTGCACCGACCACAATCCCACCCTATTCCTGTAACCCCACATATTTACCCTGCTAATCCCCCTGACAATTTAGCATGGTCAATCCACCTAACCTGCACATCTTTGGGCTGTGGGAGGAAACCGGAGCACCCAGAGGAAACCCACACAGACATGGGGGAGAATGTGCAGACCCTCTGCACAGACAGTGTCCCAAGGCCAGAATCGAACCTGGGTCCCTGGCGCTGTTAGGCAGCAGTGCTGACCACTGTGCCACTGTGCTGCCCTTGATATCAAAGAAATTGGTTTGATAGGTTGCTGAGGGGGAACATAATTCATAGGCATAGAAACGTAGAAACTGGAATCAGGAGGAGGCCATTTGGCCCTTCGAGCCTGCTCCGCCATTCATTTTGATCATGGCTGATCATCAAATTCAATATCCTGATCCCCCCTTCCCCCCATATCCCTTGATCCCTTTAGCCTCAAGAGCTATATCTAATTTCTTCTTGAAATCACACGTTTTGGCCTCAACTACTTTCTGTGGGAGTGAATTCCACACATTCACCACCCTCTGGGTGAAGAAATTTCTCCTCACCTCTGTTCTAAAAGGTTTACCCCTTATCCTCAAACTATGACCCCTAGTTCTGGACTCCCCCACCATCGGGAACATTCTTTCTGAATCTACCCTGTCGAACCCTGTTAGAATTTTATAAGTTTCTATATTGTTGGAGCTGCATCGTCCAAGCATGTGGAGAATGTTCCATCCCATTCTTGACTTGTGGATGGTGAACAGGATTTGGAAAATCAGGAGGTGATTCACTGGCCACAGGACTTACAGTCTCTGGAAGCCTCAATGTTTATGTGGCTGGTCCATTTAAGTTTCTGATCAATGATAACCATCAGGATGTTGATGGTAGATGTTCAGTGATGATAATATCATTGAATATGAAGTTGCTTAGACTAGCTCTTGTTCCCCTATGTGCTTCCTCATGGAAACAACTTCCATATATATCCTGTACGATGCCCACCTCCAACTGGCCTCACCCCTATCTCTCTTGACTCCTCCACAACCTCCGGCTTCTTGTCTGATATCCTTCAAAGCGGTACAGTTTTCACATCTTGCAAAGTCAAAACACTACCCCTTAGTCTTTCTTATATCCAAATCCAAAATTACTTTTTTCAACAATTTGTTTTAATGAGATTTAAGTATAAGATTACGGCATTATGCAACTTCAAAGAATTGATATTAAGGAGATATTATCGAAAAGAATGAATAATGAATTTAAGGGGGAGGCGGTGGGGTAGTGGTATTGTCGCTGGACTAGTCATCCAGAGATCCAGGGTAATGCTCTGAGGACCCCCCAGGTTCGAATCCCACCGTGGCAGATGGTGAAATTTGAATTCAATAAAAATTCTGCAAATAAAAGTCTATTGATGACCATGAAACCATTGTCGTAAAAACCCAGCAGGTTCACTGATGTCCTTTAGGGAAGGAAATCTGTCGCCCTTACCCGGTCTGGCCTACATGTGACTCCAGAGCCACAGCAATGTGCTTGACTCCCAACTGCCCTCTGAAAAGACCGAGCGAGCCATTCAGTTTAAGGGCAATTCAGGATGGTGACCACTGAGGGAGAATTTAGCACGGCTAATCCACCTAACCGGCACGTCTTTCGGGCTGTGGGAGGAAACCAGAGCACCCGGAGGAAACCCACGCAGACACGGGGGAGAACGTGCAAACTCCACACAGACAGTGACCCAAGCCGGGAATTGAACCTGGGTCCCTGGCGCTGTGAGGCAGCGATGTCCACAACATCTGAATGAGTAAATTTTTAAAAAGGTACAGGATGCAGATGCGTTCCAAAATCTATTTTTTTTAATGAAAGCTCACAAGGTTTGATGATTGCAATTGTTGTTACCTTTGTAAGTAATCTGTGGTAACTTGCTGTTTACAGACACTATGGCAAATCAAGTTCTTCAATGGTCATTATGGAAATTTCTATTTTGACAGGATTTTTTCCAGACCTGGATTCGGTAAGGCATCTTTACATTAAAACAAAAGCTTACACTTGTCTCGTGACCAATGTCAATTGAGAGAAAATCAGTCAGAAATAAAATTTATGATGGTACATTTGAATGCAGGACATTAGTTTAAGGTTTATTTATTAGTCACAAGTAGGCTGACATTAATACTGTAAGTTACAGTGGGGCGGCACGGTAGCACAGTGGTTGGCACTGCTGCCTCACAGCGCCAGGGACCCATGTTCAATTCCCGGCTTGGGGCACTGTCTGTGTGGAGTTTGCACGTTCTCCCCGTATCTGCGTAGGTTTCCTCCGGGTGCTCCAGTTCCCACCCACAGTCCGAAAGATGTGCTGTTTGGGGTCCATTGGCCGTGCTAAATTCTCCCTCAGTGTACCCAAACAGGCACTGGAGTGTGGCGACGAGGGGATTTTCACGGTAACTTCATTGCAGTGTTAATGTAAGCCTTATGTGTGGCTAATAAATAAACTTTAACTTTTACTTTACTGTGAAAATCCCCCAGTTGCCACACTCCGGTGCCTGTTTGGGTACACTGAGGGAGAATTTAGCATGGCCAATCCACCTAACCAGCACGCCTTTCGGACTGTGGGAGGAAACCGGAGCACCCAGAGGAAAGCCACACAGACACAGGGAGAATGTGCAGACTCCGCACAGACAGTGACCCAAGCCGGGAATCGAACCCGGGTCCCTGGCGCTGTGAGGCAGCAGCGCTAACCACTGTGCCACCGTGCCGCCCAGATTAGATGAATCAATGACACAAATAAAGATAGAAGGTTTTACATAAGAACATAAGAACTAGGAGCAGGAGTAGGCCATCTGGCCCCTCGAGCCTGCTCCGCCATTCAATAAGATCATGGCTGATCTTTTTGTGGACTCAGCTCCACTTACCCGCCCGCTCACCATAACCCTTAATTCCTTTACTGTTCAAAAATTTATCTATCCTTGCCTTAAAAATATTCAATGAGGTAGCCTCAACTGCTTCACTGGGCAGGGAATTCCACAGATTCACAACCCTTTGTGTGAAGAAGTTCCTCCTCAACTCAGTCCTAAATCTGCTCTCCCTTATTTTGAGGCCATGCCCCCTAGTTCTAGTTTCACCCGCCAGTGGAAACAACCTCCCTGCTTCTATCTTATCTATTCCCTTCATAATCTTATATGTTTCTAGAAGAACTCCCCTCATTCTTCTGAATTCCAATGAGTATAGCCCCAGTCTACTCAGTCTCTCCTCATAAGCCAACCCACTCAACTCCGAAATCAACCTAGTGAATCTCCTCTGCACCCCCTTCCAGTGTCAGTATATCCTTTCTCAAGTAAGGATCGAGTAACTGAGATTGGGTTTGAGAATGACCAATGCCAACACATGTATCGCCAACATTTTCATTGCACAACTGCTCACCGTTTGTTAACCCTGATCCACGTTGCCCTCAGAACCCCAGCCAATTTAAATGACTAATCTCATTCCTCTTACTCTCTAAGTTCAGTTTAGTGTTCCTTTTAGTCACCCCTCAGCTAATATAATGCAATCAGGATACTAACTCCATGAAAGTACCAGCAATTAGTTTTGAGGTTTTTAACTGCGATGTTTTAATCACGGGGCTGGCGCAGTGGTTAGCACTGCTGCCTCACAGCGCCAGGGACCCGAGTTCGATTCGCGACTTGGGTCACAGTCTGTGCGGAGTCTGCACATTCCCACCCGTGTCTGCGTGGGTTTCCTCCGGGTGCTCCGGTTTCCTCCCACAGTCTGAAAGACGTGCCGGTTAGGGTGCATTGGCCGTGCTGAATTCTCCCTCAGCATACCCGAACAGGCGCTGGAGTGTGGCGACTCGGGGTTGTTTCCACTGGCGGGTGAAACTAGAACTACGGGGCATAGCCTCATTGCAGTGTGAATATAAGCCGACTTGTGACTTATAAATAAACTTTACTTTTTTTTAAAGCACACACCTGAAACCTGTGTGCAATTGTCCTCTTGATGTGCATATTAGGAAACCATAACTTATTAATACTTAGGCCGATTTATTTTCAGTTGGGAAATGGAACAGTTGGATCTATATCAAGGTTTGAATGGGACATCGCATCGCCGTTCCAGAGATTACTGATCATTTACTTTGACTCGGTAAGAATCTGCCTACATTTTTGACAATTCCCAGAAAGAGGGAAACAGTCTGGATGTCCCTAAATGCTTTGCAGTCGATTGGGCGGCACGGTGGCACAGTGGTTGGCACTGCTGCCTTGCAGCGCCAGGGACCCGGATTCAATTCCCGGCTTGGGTCACTGTCTGTATGGAGTCTGCACGTTCTCCCCGTGTCTGCGTGGGCTTCCTCCGGTTTCCAGCCACAGTCCGAAAGACGTGCTGGTTAGAGTGGATTGGCCATGCTAAATTCTCCCTCAGTGTACCCGAACAGGCACCGGAGTGTGGCGACTAGGGGATTTTCACAGTAGCTTCATTGCAGTGTTAATGTAAGCCTACTTGTGACACTAATAAATACTTTTGAAGTATTGTAAACTTAGTATTGCTGCCAGGGTATTCGTGGGTAAACCACCCAGTCAATTTTAACTCCCTCCCCACCTGGACTCTGTGTGGTGGGATGACTCGGAGTTGGCTCCAATCTTAACCATTTGCTCGGCACTTTATTAGTCCAACTTGTAACTTATCCAATCGGACATTTATTTTGGATTAAGGTGAACAGCATAGGTTCACAACAATAACATGCAAATATTGTTCATTTCTTGTAAACTGTTCAATGCGCAAGTTTTCTGCAATGATGCACACTTCAGACTTAGTCAGGAACACAAAAGGTATTTATTAATGAGGAGACACTTGTACGGAGGTCTACAGCCTTATGGTTGCCTTAGAGAGGCTCACCTTGGTTCTTACATGTCTTCTACATTTCTTCTCGATACCTTCTGCCTAAGAGCGGACTCCGCCCCCTCGGGTGTGATCACCCACTCCTGGTCACAGTCGGTCCCTTAAGCCAGGTGACCCTCTTCAACTGTGCTGCCCTTAAAGGGACAATCACCACAACCCTCCCCCTTTAACTCTTTTAAATAATCGTGAATAACCAAGGTACCCAACCCAAATTCTAACAAAACATTATGTATGAATTAGACAATTATAAATTGAGTCTTTGAAGGGGGTTTCTCTGTTCCTTGTGGAGCGGTATAATTCTATAGTCTGAGGTGCGTCCACAGGATCAACACTAACAAGAACTGCAATAACAAGTGCTTCTTCTGGCACAGGTAGTTCAGTACTATTTGCTCCCATGGAGGCATCAGTTATGTCCATAACAGATTGAATCGGTTTATTTGGCAGCATGAGCTTTCGGAGTCTCGCTCCTTCTTCAGGTGAGTGAGGAGTTGTGTTCACAAACAGGGCATAGATCGACACAAACTCAATTTACAAGATAATGATTGGAATGCGAGTCTTTACAGGTAATCAAGTCTTCAAGGTACAGACAATGTGAGTGGAGAGAGGGTTAAGCACAGGTTAAAGAGATGTGTATTGTCTCCAGCCAGGACAGCTAGTGAGATTTTGCAAGCCCAGGCAAGCCGTGGGGGTTACAGATAGTGTGACATGAACCCAAGATCCCGGTTGAGGCCGTCCTCATGTGTGCGGAACTTGGCTATCAGTTTCTGCTCAGCGACTCTGCGTTGTTGTGTGTCGTGAAGTCCGCACACATGAGGACGGCCTCAACCGGGATCTTGGGTTCATGCTTGAGAGAGCTCGTTCTGCCAGCCCTGTACTGATCACACTCTGAACTGAGCTTAAACAGCAGATTGCATAAACATACAGTCTGAAACCAAAATATATCTCAACCCTTATCTGGTTCTTGTAAATGTTTTCCGCAAGCTGTCTCTACCTGGCAAACACAGGTCAGTATGAGTTTTAACAACACCAGGTTAAAGTCCAACAGGTTTATTTGGTAGCAAATACCATTAGCTTTCGGAGCGCTGCTCCTTCGTCAGATGGAGTGGAAATCTCCACTCCGTTTGACGAAGGAGCAGCAGATTTCCACTCCATCTGATGAAGGAGCAGCGCTCCGAAAGCTAATGGCATTTGCTACCAAATAAACCTGTTGGACTTTAACCTGGTGTTGTTAAAACTCTTACTGTGTTTACCCCAGTCCAACGCCGGCATCCCCACATCACAAACACAGGTCACGCAGTTATCAAAACTTGTTTTGCTTGCTATGTACTTTTCAGGAATGCGGTCAGTTTTTAGCTAACCCAGCATGCCTTCTGGGTTTTAAAATGTTGTCGAGTTTAGCGGTCAATTCTTTTGAGCTTAGTAGAGTGAGTTTCATGGGCAGAAATATCTTAAAATGAAGTATTTCCCTAAATGAGGCAAACAGAGCTAAGCATACATAAGATAGCTCAGTAACGCTGACTGCTGGAGCATCTCGCTACCCTCAAGTGATGCATATATTTGAGTGATCCATCCCTCCCTCCATCTCTACTGGTTATGAAAGAAGTCCAGTCACTCAGACAATGATTTGATTTGATTTATTATTGTCACATGTATTAACAAACAGTGAAAAGCATTGTTTCTTGCACGCTATACAGACAAAGCATACCGTTCATAGAGAAGGAAAGGAGACAGTGCAGAATGTAGTGTTACAGTCATAGCTAGGGTGTAGAGAGAGATCAACTTAATGCAAGGTAGGTCCATTCAAAAGGCTGACGGCAGCAGGGAAGAAGCTGTTCTTGAGTCGGTTGGGACGTGACCTCAGACTTTTGTATCTTTTTCCCGGTGGAAGAAGGCAGAAAAAAGAATGTCCGGGGTGGGTGGGGTCCTTAATTATGCTGGCTGCTTTGTCAAGGCAGCGGCAAGTGTAGAAAGAGTCAATGGGTGGGAGGCTGGTTTGTGTGATGGATTGGGCTGCATTCACAATCTTTTATAGTTCCTTGCGGTCTTGGGCAGAGCAGGAGCCATACCAAGCTGTGATACAACCAGAAAGAATTCTTTCTATGGTGTATCTGTAAAATTTGGTGAGAGTCGTAGTGGACGTGCCAAATTTCCTTCGTCTTCCGAGAAAGTAGAAGCGTTGGTGGGCTTTCTTAACTATAGTGTCGGCATGGGGGGGACCAGGACAGGTTGTTGGTGATCTGGACACCTAAAAACTTGAAGCTCTCGACCCTTTCTACTTCGTCCCCATTGATATAGACAGGGGCATGTTCTCCTTTATGCTTCCTGAAGTCGATGACTATCTCCTTTGTTTTGTTGACATTGAGGGAGAGATTATTGTTGCCGCACCAGTTCACCAGATTCTCTATCGCATTCCTGTACTCTGTCTTGTCGTTGTTTGAGATCCGACCCACTACGGAGTCGCCAGCAAACTTGAAAATCAAATTGGAAGGGAATTTGGCCGCACAGTCATCGGTGTATGAGGAGTACAGCCGGGGGCTGAGGATACAGCCTTGTGGGGCACCGGTGTTGAGGATGATCGTGGAGGAGGTGTTGTTGCCTATCCTTACTGATTGTGGTCTGTGAGTTAGGAAGTTCAGGATCCAGTCGCAGAGGGAGGAGCCGAGGCCCAGGGCATGGAATTTTGAAATGAGTTTTGTCGGAATAATGGTGTTGAAAGCTGAGCTGTAGTTGATAAATAGGAGTCTGACGTCGGTGTCTTTGTTATCTAGGTGTTTCAGGGTTGAGTGCAGGGCCAGGGAGATGGCGTCTGCTGTGGACCTGTTGCAGCAGTAGGCAAAATGTAGTGGATCCAGGCAGTCTGGGAGGCTGGAATTGATTTGTTCCATGACTGACCTTTGGAAGCACTTCATAATGGGGCGAATTTTCCCGTCCTGCCCACCACGGGAATCAGAGTAGGCAAGGGGCGAACCATGAAAAGACCTCTTGACCTCAGGCGGGATTTAATGATCTCGGGACAAGTGTTGCTGTAAAATTCCGCCTAATAATTCCAAGGATCTAACTTTGATCCACTACCGAAGTTTCATATCCTGACACACATTATATTATCTGCTTAATCTGCGTTTTTATTGTCGCAGTGGTGATGGCTCATTGAGGAGAGCTTGGGGCTTGTGTGTCCACTTTTATTGGTAGACTTGAACTCCATACTGTTCCAAATATGGTGCTGCAAGTTACTTTGCCTGCCTTCCATTCACATGGCCAGTTCAGCAATCTTGATCTGGCATGTCAGCTTCTTTCTCTGTCTGAATTGCTGATTCTTGCTGTCAGTTTCACGGTTTTATCCTTTCAGTTAATTTCTCATTGCCAATCTTCCTTTCTTCAAGCTCTTATTCTCCTGATTCAATTCTTCACTAGATTTGCTTTTATTCTCTAGTTGCTTTTACATGCAGTTCAGTCTACTCTCCATTGTCTCGTTAAGTTCTCCTAATGCATAACTTAATTTTGTCAACTTTTGAAACTTTTCTTTCAAGTTTGCTGTCAGTCACTTTATCGTGTTGTTTTAATGCCTTCTCTCGAGATTTAATTCCTTTTGCTGATTCCTCTCTATGTTCAATAGTTCCTGGTTTCTATTCCTGCGTTTCTTCCAAAGGAAATCCATCATGTTCTTACTGGACATATATGTTTGGCTCCATTGTTGGTCAAGTCTGTCTCCAGCAAAAGTGTTGACTTGTTTCCATTCTGCAATTTTCTTGGTGCCCTTTATTTGGTCACTTATTGTCCTTTATTGTCCTCCTTCTGGGATCATTCATCATTGCCCCCCGTTTGGGGTGTTTTAGTTCCCTCTGACAGGGGGAAGACCCTGAGGTCTTCATTGCCTTCTCTGAGGTCTAATGTGGCTTATGGACATTTCTTTTGAGAGTTACCCGCTATCTGGGGTCTTATCCAATTATCTTTTGCCCTCTGTTCCTTCTTGTGGTTGGTGCATTAAATGCATTCCTACTTTGAATGAATTGCCACTTTAAGACTGTCAACTTTTTTTTTCACCGTCATCAGCTGGTGGTTCTCTCTCTGCTTTTCCCGTGCTTTTGGTGCAAAACTGGCAGGTCCGCCTTTGAACTTCTTTTCTACTTCTAAAGCTTCTCTTCCAACCCTCCGAAACATCCCCTTTTTACTGAGAGGAAACTTACTCTCAGTCATCTCAGCAACATGTTTTCCTTTAGCTGCATGGGGAGTTCTTTTCTTTCTTCTTGATTTGATTTTTGATTTGATTTATTATTGTCACATGTGTTAACATACAGTGAAAAAGATTGTTTCTTGCGCGCTATACAGACAAGGCATACCGTTCATAGAGAAGGAAAGGAGAGGGCACAGAATGTAGTGATACAATCATAGCTAGGATATCAAGAACTAATTGGATTTTCAATTAATTGGATTTCAATTTTTAATGACTCCTGCTCCTACTCTGCCCAAGACCGCAAGGAACTACAAAAGGTCGTGAATGTAGCCCAATCCATCACGCAAACCAGCCTCCCATCCATTGATTCTGTCTACACTTCCCGCTGCCTCGGCAAAGCAGCCAGCATAATTAAGGACCCCACGCACCCCGGACATTCTCTCTTCCACCTTCTTCCTTCAGGATAAAGATACAAAAGTCTGAGGTCACGTACCAACTGACTCAAGAACAGCTTCTTCCCTGCTGCTGTCAGACTTTTGAATGGACCTACCTCGCATTAAGTTGATCTTTCTCTACACCCTAGCTATGACTGTAACGCTACATTCTGCACTCCCTCCTTTCCTTCTCTATGAACGGTATGCTTTGTCTGTATAGTGCGCAAGAAACAATACTTTTCACTATGTTAATACATGTGACAATAATAAATCAAATCAAAAATCAAATGCAAGGAAGCGAATTGAAAGCTCTATCACCTGATGTGTCAACCAATTGGAATTTAATTTTTAATGAGGAGGTTTCACAATTTGCAAGGTATTTTGTGAAAATTGAAACTTGTCTCAGACTGTAACACTACAGTCCGCAGCCTCTCCTTTCCTTCTCTATGAACGGTATGCTTTGTCTGTATACCGCGCAAGAAACAGTACTTTTCACTGTATACTAACACATGTGACAAAAATCAAATCAAAATCAAAGACTGAGTTAATCATTTTTTAAAGTTGTGTTTATTTGCACATTTCAATCATGCCTGCATTATGTGAAGTTCTGTTTTTCTTCAGCATCACTGAATAAAATAGAATAGAATCCGTACAGTGCAGAAGGAGGCCATTTGGCCCATCGAGTCTGCGCCGACAACAATCCCACCCAGGCCCTATCCCGTAAACCCACACTTTTACCCTGTTAGCCCCCCTGACTCTAAGGGGCAATTGAGCACGGCCAAGCAGCCTAACCCGCACATCTTTGGACTGTGGGAGGAAACCAGAGCACCCGGAGGAAACCCAGGCAGACACAGGGAGAACGTGCAAACTCCACACAGACAGTGACCCAAGCCGGGGATCGAACCCAGGTCCCTGGCGCTGTGAGACAGCAGTGCTAACCACTGTGCCACCGTGCCGCTGTGGTGAACCATCGTTGGTTCACCACTGGGGTTTGTTACCATGTTACTGTTGGGCTAGGGTGTTATTACTGTGGGGGTTGTACTATGTTGTTGGGTTAGGGTGTTTACCTGTTATGAGAGTTATCGTGGCACATTCCAGTGGGGTCCCGCCTCCGGTGGCAGGGTATAAGACCCCCTGCTCCGGCAGGACCCCTTCAGTCTGAACTGGTGTATTCGTGTTAGTAGTTCCCTTGTTACTTTATTAAAGCCTTCAATACCGAAGCCTTGATTCCATGTGCTTATTGACGCGCATCAGCCGCCCAAAGGAAACCATTGTTGAGTATCTTCAGGTGAATTATCTTCCCCATATTGCTGCGCCATTTTCTTCATTTCACATATGCAGAGTAATCCTTTTAGCTAATTCGTTCGATAAGTAAATGTTGATTTTTTTCTTTGATTTTACCAACAGCTTTCAAACAAAAAAGACACTTGCTTTGCGTTTAAAATATACCAGTTCTTCAAAGTCGGACTGATCCAACCAGCTTCTGTCAAGATTTATGAATATTACGATGCAGGCGAGTACTTGTAAAGCTATTGTCACAGGGTGATAGAGGTCTGCAGCTTGGAAACAGGCCCTTCGGCCCAACTTGTCCATGCCACTCAGTTTTTACCACTAAGCTAATCCAAATTGGCCAAGGGACATGGACATGGTTCCACAGGAGCAGGCTGAGGGAAAGGGAGCTTGTGTGTGCACTAATTTATTTAATTATTTTTCAGTTAAATTCGTGAAAAAAATCGGAGGTTTTTTTTCTAAACAGGAAATAGGCCCAGCAGCAGCCTGGGAAGGTTTTGGAGGGTTTAAAAGTAGGCCGCACCTTTGAGCGGGCAGCGTCGTTAGCGGGCAGCGGAGTGAGCAGGGGACAGAGTGAGAGCTATAAGGGCTTTGGCTCACAGGGCGTCGGCGAGGAAGGTTGTTTGTTTGTTTCTCTTCGGTTACACCCCCTTTTTGTTTTATCCCAAAAACTAAAAAGGACATGGCTGGTATGAGTGGGAGGCCAGTATACTGCATTCGGTGTGGGATGTGGGAGTTCCTGGAGACAACTTGCCTCCCGGAAGTCCATATCTGTGCCAGATGTGTGGAACTGCAACTCCTGAAGGATTGTGTAGGGGAGCTGGAGCTGAGGCTCGATGAACTCAGTTTAGTTAGGGAAAATGAGAGAGTCATAGATAAAAGTTATAGTCAGGTAGTGACACCAGGGTCTCGGAAGGAAGACACGTGGGTCACGGTTAGGAGGGGTAATAGTCAGAAGGGTGATGTGCCAGAAAGTACCCCAGTGGCAGTCTCCCATAAAAGAAAGGGATGGGCAACAGATGGGAGAAGGGAAGGGAGTGAGCAGTCTGTGGAGGGATCCCCTGTGGTTGTCCCCCTCCAAAATAGGTATCTTGTTTTGGATTCTGTGGAGGGGGATGACCCTCCAGGGGTAAGCCACGAGGACCAGATCGCCTCCACGGAGACAGGCTCAGGGGTCCGGAAGGGAAAGGAGAGCGATAGTTGTGGGGGACGCAATGGTTAGAGGCACGGACAGGCGCTTCTGTGGGACTGAACGAGAATCCAGGATGGTAGTCTGCCTCCCTGGTGCCGGGGTACTGGATGTCTCCGAGAGGGTAGGAAGCATATTTAAAAAGGAAGGTAGTCAAACTGATGTGATTGTACACATTGGGGGGAATGATGTAGGTAGGAAGAGCAGGGGGGTCATACGAGAGAAATTCAGGGAGTTGGGTGCTCGGCTAAAAAGTAAGACCTCCAGGGTGGCAATCTCTGGACTGCTCCCGGTGCCTAGTGCAAGTGAGGCTCGGAACAGGGAGATTCTACAGTTGAACGCGTGGCTAAAGGACTGGTGCAAGAGGGAGGGTTTTAAATTCATAGATAACTGGGAAATCTTCAAGTCAGGATGGCAACTGTACAGAAAGGATGGGTTACACCTTAACTGGAAGGGAGCAAATATCCTGGCTGGGGGTTTTGCTAGAGTGTTTCGGCAGGATTTAAACTAGTGTGGCAGGGGGGTGGGGAACAAAACAGGAGGTCAGTAAATACTGAGGCTGGGGTCGAGCTGGGGGCCAGGGCAAGGCTAGCTAAGAAGAGGAGCACTCTGGAGGAGGAGGACCTGACTGGGCCTGGAGGTCTGGAGTGCATCTGCTTCAATGCGAGGAGTGTAACGGGTAAAACAGACGAACTTAGGGCCTTAATGCTTGTGCGGAATTTGGATGTGGTTGCGGTGACGGAAACTTGGTTAAAAGAAGGACAGGACTGGCAGCTGAATATTCCGGGGTATAAGTGTTTTAGGCGAGACAGAGGAGGGGCTAAAAAAGGTAGGGGAGTAGCGATATTAGTTAAGGAGCATATTACCGTGGTGCAGAGGGTAGACAACTTAGAGGGGTCATGTACTGAGTCGCTGTGGGTGGAACTCAGAAACAGGAAGGGTGCAGTCACTATGCTGGGGGTGTACTACAGACCACCCAACAGCCCACGGGAAGTGGAGGAAAGGATATGTCAGGAGATTCTGGATAGGTGCAGAAAACATAGGGTTGTTGTAGTGGGGGACTTTAATTTCCCAGGCACAGACTGGAAAGTGCTTAGAGCTGGGGGACCGGATGGGGAGGAATTTGTAAAATGCGTACTGGAAGGTTCTTTGGAACAGTATGTAGATAGCCCGACTAGAGAGGGGGCTATACTGGACCGAGTTCTGGGAAATGAGCCCGGTCAGGTCGTCAAAGTTTCGGTAGGGGAACATGTGGCAAATAGTGACCACAACTCTGTTAACTTTAGGATAGTAATGGACAAGGATGAGTGCTGTCCTACGGGCAGGGTGCTAAATTGGGGGAAGGCTGACTATAGCCGGATTAGGCAGGAATTGGTGGATGTTGATTGGGAGAGGATGTTCGAGGGTAAGTCCGCGTCTGGCATGTGGGAGTCTTTTAAGGAACTATTGATAAGGCTGCAGGATAGGCATGTGCCTGTAAAAAGGAAAGATAGGAAAGGTAGGATTCGAGAGCCGTGGATAACCAGGGAAATTGAGGATCTGATTAAAATGAAAAGGGAGGCGTACGTTAAGTCCAGGCAACTGAAAACAGATGGAGCTCTGGAGGAATACAGAGAGAGTAGGAAAGATCTCAAACGGGGAGTTAGAAGGGCAAAAAGAGGTCACGAGATGTTCTTGGCAGGCAGGATTAAGGAGAATCCTAAGGCATTCTATTCATGCGGTAGGAACAAAAGAGTTGTCAGGGAGAAAATCGGACCTCTCAGGGACAAAGGAGGGGAATTATGCTTAGAACCCAAGGGAATAGGGGAGATCCTAAATGACTCAAGATCCTAAATGGCAGACTCAAGTCGGTAAGGGTGGAATGGAGGAAGAGTTCTTAGAATGCTGTCGGGATAGTTTCCTTGAACAGCATGTTACGGAACCGACGAGGGAACGAGCTATTTTGGATCTGGTATTGTGTAACGAGGTAGGTAGAATTAAGGATCTTATTGTGAAGGACCCTCTTGGGTCTAGTGACCACAATATGGTCGAATTTCTGATTCAGATGGAAGAGGAGAAAGTTTGGTCTCAAACCAGTGTCCTCTGTTTGAACAGAGGGAAATATGATAGGATGAGGGATGAATTGGCTAAGGTAGACTGGGAGAGCAGGCTGGCAGGTAGGATAGCTGAGGAACAGTGGAGGATTTTTAAGGAGATCCTTTTCAGTTCTCAGCAAAAATATATTCCAGCAAAAAACAAGGATTGTAAGAAAAGGGAGAACCAGCCGTGGATAACGAAGGAAATAAAGGAGAGTATTAAAATAAAAACAGCTGCGTACAGAGTGGCCAAAAATAGTGGAGAAACAAGTGATTGGGAAAAATTTAAGAAACTACAAAGAGAGACTAAGAAAGCGATAAAGAAAGGAAGGATAGACTATGAAGCTAGGCTAGCAATTAATATAAAAAATGATAGTAAAAGTTTTTATAAATATATAAAAAGGAATAGAGTGGCTAGAGTGAATGTTGGACCCTTGGAGGACGAGAGGGGGGAGTTAATAGTGGGAAATGAGGATATGGCTGAGTCTTTAAATAAGTTTTTTGTGTCGGTCTTCACGGTGGAGGACACAAATAGTTTGCCAAATATTAACGATAGAGGGTTGGCAGCAGGAGAAATACTTAATACAATTAATGTTACCAGAGAGGCAGTGCTGGGTAGACTAATGGGACTGAAGGTGGACAAGTCCCCGGGTCCGGATGGAATGCATCCCAGGGTATTGAAAGAAATGTCAGAGGTAATAGTGGATGCGTTAGTGATTATTTATCAAAACTCGTTGCATTCTGGGGTAGTGCCGGTTGATTGGAAAACGGCTAATGTTACGCCGCTGTTTAAAAAAGGAAGGAGACAAAAGGCGGGTAACTATAGGCCGGTCAGCTTAACGTCTGTAGTAGGGAAAATGCTGGAATCCATTATTAAAGAGGAGATAGCAGGGCATCTGGATAGAAATGGTTCGATCAATCAGACGCAGCATGGATTCATGAGGGGAAAGTCGTGCTTGACGAACATGTTGGATTTTTATGAAGATGTGACTAGGGCGGTTGATGGAGGAGAACCGGTGGATGCGGTGTTTTTGGATGTCCAAAAGGCGTTTGATAAGGTGCCCCATAAAAGGCTGCTGAAGAAGATTAGGGCACACGGAGTTGGGGGTAGTGTGTTAAAGTGGATTGGGGACTGGCTATCCGACAGGAAGCAAAGAGTCGGAATAAATGGGTGTTTTTCTGGTTGGAGGAAGGTAACTAGTGGCGTGCCGCAGGGATCGGTACTCGGGCCGCAACTGTTTACCATTTATATAGATGATCTGGAGGAGGAGACGGAGTGTAGGGTAACGAAGTTTGCAGACGACACAAAGATAAGTGGAAAAGTGAATCGTGTGGAGGACGGAGAAGATCTGCAGAGAGATTTGGACAGGCTGAGTGAGTGGGCGAGGATATGGCAAATGGAGTATAACGTTGAGAAATGCGAGGTTATACACTTTGGAGGAAATAATAACAAATGGGATTACTATCTCAATGGAAGCAAATTAAAACATGCTACCGTGCAAAGGGACCTGGGGGTCCTTGTGCATGAGACGCAAAAGCCCAGTCTGCAGGTACAACAGGTGATCAAGAAGGCAAATGGGATGTTGGCCTATATTGCGAGGGGGATAGAATATAAAAGCAGGGATGTCTTGATGCACCTGTACAGGGCATTGGTGAGGCCGCAGCTGGAATACTGTGTGCAGTATTGGTCCCCTTATATGAGGAAGGATATATTGGCATTGGAGGGAGTGCAGAGAAGGTTCACCAGGTTGATACCGGAGATGAGGGGTTTGGATTATGAGGAGAGGCTGAGGAGATTGGGTTTGTACTCGTTGGAGTTTAGAAGGATGAGGGGGGATCTTATGGAGACTTATAAGATAATGCGGGGGCTGGATAGGGTGGAGGCGGAGAGATTCTTTCCACTTAGTAAGGAAGTTAAAACTAGAGGACACAGCCTCAAAATAAAGGGGGGTCGGTTTAAGACAGAGTTGAGGAGGAACTTCTTCTCCCAGAGGGTGGTGAATCTCTGGAATTCTCTGCCCACTGAGGTGGTGGAAGCTACCTCGCTGAATATGTTTAAAGTGCGGATGGATGGATGGATTCCTGATCGGTAGGGGAATTAAGGGTTATGGGGATCAGGCGGGTAAGTGGTACTGATCCACGTCAGATCAGCCATGATCTTATTGAATGGCGGGGCAGGCTCGAGGGGCTAGATGGCCTACTCCTGCTCCTATTTCTTATGTTCTTATGTTCTTATGAATACTTTGCATCGGTATTCACGAAGGAGAGGGGCGTGTTAACCGGGGTGTCTCGGAGGGAGGTGTTGACCCGTTAGAGAAAATCTCCATTACAAGAGAGGAAGTGTTAGGTTTTTTAGGGAACATTAAAACTGACAAAGCCCCAGGGCCTGATGGCATCTATCCTCGACTGCTCAGGGAGACGAGAGGTGAAATTGCTGGGTCTCTGACGGAAATCTTTGTCGCTTCTTTGGACACGGGCGAGGTCCCTGAGGATTGGAGGATAGCGAATGTGGTCCCGTTGTTTAAGAAGGGTAGCAGGGATAACCCAGGAAATTATAGGCCGGTGAGCTTGACGTCCGTGGTAGGGAAGTTGTTGGAGAGGATTCTTAGAGACAGGATGTATGTGCATTTAGAACGGAACAATCTCATTAGTGACAGACAGCATGGTTTTGTAAGAGGGAGGTCGTGCCTTACAAATTTGGTGGAGTTTTTTGAGGAAGTGACAAAAATGGTTGATGAAGGAAGGGCCATGGATGTCGTCTATATGGATTTCAGTAAGGCATTTGACAAAGTCCCACATGGCAGGTTGGTTAAGAAGGTTAAGGCTCATGGGATACAAGGAGAAGTGGCTAGATGGGTGGAGAACTGGCTTGGCCATAGGAGACAGAGGGTAGTGGTCGAAGGGTCTTTTTCTGGCTGGAGGTCTGTGACCAGTGGTGTTCCGCAGGGCTCTGTACTGGGACCTCTGCTATTTGTGATATATATAAATGATTTGGAAGAAGGTGTAACTGGTGTAATCAGCAAGTTTGCGGATGACACGAAGATGGCTGGAATTGCAGATCGCGAAGAGCATTGTCAGGCAATACAGCAGGATATAGATAGGCTGGAAAATTGGGCGGAGAGGTGGCAGATGGAATTTAATCCGGATAAATGCGAAGTGATGCATTTTGGAAGAAATAATGTAGGGAGGAGTTATACAATAAATGGCAGAGTCATCAGGAGTATAGAAACACAGAGGGACCTAGGTGTGCAAGTCCACAAATCCTTGAAGGTGGCAACACAGGTGGAGAAGGTGGTGAAGAAGGCATATGGTATGCTTGCCTTTATAGGACGGGGTATAGAGTATAAAAGCTGGAGTCTGATGATGCAGCTGTATAGAACGCTGGTTAGGCCGCATTTGGAGTACTGCGTCCAGTTCTGGTCGCCGCACTACCAGAAGGACGTGGAGGCATTGGAGAGAGTGCAGAGAAGGTTTACCAGGATGTTGCCTGGTATGGAGGGTCTTAGCTATGAGGAGAGATTGGGTAGACTGGTGTTGTTCTCCTTGGAAAGACGGAAAATGAGGGGAGATCTAATAGAGGTATACAAGATTATGAAGGGTATAGATAGGGTGAACAGTGGGAAGCTTTTTCCCAGGTCGGAGGTGACGATCATGAGGGGTCACGGGCTCAAGCTGAGAGGGGCGAAGTATAACTCAGACATCAGAGGGACGTTTTTTACACAGAGGGTGGTGGGGGCCTGGAATGCGCTGCCAAGTAGGGTGGTGGAGGCAGGCACGCTGACATCGTTTAAGACTTACCTGGATAGTCACATGAGCAGCCTGGGAATGGAGGGATACAAACGATTGGTCTAGTTGGACCAAGGAGCGGCACAGGCTTGGAGGGCCGAAGGGCCTGTTTCCTGTGCTGTACTGTTCTTTGTTCTTTGTTCTTTGGTCAAGGGTGAGGACAAGACAGAACTCACTTGAGACTGGCCATTCAGGGTGAAGGCTCTCACACGACTCTCAGCAACATTTACAGATGCACCATAGAAAGCATTCTTTCTGGTTGTATCACAGCTTGGTATGGCTCCTGCTCTGCCCAAGACCACAGGGAACTACCAAATGTTGTGAATGTAGCCCAATCCATCACGCAAATCAGCCTCCCATCCATTGACTCTGTCTACACTTCCCGCTGCCTCGGCAAAGCAGCCAGCATAATTAAGGGCCCCGCGCACCCCGGACATTCTCTCTTCCACCTTCTTCCGTCAGGAGAAAGACACAAAAGTCTGAGGTCACGTATCAACCGACTCAAGAACAGCTCCTACCCTGCTGCCGTCAGACTTTTGAATGGACCCACCACACATTAAGTTGATCTTTCTCTACACCCTAGCTATGACTGTAACACTACATTCTGAGCCCTCTCGTCTCCTTCTCTATGAACGGTATGCTTTGTCTGTATAGCGCGCAAGAAACACTTTTCATTGTATACTAATACATGTGACAATAATAAATCAAATTAAAGCAAAAACCTTGCTCTTGGCACAGGCCCACTCCCCTGCGAATGGAGTCAGGACCCACAGTTTGGGCATACCGCCATCTGTCTTCTCTCTTACGTCAGGCCGTTGCTTGACTAATCTGTGAGACAGCTCTCCCAATTTTGGCATAAGGCCCCCAGATGCCAGTAAGAAGATTTGCAAATTCTTCCCAAGGCTCTATAACTTCCATGTGAATCATTGGTCAGAACATTGAATTAGGGGTGTTGTGACGTCTTGTTGAAGTTGTACAAGACATTGGTAGGGTCACACTTGGAATACTGTGTACAGTTCTGGTCACCCTATTATGGGAAGGATATTATTAAACTAGAAAGAGTGCAGAAAAGATTGACCGGGATGCTACCGGAACTTGAAGGTTTGAGTTATAAGGAGAGGCTGGATAGACTGGGACTTTTTTCTCTGGAGCGTAGAAGGCTGAGGGGTGATCTTTTTGAGATCTACAAAATAATGAGGGGCATAGATCTAGATAGTCAACATCTTTTCCCAAAGGTAGGGGAGTCTAAAACTAGAGGGCATAGGTTTAAGGTGAGAGGGGAGAGATACAAAAGGGTCCAGAGGGGCGATTTTTTTCACACAGAGGGTCGTGAGTGTCTGGAACGAGCTGCCAGAGGTGGTAATGGAGGCGGGTACAATTTTGTCTTTTAAAAAGCATTTAGACAGTTACATTGGTAATGCGGGTATGGAGGGATATGGGCCAAATGTGGGCAATTGGGACTAGCTTGGTGGTTAAAAAAGGGGCGGCATGGACAGGTTGGGCCGAAGGGCCTGTTTCCATGCTGGAATCCTCTGTGACTCTATACCCTTGCAGATTGTGGTAGGTCATTCATTTTCTTCCAACATTGAACCCACTGCCTTCTTGGTCAGCCTGTTGGCATTGACCAGTGCTGCCAACGTCTCCCAGGCGCGATTCGTCACCTTGCTAGAAGGCCTCCTGCCAACCCATGGGTCTATTGTAGCCCTCCTCTCTCCACGGCATCCAGCCGATCCCACAATCCCACCCAGGCCCTATCCCTGTAACTCCACATATTTACCCCACTAATCCCTCTAACCTACTCATCCCGGGTCACTAAGGGGCAATTTAGCACAGCCAATGCACCTAACCCACACTTCTTTCAGACTGTGGAAGGAAACTGGAGCACCAGAGGAAACCCACGCAGATACGGGGAGAATGTGCAAACTCCACATCGACAGTGACCCAAGCCGGGAATCGAACCCGGGTCCCTGGTGCTGTGAGGCAGCAGTGCTAACCACTGTGCTACCGTGCCGCCCACAAATGGCCGACGGGAATCTCAAGACCCCGGTGAATGAGGCGCTGGCCAAAAATTGTGATTCCCGCCTGGCGAGGAGACCCTCCAGCAGGATCACGTACCCTGCCTGGGAGACAGTTGCGGCACTAGCGAGTGCCGGCGTCCTATACAAGAAGATGGGGTGGGGTGGGTACAATGCTACAAGAGTATCAGTGACCTACACCGTCCTGTCAGGCTAAATGCTGCCTGTATCTTCTCTCTGTTCCATCTCACCATCACCCCTCAGAATGTCACATGCTGCCACTTAGCTGGGTCCCAGCGCCCGACCTCCCACAAGCTTCCTCACACACCCTGGGACTTCCTTTCCTCAAAACCCCTCCCTGCTCAGCGAGGGCCTTCGTGATTTACCTGACCCATCCTATAAGACATAGGAGCAGAATTAGGCCACTCGGCCCTTCGAGTCTGCTCTGCCATTCAATCATGGCTGATATTTTTCTTATCCCCATTCTCCTGCCTTTTCCCCATAACCCCTGGCCCCCTTATTAATCAAGAACCTATCTATCTCTGTCTTAAAGACACTCAATGACCTGGCCTCCACAGCCTTCTGCGGCAAAGAATCCCACAGACTCACCACTCTCTGGCTGAAGAAATTCCTCCTCATCTCTGTTTTAAAGGATCGTCCCTTTAGTCTGAGGTGGTGCCCTCTGGTTCCAGTTTTTCCTACTAGTGGAAGCATCCTCTCCACGTCCACTCTCTCCAGGTCTCACAGTATCCTGTAAGTTTCAATGAGATCCGTCTTCCTGCCAGTCCTGAACGGGCTCCCGCTTAAGCTGACAGCATCACAATTATTATCACAAATTGTGATACAATTAGCGAGCTTGATGGCCCATTCACCAGCCCCCTCCCCCCCACCATCCACCCACCTCTCAAGTGGGATATGGCATTGGGATTTGGAACTAGTAATGACCAGCATGGACCTAGTGCGCTGAACCCGGAGGAGGTAGGTAGAGTGGACATTTGCCCCTCTGCCAGGCTGCGGAGGAAGGGTCGCCCTTGGGGTTGGCTGGGCTCAGGCTGGGGACAAGGGGTTGACCTCTCCACTCTGCCCTGGGACAGGGGTCTTATGGCTGGACTGCCCCTTCTAGCCCTGGCAGACCTGAAGGTTGCCCCTGGCATGGTGACTTTAGGCAGCTCTGCGATCAACACCTGCAGTGCTGCCTCTCGGCTGTGAATATTTTGAAGTGGCCAGGTCATTTTCATTTCCATAACCACCGCCCCTCCCACGGTGTGAGGAGACCAGACAGGGAGGAGATGTCAATTTCACTGGGAGGCAGGGGTGGTGGTGGGGGTGGTCCCCACTCCACAGCTGTTCACTCAGCCCCAATGTATTCACACAGCTTTTATTTGAAGTCTCTGAGCCTTCCTAGAAAGCTGAAATCTTTGAAATCCTCTCTATTCCATTGAAACCCTTTGATCTCTTTCAACCTCATATCGCAGTGCCTTGAAATAGGTCTGACTGACACTCGATGGATTTCTACTCAGCATCCAGCCAACTGTGTTTATTTACCTTTCCCTTCATGCTTGAATGTATCACAAGTCCCCCCATTGTTCCTAACCGCAATGTTTACAAAGACTGCAAGCCTGATTGACATTTGTGGTTTCGCCAAAGGTAATAAGTGGTCTGCAAAAGAGGACGTGAGCAGGGAGGGGTTTTGAGGAAAGGGGTTCCAGTTTGTGTGAGGAAGCTGGTGGGATCTTGCTGCAGGGTCTCCTGCCAGCCTGAGGGTAGATCGTCGCCTTTCTCCCCTCTGCGGCATCCACTTCTGGTTCGGACCCCCGTCTATGAAGTGTGGAGTTGGCTTCCTTGCTGCGATCCTCTTGTTTGACTGGGAGCAAGTGCTGTGGGGCCATTTAAATGTCGCATTTTGTTTTGCAATTTTTTTCCCCCCAAGTCCATAAGAAATGCCGTTCGGATCGCGCTGGTGGGAATCCCACTGGCTTTCACACCAAATGTGACATTTGGCCAAATTTTTGGAAAGTACTACCCACTATGCCAAGAGAAAAATTGAGCGATGAACACAGGGGGTGGGATTCTCTGGCCGGGCTCCCCCCAAAACCGGAGAATCCCGCCTGAGGTCAATGGGCCTTTACATGGTCCACTCCCCCCCTCCCTCCGCTACAATTCCCGTGGCCGGCAATATGGGAGAATTTCCCTCAAGATATTTATAAGAAAGACTGGAATTAAAGATTTTTAAAACAGTGATCTTAATGCATTCACTGCCACATTTAGCTTATTTGGATTTGATATCTCGCTGTGTGTCGGAGGGAATTAACGAACAGAGTCTTTTGAGACTGTATCAAAATTCAACAAAAAAACGGCTCTTATTCAACATGCATGAGGGAGAGCAGAACTCGAAGCTGTAATTCCAGCTTGCATGTGAGCTCCTCTGCTCCTCAAAGGTTTTTATACATTCTTATACCCTTTTTTGTGTTACAAAGTGTTACGTTTACATCAGGTCATCAAATTGTTACTTTGAATTTGTTACAGTTCTGTTTTGATCGCATTATGCTGATCCATTGTCCTGTGTGCTTTAACTTTCATCATTCTCCAGACATCTCCTGTCTACCTGTTTACAATATCAAAGCGTTGTGTTTGTCAAGCCGATTTCGATGGTGTGTTCCCTGATACTTGAATAGTTTCCAGAGGCACAATGGCTCCTCTAGACATTGTGGAGTCTCGATAAGCGGCATCGATTGACTTACAGGAGCCTTGGAAAGATCTCACTTGGGGTGCAACCGTGTTAGTGCTGTCTGGGATGTGGCAATGTGTTGTGTCCATCCGCAGTGAGTGTGGATGCTACAGCCAGGCTTTCTGCTTAACCCTTTCCATTCATTCCTCTCCTGTTGCAGCCCACACTCGCTGGGTTTGCTCTACTATGCTGTGTACAATTTTTACACAACGAAAAATGGAAACAGTAATTTCAGGGCTAATATTACACAATGCTTCATTTGCAATTGTTTTGCATTGAAAACGTAAGGCATATTTTAGCAAATCAAATTTCAGTGCTTTAGTAAACTGTTTGTAAATTGGTTATATAGCTTATCTTAATAATCCGAATTATATTAATTTCATTACTGTTATCTACTTGCAGAGAACAATTGCACTAAATTCTACAATGTCAATGAGAACAGTGCTATGCTGCGTAAAATCTGTCAAGGTGAAGTTTGCAGATGTGCAGAAGGTAAGATTCAATTATAGTTTTGTAGGTCAGTATTTTTTCATTTGACGCACTTTGCTACTTGTTTAGAAGATAATTGAAGTCACAATATCAAGTCGCACTGTGATTTACAATCATGCAATCACCATGGAATGAAGTTCAGTTGATATTAGCATCAACTCAGTTAATGGTAGGGTGTTGGGGAGAGTTACAGAACAAAGAGACCTAGGGGTACATGTTCATAGCTCCTTGAAAGTGGAGTCACAGGTGGACAGAGTGGTGAAGAAGGCATTCGGCATGCTTGGTTTCATCGGTCAGAACATTGAATACAGGAGTTGGGATGTCTTGTTGAAGTTGTACAAGACATTGGTAAGGCCACACTTGGAATACTGTGTGCAATTCTGGTCATCCTATTATAGAAAGGATATTATTAAACTAGAAAGAGTGCAGAAAAGATTTACTCGGATGCCACCGGGACTTGATGGATTGAGTTATAAGGAGAGGCTGGATAGACTGGGACTTTTTTCTCTGGAGCGCAGGAGGCTGAGGGGTGATCTTATAGAGGTCTATAAAATAATGAGAGGCACAGATCAGCTAGATAGTCAATATCTTTTCCCAAAGGTAGGGGAGTCTAAAACTAGAGGGCATCGGTTTAAGGTGAGAGGGGAGAGATACAAAAGTGTCCAGAGGGGCAATTTCTTCACACAGAGGGTGGTGAGTGTTTGGAACAAGCTGCCAGAGGTGGTAGTAGAGGCGGGTACAATTTTGTCTTTTAAAAAGCATTTAGATAGTTACATGGGTAAGATGGGTATAGAGGGATATGGGCCAAATGCGGGCAATTGGGATTAGCTTAGGGGTTTAAAAAAAAGGGCGGCATGGACAAGTTGGGCCGAAGGGTCTATTTCCATGCTGTAAACCTCTATGACTCTATAACTAATGCACATATGCTATATATTGTGATGCCTTATTACCAGAGCAAGCATAAACTGATTTTAATAGCACAGAGAGTGCGTACAATTTTAATACTTTTGTATAAAGAGGGGCGGCACGGTGGCAGAGTGATGGCACAGTGGGTTAGCACTGCTGCCTCACAGCATTAGGGACCTGGGTTTGATTCCCGGCTTGGGTCACTATCTGTGCAGAGTCTGCACATTCTCCCCATGTCTGCATGGGTTTCCTCCGGGTGCTCTGGTCTCCTCCCACAGTATGTAAGACGTGCTGGTGAGGGTGCATTGGCCGTGCTAAGTTGTCCCTCAGTGTACCCGAACAGGCGCCGGAGTGTGGCAACGAGGGGACTTTCACAGTAACTTCATTGCAATGTTAATGTAAGCCTCCCTGTGACGAACAAATTAAACTTTAACTTTAAAATAACCAATCTATATGGATGGTACTGCAATGCTGCTTTTCTCATGCGCTAGCCTGAAGATACAGCGATGCACTCCTGAAGACTGCTGAATACAGTGGAGGACGCGGTGGCACAGTGGTTAGCACTGCTGCCTTACAGCGCCAGGGACCCGGGTTCAATTCCGGCCTCGGTCACTGTCTGTGTGGAGTTTGCACGTTCTCCCCATGTCTGCGTGGGTTTCCTCCGGGTGCTCCGGTTTCCTCCCACAGTCCAAAGATTTGCAGGTTAGGTTGATTGGCCGTGTTAAATTACCCCTTAGTGTCAGGGGGACTAACTAGGGTAAATAAGTCATGGGGATAGGGCCTGGGTGGGATTGTGGTCAGTGCAGACTCGATGGGCCAAATGGCCTCTTTCTGCACTGTAGGGATTCTATGATTAACCGTTACACACAGTCAATGAGAAAGTTGATCAAGTGAGATATTCCAGATCCAAGCTGACAAGACAGGCTGGCAGCTTCCTGTCTGGTGTTGATCGACATGATCCAAGGTGATTGGAGCAGGCATTGCACCTCCTCCAAGGCTTGATGTCATTTGCATCTTTGGCTGTGTGCAACATTCCGGACTTCGGCCATCCTTGACTCTGGAAGTATGATTTGGAACTTCAGCAGACACTTCTTCTCTTGGGACTAATTCTGCATCATCCTCACACGGTACAGCAGCAGAAACACAATCATCAGGCAACTCAGATGCAACATAGTCGTCCGTAGTCGCATTCACAACACGGGGG
The DNA here is from genome assembly GCF_964213995.1 of Mustelus asterias. Classification (NCBI taxonomy): domain Eukaryota; kingdom Metazoa; phylum Chordata; class Chondrichthyes; order Carcharhiniformes; family Triakidae; genus Mustelus; species Mustelus asterias. The sequence continues at coordinate 11,826,857 of NC_135819.1, read as the reverse complement.
GGACTAAAGAAGTTGGCATTTCTCTGGAGATGATTCAGAGAAATCATTTCAGGATGATAACAATTGGGCAACGTGGCACCGCCAAACCAGTTCATCTTGGGTTTGAACCGTGTAAGAAATTGGACTTGTTTTTGCTAAAACCATGGCTGGTTCCCATTTCTCACTCGTGGCCTGATTATACGCTCACACTTGGGGCCCCATTTTACCATTTTGATTCTAAGCGCTGAATCTGAGCGTGATTCAGATCTGACTTTTAGACTCTGTTCTCAGGCACACTCAGCCTGAGGAAAAAGCAGCCATTTTGAATCGCGCTGCAGAAGCCTGGGGGTGGGGATTATCGCGCCGGAAACGCTGCAGCTCCGATCGGAGCCTCCAACTGCACACGCGCAGTAAAAAAAAAATTTGAAAAACGCTCCCCTGCCACACCACTCTCGGGCCGCAAAAAGCGGATAAAATGGCCCGGGAATGATGGCCCTCACCCCCACAACATAACTGTCCCCCTTATCTACCCAAACCACCCCCCCCCCCCCGCCCCGCTACCCAGACCGATCGCAGCCCCCTGCCTCACATCCCCCCCACCAATCGCATGCAGAGTGGCAGCGGACCTTCCCTCCCCCCGCCCCTGCCTCTCCCCCCCCCCACCAATCGCATGCAGAGTGGCAGCGGACCCTCCCTCCCCCCGCCCCTGCCTCTCCCCCCCCCCCCCCCCAACCACTGCCCCCACCAGAGATACATCTGGCCCTCCTCCTCCCCCCCACCCAACTAGAGAATGATCTGGCCCACCTCCTCCCCTCCTCCCTCCACCAGAGAATGATCGGGCCTCCCTCCTCCCCTCCACCCCTCCACCAGAGAATGATCGGGCCTCCCTCCTCTCCTCCCTCCCCCCTCCACCAGAGAATGGTCGGGCCTCCCTCCTCCCCTCCACCCCTCCACCAGAGAATGATCGGGCCTCCCTCCTCTCCTCCCTCCCCCCTCCACCAGAGAATGGTCGGGCCTCCCTCCTCCCCTCCCTCCCCGCTCCACCAGAGAATGATCTGGCCCACCTCCTCCCCTCCACCCCTCCACCAGAGAATGATCAGGCATCCCTCCTCTCCTCCCTCCCCCCTCCACCAGAGAATGACCTGGTGGAGATAGTGATCCAACCCGGGTGCCTGGCTCTTGAGTTAGCAGTGCTAACCACTGTGCCACCGTGCCAGTATAAAAGTAGAGAAGTGTTGTTGCAATTGTACAGGGTGTTGGTGAGACCACATCTGGAGTATTGTGCCCAGTTTTGGTCTCCTTATTTGAGGAAGGATGTTGCGGCATTGGAGGCAGTTCAGAGGAGGTTCATCAGATTGATTCCGGGGATGAAAGGGTTGACGTATGAGGAGAGATTAAACAGTTTGGGCTTGTACTCGCTGGAGTTTAGATGGAGGAGAGGGGATCTGATCGAGGGATATAAAATTCTAAAAGGGATTGATAAAGTAAATGTAGACCAAGGCCAGAATTTTACCGGCACGCCCTCCCCGATTCCGGGGGCGGGCTCGGCTCGGAGAATGGCATTCTCCATTGGCCTTGGGAGGGATCGTACGAATCTCGGGCGGACGTGCTGGTAAAATTCCGCCCCAAATGTTTCCTCTTATGGGGCAATCTCAAGCAAGAGGTCGCAGTTATAGGTTGTGACGTGATAATTTAAAACTGAGACGAGGAGGAACTACTTCTCGCAGAGGGTGGTGAATCTGTGGAACTCGGCGCCCCAGAGCGTGGGGGAGTCTGAATCGTTGAATGGGTTCAAGGAGGAGATGGACATATTTCTAATAAGAAAAGGGATAAGGGGTTATGGGGAACAGGTGGGGAGGTGGATTTGAGACCAGGGAGAGATCAGCCATGATCTGATTGAATGGTGGAGCAGACTCGAAGGGGTTAATTTGCCTACTTCTGCCCCTAATTCCGATGTTCCTGTGAAAGTTCGGAGTATTTCAGTGTTAACGACAGGAAAGAAAGTTCATCATTCAGAGCTTTTCACTTTCATTCCAATGAACTGTCTGAAAAATGTGAATGGGGAACACAGATATTTCACTAAGTATTTTTTTCTGTTTGCATTTATAGAAAGTTGTATATTGGTTAAAACACCTGAAAAACATATCTTTGCTGATGAGCGTGAGGAGAAAGCATGTGACGCTAGAACGGATTACGGTAAATCCATCATTTCGCTGTTGTACAACTCTGATTAGTCTGTTCGATTGGTCCCTGAAGGGGCGTGGACGCACCATTTTATCATCGGTAGTGGCGTTAATCGATACAGATCACTCGTGTCAATGAAATTTAATGAGATGTCAGATCATTGGAAACGTGTTTATAATTAGGATTTTGGAATGTTCACACCTAATCCCACTGATTCTTGTTGTAAGAACCTAAGAACTAGGAGCAGGAGTAGGCCATCTGGCCCCTCGAGCCTGCTCCACCATTCAATAAGATCATGGCTGATCTTTTCGTGGACTCAGCTCCACTTACCCGCCCGCTCACCATAACCCTTAATTCCTTTACTGTTCAAAAATCTATCTATCCTTGCCTTAAAAACATTCAATGAGGTAGCCTCAACTGCTTCACTGGACAGGGAATTCCACAGATTCACAACCCTTTGTGTGAAGAAGTTCCTCCTCAACTCGGTCCTAAATCTGCTCCCCCTTATTTTGAGGCCATGCCCCCTAGTTCTAGTTTCACCCGCCAGTGGAAATAACCTCTCTGCTTCTATCTTAGCTATTCCCTTCATAACCTTATATGTTTCCATAAGATTTCCCCTCATTCTTCTGAATTCCAATGAGTATAGCCCCAGTCTACTCAGTCTCTCCTCATAAGCCAACCCTCTCAACTCCAGAATCAACCTAATGAATCTCCTCTGCATCCCCTCCAGTGCCAGTTTATTTAGGAATACAGTTATGCAAGATCCTTCCTCATTCTTCTAAATTTCAATGATTATGGTCTCAGTCTACTCACAAACCAATCCGCTGAACTCCGGGATCAACCTAATGAATCTCCTTTGCACCTCCTCCAGTGCCAATAAATCCTTTCTCAAGCAAGAAGACCAAGCTATTTGTGAGCTAGAAATGTTATTCTTGTTCCTTCTCTTTCACCTCAAGACACCTCAAAACACAAATGATTTTCCCCCCAGTGTTTGAATGTTGGGGAGGCTTCAGTTATTAAGCAGAGTGACAGGGCTTGTTGTCAGGGAGTGGAATTTTCCGAGATTTTTTCTAAGTGTCCAGCCAGTTTTAAAATGAGATCCATTTTTTGGGTGAGTTTCACACCCAGTCTTATGCATCCTGTCTCTAAAAAGATGGACTATTCAATTTCTAGCCAGGGAGGCTGTGGGCGGGGCTTACCTCACCAGGGAGCCTGTAGAGGGAGCTATTACGCATGTGCAGACCTCTGATGCTGCACATGCGCATTAGCAGTAGCAGAGGTCTGATGGACAGAGAGAGAGAGAGCTGTCAGGCCCTGCTGCTGCAGGCAGCCTCAAGTCACTCACATCATCCCCTTCCCCACAATTGTGGGGGCCCGCAGTCCAAGATGACACCCTCGCCACCACCCCGCTGCCCAGACCGATTGTGGCCTCTTTTCCCTCCCCTACAGATCGCATCTGGAATGGCAGCTGGTCCACCCCCACCACCACCAACCCCCCCCCCCCCCCCCCGCACTCCCTCGCCTACCGATCGCATACAGAGTGGCAGCAGGCCCCCCTCCTCCATTGCTCCACCCCCCCCATTGTTCAGCCCCCTCCATCGATCCTCTGCCCTGACACTGCCCACCATTGGCTCAGCCACCCATTGGCCACACCATCTTGGCACTGCCCCCCCACAGCCCCTGCCCCCTGGCACTGCCCAGTGGGCATTGCCCAGGTGCCAGGCTGGCATTGCCCAGGTGCCAGGGTGGCAGTGCCCAAGGGGCACCCCCCATTGCCCTTAACCTCCCCGGGGGGGCCTCAATGGCCTCTGGACCCACCGGTGTGGCCAACACGACTGTTCCCCATTCATGGGGAGCAGGTATTTTCCTCGCCGGAGAGAACCTCTCCCGGTGAGGCCATAAAGGCAAGTGAACCCGGACGATTGAGTAGCCGGGCTCGCTAAACACATCGAAATCCACATTTAAATAAACTTAAAGAAACCAATCAGCCTCTTGCCCATTTGCGGTGAGTGGCTAACCGCGCCGGAAATCGGGGCATGGTAAAATCGCTGCGGGCATGAAAACGGGCACCATTCGCGATAGCCGCTTGACACCCGATTCTACGACATTTACCCGGCGGAAAATGGGCATAGAGAGGTGGTACAATTCTACCCAGGGTTTGTACTAAAACATAAAGCAAATACTCACCTATTCACAGACTATTTAGTCGCTTTGATTTGATCTCACACGGCGGCCATTTTGGGATACCCAGGACCAGCAAAAACATATCTTAAAGGTCCGTGCAGCCGTCTCAAATCGGTCAGAGCTCCATGCGTGTGACCCCAAAAGTCACGGCCAGTAGTATGGGAAGCCCTGGGCTAAGTATTGTCATCTTGCTGTAAATTTATGAGCAGAGTTTCAACTTATGCGTCACTGATAGCAACAATAGGTGAATTGGCCGTGCTAAATTCTCCCTCGGTGTACCCGAACAGGCGCCGGAGTGCGGCCACCAGGGGATTTTCACAGCAACTTCATTGCAGTGTTAATGTAAGCCAACTTGTGACACTAACAGGCGGCACGGTGGCACAGTGGTTAGCACTGCTGCCTCACAGCGTCAGGGACCCGGGCTCGATTTGGGTCACTATCTGTCTGGAGTTTGCACATCCTCCCTCTGACTGCGTGGGGGTGCTCCGGTTTCCTCCCACAGTCCAAAGATGTGCAGGTTAGGTGAATTGCTGATTTTGCTTCCATGATGATAGAGTGTCGTGTCATGTAATTCGATTTAATATTGTTTAAAAAGATACAATGCGTGAACAACAAAGAAAATCTGTAGTGGCCCCCAAAACTTATTTGCTTTGTTTAGAACATGAACATTTTTCATCCTGTCACAAGTATCACCATGTTCTGTAGTGCAAGAATTAAATTAATCAGCAAAGTTTACCTGAACAGGCGGCGGAGTGTGGCGACTAGGGGATTTTCACAGTAACTTCATTGCAGTGTTAATGTAAGCCGACTTGCGACACTAATAAACAGACTTTAATACTTGACTAATTTCTTTTTTAAATCCATTTTATCTCTTACAGTTTACCAAGTAAGATTTTCTCAAAAGGGGAAGAGAGACAATTACATTTACTACATCATGGAAATCCTGATTGTCATAAGAACAGGTGAGCCATCTTCGTGTTCCTGTACCTGACTACAATGAACGCACAACACCAGAGAAAAAAAGATAGGGGGCGATTCTCCCAGCCCGCTGTGCTGCTCTCGCAGTGCAACAGGCCAGGAGACATCAGTGGAGGCCGCTTAGTGGGTTCCCCACTGGGCAACACTGCTCCGCGCGTCACTGGGCCCCAGATTTCTGGCTTCATCAGTTCTGCACCAGAGTTCGGTGCAGAGCTGATTTAATTATATTCAAATCGCGATTTCAATCTTATTAGCAGGCCGGGGGCTGGAGTATCCTGACCCACTAGCCTCTCCCCCCCTCTCCACCTTCAGTCAGGAGTGTTTCACTCCAGTGGGGTTTACAACAGCTTCCCACTGACGGGGAGCTGGTGGCACGACCCCGCTGGAGTGAAGGGGTGGTGGTCGTGGAGGCTGTCCCAGGAGGTCGGGGGTAAGGGGGAGGGGTGCCCTCTGGGAGTTGCCAGCCTGGCAGTGCCAGCCCGGCACTCTGCCACTGCCCAAGAGGCACCTTGTCGCTGCCCACTGCGCATCGGGCATTGCCGAGGGGACAGGGCCTACTGGGGGCGGGGACTATGGGGGAGATCGCTGGTGGTGGGGTGGGGGGGGGGGGGGGGGTCCTACTGCTACTCTGCATGAGGATGGATCTGTGGCAGAGGGAGGGAAGGGGCTGATTGAGGCAGCCCATCAGAGTGGTGGGGCTGCGGGATAGGGGTTGGGATGGCCGGGACTGCCAGGACGGGAAGATCGGGGAGACCGATGCGGGCCGGAGGGTCAGGGTGGGGGGGGCTGGCCCAGAGACACGCAGGAGACCAGCGATCAGGGGTTGGGGGATCGGAGGGGCAGTGATATGAGGGCCTGGCCAGTGATCAGAAAGCCAGCAGTACAGGGCAATGGTGCATGTGCAGATCTTGGCACTGACAGATTGATGCACACACGGTGCCCCTCTCAGTGCTATGCTGCCGGCCTGTCCAGCAGGAATGGGCACTCCCCCCGGATTTTCAGCGCGAATCTCTCTGAGACACTGTCGTGCTCAGAGTTTGGGAAATTCATTTTGAAAATCCCGCTGATAAAACCAGCGGGATCTACTCCAGTTTTCCCGTGAATTCGGCACTTAGAATTTTTTTTGGGAGAATTCCACCCGTAATGCACTTTAATGTTATGTATTAGAGAAAACATCAATCTTGGATAGTATTATCGACATTTGGTCCATCCAATCACTTAGTCCGCAGCCTGCATCTCTATCAGAACTGCTGAGATGGCAAATCGAATGGGAACTGTTGGCATCCAGTAACTTAGGACAGCACGGTGGCACAGTGGTTAGCACTGCTGCCTCACAGCGCCAGAGACCCAGTTCGATTCCTGGCTTGGGTGACTATCTGTGCGGAGTCTGCACATTCTCCCCGTGTCTGCGTGGGTTTCCTCCGGGTGCTCCGGTTTCCTCCCACAGTCTGAAAGACGTGCTGGTTAGGGTGCGTTGGCCGTGCTAAATTCTCCCTCAGTGTACCCGAACAGGCGCCGGAATGTGGCGACTGGGGGATTTTCACAGTAACATCATTGCAGTGTTAATGTAAGCCTACTTGTGACACTTAGATAAACATAAACTTGCATTTATATAGCACCTTTAACTCATATAAATTTGGTGGATGATTCTTGAGCCATGACTATATAAATAAGCCTTGCAAAATCCTACTAACTGTCCTGGCTTGAAACAATTCACACCTCTTTAATCTGTGATTATCCCTCCCTCCACTCGCACTCTCTGTACCCGTAAAGACTTGATTACCTGAAAAGACCTCGCCATTATCTTGCAATTGTGTCTTTGTCTATATATGCCGTGTTTGTGAAACCTACCTCTCCACTCACCTGATGAAGGAGCAACGCTCCGAAAGCTCGTGATTCCAAATAAACCTGTTGGGGTTTCACCTGGTGGTTCTGAGACTTCTTACTGTATAAATAAGATAGGGCCAAGTGCTACTTTCATCCAGTTGACCAAGAGGGGTTATACATCACTGTCACAGATGTCACTTGTGACATTGATCAGGGACACCTCACTGCTTTGGCAGGAAAGACGATCGTGGGTTTGGGAGGTGTCCATACGTTCGAGTGCTTTGGATAGGAAAGTGGGCTGGGATGGTAGCTTGCAAGGATACAGAGGTCGGTGTGATTGGTTAGGTGAGGCTGGTTGGAAAGAAATGGGGAACAGCACAAGGGGAGAGAATCATAGAATCCCTACAGTGCAGAAGGAGGCCATTTGGTCTATCGAGTCTGCACCGACCACAATCCCACCCAGCCTCTATCCCCATTGTATTTACCCTAGCTAGTTCCCCCTGACACAAAGGCGCAATTTAACATGGCCAATCCACCTAACCCGCACATTTTGAGAGGGGGCCATTAACAATATCGGCTATCATTGGGAGCAGAAGGGGAAGCCGTCTGCTCAGCAGGCTAATGGAAATAGAGTCCAGAGTGTGGCAGGGGTTATCTGATAAAGGGAAAGCTCAGAACTGATGTCGGACAGAATAGAGGTTAATACCTGGAATGGTGGAAGCAGAGACGAAGTGATGCATTTTGGTAGAACTAACGTAGGGGGGAGCTATACGATAAATGGCAGAACCATAAAGGGTGTAGATACGCAGAGGGACCTGGGTGTGCAAGTCCACAGATCCTTGAAGATGACATCACAGGTGGAGAAGGTAGTGAATAAGGCACATGGCATGCTTGCCTTTATAGGACGGGGCATAGAGTATAAAAGTTGGGGTCTGATGTTGCAGTTGTATAGAACGTTGGTTCGGCCGCATTTGGAATACTGCGCCCAGTTCTGGTCGCCACACTACCAGAAGGACGTGGAGGCTTCAGAGAGAGTGCAGAGGAGGTTTACCAGGATGTTGCCTGGTATGGAAGGGCTTAGTTATGAGGAGAGATTGGGTAAACTGGGGTTGTTCTCACTGGAAAGATGGAGGATGAGGGGTGACCTAATAGAGGTGTATAAAATTATGAAAGGCATAGATAGGGTGAACGGTGGGAAGCTTTTTCCCAGGTCGGTGGTGACGTTCACGAGGGGTCATAGGTTCAAGGTGAAGGGGGGGAGGTTTAACACAGATATCAGAAGGACCTATTTTACACAGAGGGTGGTGGGGGCCTGGAATGCGCTGCCGGGCAAGGTGGTGGAGGCGGACACACTGGGAACGCTTAAGACTTATCTAGATAGCCACATGAACGGAGTGGGAATGGAGGGATACAAAAGAATGGTCTAGTTTGGACCAGGGAGCGGCACGGGCTTGGAGGGCCGAAGGGCCTGTTCCTGTGCTGTATTGTTCTTTGTTCTTTGAGACTCCATAGTTATTCAGAACACAATTGAAATATACAATTCAGATGAGCTTAATGTCCCACCTGTACTTATTTTCTTCTTGACCCTGGCATGTGAGACTGGTTAGAAAGGCCAGACTTTATTTTCTGTCCTTAATTTGATTTGATTTGATTTATTATTGTCACATGTATTAACATACAGTGAAAAGTATTGTTTCTTGTGCGCTATACAGACAAAGCATACCGATCATAGAGCAGGAAAGGAGAGAGTGCAGAATGTAGTGTTACAGTCATAGCTAGGGTGTAGAGAAAGGTCAGTTTTTTTTTACTATTCTCTACCTTTTATTTCTTTAGTGTCTTTCTTCATTTTTCTCCCCGCCCCGCCGCACTCATCATCCCCCTTCCCTTACCTTTTCTCCCCCTTTTTCCCCCCTTTTCTAAATTTTACCTCTGTCCCATCCATTCCCCGCCCCCCCACCCTCCCCCAACATCTCCATCTGTCACAGCTTACAGCTTCTCTGCCGTTTGGCCATTCACACCCTTTATTCTCTCTATGGACTGCCATTAGCAGCCTTTCCCCCGGTTTCTGTGACTATGACTCATCTTTCATTCCCTCCCCGCTACAACCTCAGAAGTACATCCCTGTTCTTGTATTCTAGCCCTCACCTAGAGTACTGCTTCCAGTTCTGCCTATGATACTCAAAAAAAACTAATTGAAAGCTTTTGGAGACGATGCAGAAAGGATTTGAAAGAATATTTCGCCAGATGAGTGTCTTCATGGGGATAGATTGGAGAAGCTGGCTTGTTCCCCTGATAAAAGAGAAGGTTGGGGAGTGGTTTGACAGTGGTCCAAATCATGAGGGCCTAAACAGAGACAAACTATTCCCGTTGCCATGGAGTCGAGATACAGATAACATTGATATTAGGTGCATGACAAAGGATCCAGCAGTGGTGTTTCTTCAGAAGGACCTCTTCAAAATGCAGCAAATGGAACAACAGCAAAACTTACTCCAACTTATAAATCAAAGAAAGGGTTCAATAAAGAAACTCCATTACTCCAAACTTGGGGCCTCACCCTGGGCCACTCCAAGCTACCCACAATTCCACACAGTTCCTTATCTATAGTGCATCAGTTAGTCAGCTGACTATTACATCACTCTGTGATTGGTTCCATGTTTTACTGGATCAGCTGACCCTTACATCTTGTTCCCATTGGTCACATTACATCCAATACAAATTTGCCACTGGTTACATTCTAACAAGTGGCATGTGAAGGAACTGTCTTATGCAATGGTTGGTATTCATAGAAATCATAGAAACCCTACAGTACAGAAGGAGGCCATTCAGCCCATCGAGTCCGCACCGACCACAATCCCACCCAGGCCCTACCCCCATATATTTTTACCCTCTAATACCTCTAACCTACACATCTCAGGAAACTAAGGGGCAATTTTAGCATCGCCAATCAACCTAACCCGCACATCTTTGGACTGTGGGAGGAAACCGGAGCATCCGGAGGAAACCCACGCAGACACGAGGAGAATGTGCAAACTCCACACAGACATTATATTGTACAGGTATTATATCTGAGGCCTGAGATTGAAAATTAATAAAGACCACGAGGTTCGTGAGAGATACTAACGGAACAGTTTATTTCACACGTATCTCCTAGCACAGTCAGCATACTTGCCCAAGGCAAGCTCCATCTGAGGTGAGGGCTTGAGTCATGGGTCACATGACCCATTCTCGTAAAGGGGCATGTCCCAACATACAAAGAACGAAGAACAGAGAAAAGTACGGCACCATTCGGCCCTCCAGGTTTCTGCCAATCATGATGCCCTAACTAAACTAAAAAAAAACCCTTCTGCCCTTACTCGGTCCGTGTCCTTCTATTCCCTCCCTATTCATGGATCCATCCAGATGCCTCTTAAATGTTGCCAATGTGCCTGCTTCCACCACCTCCTCTGGCAGCGCGTTCCAGGCACCCACCACTCTCTGCATGAAAAACTTCCCCCGCACATCTCCCTTAAACTTTCCCCCTCTCACCTTGAACCTGTGCCCCCCCTTGTAATTGACACTTCCACCCTGGGGAAAAGCCTCTGACTCTCCACCCTGTCTGTGCCTCTCATCATTTTGTAGACCTCTATCAGGTCTCCCCCTCAGCCTCCGTCTTTCCAGTGAAAACAATCCTGGTTTATTCAACCTCTCCTCATAGCCGACACCCTCGAGACCAGGCAACATCCTGGTGAACCTTCTTTACACTCTCCTCAAAGCTTCCACGCCCTCCTGGTAGTGTGGCGACTAGAACTGCATGCAATACTCCACGTGCGGCCTAACCAAGGTTTTTATAAAGCTGCTACATGATTTCCCAACTCCTGTACTCAATAACAGTTACGTAACAGTTAGAACCTTGAATGCACAGTCTGAGAGTCTGGAGGCTGATTTAATCACGGCTTTCCAAAGAGAATTGGGCAATCACCTGACGAGAAAAGAGTTTACAGCTACAGGAAAATGGCAAGGCCATTGGACTAGCGGCATTGCTCTTGAGAAGAGCTGGCATCGACACAACGGGCCGAATAGCCTCCTTCTGCTCTGTAAACATTCTTTGATTCTTTGACTCTCCACTTACTCAATGACAAGTAGTTTTTATTCAGTATTTAGAAATATCATTCGCCACAACTGGATTGCCATTGAACCAGGTGATGCTAATATATCAGAAACATTAAATGGAGGCCAATAATTTTCCATCCAACAATGTGCTTTCTGTATTTAGGGAGTGATGACGTTGCGGCTAATCAAGTCAGACAGCTCATAACACATGCCAACTGCGAAGGAACATTTGAAGTGGAGTTGCAGAAGCATTATCTAATAATGGGTCAGGGATCAGATCTGTGGAATGACGGTGAAAGGTAAGCTGTAATTTCAGAAATAATTTCTCTCTTTTGTGTCATTCTCTGCATTTTGCCACAATTGGCATTGGGCGGCACGGTGGCACAGTGGTTAGCACTGCTGCCTCACAGCGCCAGGGACCCAGGTTCGATTCCAGCCTTGGGTCACTGCCTGTGTGGAGTTTGCACGTTCTCCCCGTGTCTGCGTGGGTTTCCTAGTGGTATTATCACTCGACTATTAATCCACAAACTCAGCTAATGTTCTGGGGACCTGGGTTCGAATCCCACCTTGGCCGATGGTGGAATTTGAATTCAATAAAAAATATCTGGAATTAAGAATCGACTGACGACCATGAAACCATTGTCGATTGTCAGGAAAAACCATTTTGTTCACTAATGTCCCTTTAGGGAAGGAAATCTGCCATCCTTACCCGGCCTGGGCCTACATGTGACTCCAGAGCCACAGCAATGTGGTTAACTCTCAACTGCCGTCTAAAATGGCGTAGCAAGCCACTCAGTTCAAGGGCAACTAGGGATGGGCAATAAATGCTGGCCCAGCCAGCGACGCCCATGTCCCACGAATTAATAAAAAAAAGATAATTGCATGTCTTAGTCCGATAATGAATGTGCGATTGTTTCTTCTATTTTGATTATTGGAAATGTGAACAAGAATATTTACATTGAATGTACGGCAGCTGAACAGGCGGTCTACCTATCAATGGTTATTCCAATGTTTACACTCCAGAGAAGCTTCATCCCACTTCATCCCACTTCTCTTCATCTTACTCCATAAACTGAACGTATTATTCCTTTCCCCTTCATGTATTACTAACTTCTGCTTAAATGCATCACTATTGTGGGGATTCTCTAGGACAGCGAGCTCCCGGCAAGTATCGCGATGGGAAGTTTCTGAGGCTTCCGAGCAAGTTGAATTCTTTGAAACCCTCTCCATTCCAATCAAATCCTTTTAATCTGAAGAAGACTTCCATTGATAGCTCGGTGGATTTCTAACATCCTCCAGCCACCTGTGTTTATTATCATTCCCCTTCACAGTTGAATGCACTTCAAGTACCCCATACATACCGACTGCAATGTTGACAGAGTGCAAGTCTGATTGACAGCCCCCAGCCTGAGCCGACCCAACGCCCCCAGTACCCCTGAGGGTCCCTTCCTGGCAACAGCAGAGGGGAAAATGGCCGCTGAACCTATCTCCTTGACCTCCCACCCCTCGCCCTCCTCGGGACCCAGGATGCCAAGCCAGGGTGTCAGGGAACAGTGAACTGTGGGCACTGCCAAAGTGCATGGCCTAAAAGGGTGGGTTTTGGGGGTGGGGGGAGGGCTGAGTGGGGGGAGGGAGGGCTGAGTGGGTGGACGATTCTGGAGGGGGGAGGCGAACTGAGGGGGGGTGGTTCTGAGGGGGGAGGGGAATTGGCTGGAGTTTGAGGGGAGGGTTGCGGTTGGCTTACACTCATGCCTGCATGGTGTGGGCAGGGAGGAGGATGCCCCTTTTTGATGAGGGGTTGGTGGTGCTCCCCTGGTCAGAGGGGGAGGGGGAGGGTGGCACCATTTCATTTTGTGAGGGGAGGGGGGGCCTTTCTCTGAGGGCGGCCTGGTCTCAGAACGACGGGGCTGGCTGGCGGGTTGCTGGCAATCACCTCATTGGCATCTTTCAGTTGAGTGAATCTCACCTGAGAGATGCTGCCAATGCCCATGGAAAACACCTCTGTTTTCCCGCTTGCACGGGCACTTATTCCCAATTCGGGGGAATCACGGCCATTTTTTGCCTCGACTCCTCCCTGTTCTACAATTTCACGCTCTCTGGGTGAAGAGATTTCTCCTGAATCCTCGATTGAATATATTTGTGAACATCATATCTTCATGGTTCTTCGATTTGGACTCGCCCACGATTGGACCCAACTTCTCTCCATTCACCCCGTGCAACTTTTCCATCGTCTTAAAGATCTCCACAGTTTGCTCTTCCTCACCCAACTCTTTTCCAAAGAAACATGTTCCAAACTCTGCAACTTTTCCTGATACTTTTAATCTCTGATATTATCCACGTAAATCTTTTCCTTGCACCTTCTCCAGTGCCTCGATATCCTTTAGATAGTCAGCCAATTGTCACATAGCAATAGACACTCGCCATCGCAAGTTCTTTTCAATTTAGAAGGTATTCATCAAATTCAATCTCCTGATTCCCCCCTTCCCCCCCATATCCCTCAATCCCTTTAGCCCCAAGAGCGACATCTAATTTCTTCTTGAAATCACACAACATTTTGGCCTCAACTACATTCTGTGGGAGTGAATTCCACACATTCACCACCCTCTGGGTGAATAAATTTCCCCTCACCTCAGTCCACTTATCCTCAGACCACTTATGTCCACGTAAAGATGTGTGGGTTAGGTTGATTGGCCATGTTAAAAACATTGCCCTTAGTGTCCTGGGATGCATAGGTTAGAGGGATTAGTGGGTAAATATATGGGGGTAGGGCCTGGGTGGGATTGTGCAGACTCGATGGGCCGAATGGCCTCTTTCTGTGCTGTAGGGATTCTAAGACTTCTAAGACTGATCTAAGACTTATCCTCAAACTAGCAGCACAGTGGCACAGTGGTTAACACTGCTGTCTCACAGCGCCAGGGACCCGGGTTCAATCGGCTTGGGTCACTGTCTGTGTGGAGTCTGCACATTCTCCCCGTGTCTTTCTTGATTTGATTTATTATTGTCACATGTATTATTATAGTGAAAAATATTGTTTCTTGTGCGCCATACAGACAAAGCATACCGTTCATAGAGAAGGAAACGAGAGAGTGCAGAATGTAGTGTTACAGTCATAGCTAGGTGATGCGCGTTATCAAACACGAGGCTAGATGCTCAGGAAATAAAGGCTTTTATTTACTGTAATGAAGCAGCCAATAATTATATACACGATCCCAGCCAGAGCAGGGACTTTTATACCTCTCCCAGGAGGCGGAGCCCGACTGGGATGTACCACAACACTACAGTACAAAGGTGTAACAACCCCAACAGCAACAAGTAGCACAACCCAACAGTAACATATGTACATCCTTGTAGTACTGGCCAGACCCTGGCTCAGTACTTTCCAGTGGGAACCAACGATGGCTCACCACACTAGGGTGTAGAGAAAGATCAACTTAATGCAAGGCAAGTCCATTCAAAAGTCCGATGGCAGCAGGGAAGAAGCTTTTCTTGAGTCTGTTGGTACGTGACCTCAGACTTTTGTATCTTTTTCCCGATGGAAGAAGGTGGGAGAGAGAATGTCCGGGATGCGTGGGGTCCTTAATTATGCTGGCTGCCTTGCTGAGGCAGCAGGAAGTGTAGACAGAGCCAATGGATGGGAGGCTGGTTTGTGTGATGGATTGGGCTTCATTCACGACCCTTTGTAGTTCCTTGCGGTCTTGGTCTGTGTGGGTTTCCTCTGGGTGCTCCGGTTTCCTCCCACAGTAAGAAAGACGTGCTGGTTAGGGTGCATTGGCCGTGCTAAATTCTCCCTCAGTGTGCCCGAACAGGAGTGTGGCGACTAGGTGGATTTTCACAGTAACTTCATCGTAGTGTTAATGTAAGCCCGCTTGTGGCACTGATAAATAAAACTTAAAACTCATTTCAGGATAAACTATCTGATTGGAGGTGGAACCTGGATTGAGCAGTGGCCGGAAGAGGTTGAGTGTCAAGACCGTCGCTACCGGCGACTCTGTCAGGACCTGGAGAAATTGTGCGAAAGCCTAATGATTAACGGGTGCAGCACTTAGCTTCTTGTTCCTTCAATGACGATGGCAACAAATATTATGTGAATCGTGTAATCCAAATTAAATAAAGCTTTTCTGACCAAATAACAAATGACTGATTTATTTTAACTCAGCAAAATCTTTCAGGGAGAGTACACAGCGATGTTGCCTGCAGTGAAACTGAGTTAAAAGATAACTCTTATCTGATGGCCGTAAAGGAATGGGCAGGGAATTTCAACGACGGTTACAGGAGATGTGTTTTTGACCAAAAGGTGCAGTATTTCCTTCACCTCATCTTTGAACTAATATCCTGTATTATGACGTGGGCCGTGCTTCCCCCGTCCCGCTGCGCTAAAACATTAGCGCAGCGGGTTGGGAGATTCTCGCATCAGCCAATTCGCAGGGTTCGCGCACGCGTTCGCACCCCAACTATTTGAACTAAAGCTGTTCTGTAGTTTTGAATGTTTTCCCCTGGGATTTTGCAGAGTGGGGTTTGATTGGGATAATTGACAGATATGGTCATCTGACAGGGTGAAGTTAGGCTTACACAAAATATTCAAGCTTAGATGCAGCTTTGATTTGATTTGATTTAATTTGATTTGATTTATTATTGTCACATGTATTAGTCTACAGTGAAAAGTATTGATTCTTACGCGCTATACAGACAAAGCATACCGTTCATAGAGAAGGAAATAAGAGAGTGCAGAATGTGGTGTTACAGTCATAGCTAGGGTGTAGAGAAAGATCAACTTAATGCGATGTAGGTCCATTCAAAAGTCAGACGGCAGCAGGGAAGAAGCTGTTCTTGAGTCGGTTGGTGCGTGACCTCAGACTTCTGTATCTTTTTCCCGATGGAAGAAGGTGGAAGAGAGAATGTCTGGGGTGCGTGGGGTCCTTAATTATGATTTGATTTGATTTATTATTGTCACATGTATTAGTATGCAGTGAAAAGCATTGTTTCTTACGCGCTATACAGACAAAGCATACCGTTCATAGAGAAGGAAAGGAGAGAGTGCAGAATGTAGTGTTACAGTCATAGCTAGGGTGTAGAGAAAGATCGACTTAATGCAAGGTAGGTCCATTCAAAAGTCTGACGGCAGCAGGGAAGAAGCTGTTCAGACTTTTGAATGGTCACCCTATTATAGAATGGATATTATTAAACTAGAAAGAGTGCAGAAAAGATTTACTAGGATGCTACCGGGACTTGATGGATTGAGTTATAAGGAGAGGCTGGATAGACTGGGACTTTTTTCTCTGGAGCGTAGGAGGCTGAGGGGTGATCTTATAGAGGTCTATAAAATAATGAGGGGCATTGACAAGGTAGATAGTCAATACCTTTTCCCAAAGGTAGGGGAGTCTAAAACTAGAGGACATAGGGGTTTAAGGTGAGAGGGGAGAGATACAAAAGTGTCCAGAGAGGCAATCTTTTCACACAGAGGGTGGTGAGTGTCTGGAACAAGCTGCCAGAGGTAGTAGTAGAGGCAGGTACAATTTTATCTTTTAAAAAGTATTTAGATAGTTACATGGGTACGATAGGTATAGAAGGATATGGGCCAAATGCGGGCAATTGGGATTAGCCTAGGGGTTTTTTAAAAAAAAGGGCAGCATGGACAAGTTGGGCCGAAGGGCCTGTTTCCATGCTGTAAACTTCTATGTCTCTATGACCTACCTTGCATTAAGTTGATCTTTCTCTACACCCTCGATAGCGTCTCCCAGCACCGGATTTCCGGCCGGAAATTGGCGGGGAGGTGCACAGACCTATCAGGCAGCACGGTGGCACAGTGGTTAGCACTGCTGTCTCACAGCGCCGGGGACCCGGGTTCAATTCCCGGCTTGGGTCGCTGTCTGTGCAGATTCTGCTTGTTCTCCCCGTGTCTGCGTGGGTTTCCTCTGGGTGCTCCGGTTTCCTCCCACAGTCCAAAGCTGTGTGGGTTAGGTGGATTGGCCATGCTAAATTCTCCTTCAGTGTACCCAAACAGGGGTCGGAGTGTGGCGACCAGGGGATTTTCACAGTAACTTCATTGCAGTGTTAATGTACGCCTACTTGTGACACTAATAAATAAACTTTTACTTCAACTTTACAAAGCTTCCCAAAGAGGGTCCATGTTCAAAGGACGTAGGTGCCTGACTGAAGGACCATCAAGGGAGGTCTGCTGAGATATTTTATAAACGTTCTTGTTCTGATTGATGGATTGGACCAATTGCACACCAGGCAGGAGGTTTTGCTTCCTCTTTTTCTGACCGCAACATTGTGGTTTAAAAAGAGGAAGCGAAACTCCCTCGGGACAAAACCAAGCACTTGAAATGCATTCAACTGTGAAATGAAAGGAAAACAAAAAGCTCCTACCTTCTGCGTAATTGGTCCAACCTGTCAATCAAAGGCTAGTTAAAGGCACTGGAACATGAAACTGAATGAACACAAAGCTTTTCAAGGCATCTGAGCTTTCCAGGAAGGCTCAGAGACCTAAAAGAAAATGTAGCATTTAAAGAATGGGTTTGACTGAACAGGTCTGATGGAATGAGGAAGTTCTTGGGGCTTACTCGATTGTATCAACAATAGGGGTAAACTCAGCTTCTATTAGACAATGTTAAATCTGTCACGCGCTATGTATGCTTTGGCGAGTTGCAACCCAGGTTAGCCTTGGGTGAGATCAAGCAGCATTGATAGATCTGCATTCCAACAAGAAATGGGAGAGAAAAAGATTTTACTGAAGTGCTCTTAATAAGAGATTAAAAAAATAAAATATGCAAATAGAATTTTTATATAAATAGAATAGTTTTATCTTTGAACTGTCTGGCGCTGTCATTCAGTTCAAAGTGTCCAGGCTGGACCTACTACAAAAGGGAGTCCCCTCATGAAACTGACATCTCCTGTCAGTCAGAGGACTTCAAAGATCCTTCTCACAACTGAGGCTTCTGAAAGATAAAGAGTAATCACTTCCGCACAATGGAGTGGCGCTGTGACTTTGAAGGCTTTGAGGTGCCCAGGGGGCATGGAAATTAATGTGACCAGGCCACTTCAAAGATTTAACAGCACACAGAGAAGGGTGAAGATTTTGAACTGAAAGCTACTTGAGATCATCGTGCTCAGAGTGATCTCCACTTTTCCCAGGACTCGAAGGGCAGTCCTACCATCAGACCCCATCCCTGGGGGAGAGTTCTGAGGTCAACACCTCCCCCCAACCCAAGCCCACCCAATCCCCTGATCCCTTGGAGGACCCACCCTCTGGAGCTTGCTAGCAACATTTTTTTTATTCATTCGTGGGACATGGGCGTCGCTGGCTGGGCCAGCATTTGTTGCCCATCCCTAGTTGCCCTTGGAGGGCAGTTGAGAG
Organism: Mustelus asterias; assembly: GCF_964213995.1. Taxonomy (NCBI): domain Eukaryota; kingdom Metazoa; phylum Chordata; class Chondrichthyes; order Carcharhiniformes; family Triakidae; genus Mustelus; species Mustelus asterias. The sequence goes on along the minus strand of NC_135819.1, from coordinate 11,808,259 downwards.
TCAACCACATTGCTGTGGCTGTGGAGTCACATGTAGGCCAGACCAGGTAAGGACGGCAGACTTCCTTCCCTAAAGGGCATTAGTGAACCAGATGGGTTTTTATTACAATCAACAATGGTTTCATGATCATCAGTAGATTCTTAATTCCAGATTTTTAAAATTGAATTCAAATTCCACCATTTGTCATGGCGGGATTCGAACCCGGGTCCCCAGAACATTAGTTGAGTTTCTGAATAAATAGTATAGTGATAATACCACTTGGTCATTGCCTACTCAATGGAAGATGACATGGGCAAAATACTTATCTCCTTGATCCCCCCCCCCCACCCGCCCCCTTGGAGTCCAAGGTGCCAGGTCAGGGTGTCAGTGCCAGGGTGCCAGGGCCCAGTGCAAAGTTGGCACTGACAGTGGGCAAGGCCTGAAGGGTGGGCCTTAGAGGTAGGGCCTGAGGGGAACCCATTTCAGAGTATCTCTTTTTTTGGGGGGGGTGGGATTGGGTCATCCTCAGGCCTGTGGTGGGGGGAAGGATTCCCCTTTGTGTTGAGGGATTGGGGGTGTTCCCCTGATCAGTGGGTGGGATCACCATTTCCATGGTGGAGGAAGAGGGGCCTATCTCTCAGCGCTGAGTTCAGGGTACCCTCTGCTCTCTGTGAAGCCAGGCTGGCTATTGTCCATTGTGCTATGCATCTTTATTAATACTAAAAGTGAGTGAATCACTCCTGGCAGGCATCGCTAACTCCAGCAAGAAACCCTCCTCATTTCCTGCTTGTGGGAGGACTTAGAATGCAAATGAGAGAATTGAGTCCATTGTCACTGCGGTAGCAAACATTGTTCCGATCCAGACCAGAAACTCCAAGGTCTTTTATGAAGTTAGCCTCGACCCTAAATTTTACATTTGATTTTGGCATTAGGGTGAACATAAGATGCTTCAGTCCAGATATGATTCATAGAAATATAACATCGAAGATAGGACCAGGAGGAGGCCATTCGGCCCTTCGAGCCTGCTCTGCCATTCATCGCGATCATGGCTGCAATTCCAACTCCATAGCCTAATCCTGCTTTCTCCCTGTAACCTTTGATCCCCAAGTGCTATATCCAGCCGCCTCTTGAATACATTCAATGTTTTGGCATCAACTACTTCCTGTGGTAGTGAATTCTACAAGCTCACCACTCTTTGGGTGAAGAAATGTCTCCTCATCTCCGTCCTAAATGGTCTCCCCCGAATCCTCAGACTGTGACCCCTGGTTCTGGACTCCCCCACCATCGGGAACATCCTCCCTGCATCTACCCTGTCTAGTCCTGTTAGAATTTTGTAAGTCTCTATGAGATCCCCCCCCTCATTCAAGTGACCCACGAGGAAACTTTTGTCAAACAAAGTTTGTTTAAGAGCACAGTTAAGCAACAAGAATTAGCCTAACTTTTAATCTGGGCCTCATACAATGTCCTGGAGTTTGATGAGTTTACAATCCTTTTGTATTGTTAGGGGGAAAAATGATTGACAGGTCAGGTGACAAGAGTTGTTTGACTTTCAGTTTTGGCTGTTGGTTGCTGGTTAGTTAGAAGGTGTGTGGACTCTTGGCTGAACGTTGTGTGTGTGTGTGTGTGTCTCTCTCCCTGTTATTAGAAAGTCTGCTATGTTGGAAGCAGTTTCTCTTGCCTTCCTGAAGTAAAAATTCTGATGCTGGTGATTTGCTTGTGAGAGTTCCAGTCGTGGCATTATCTCTACCTCGAGGTCTGCCAGAAAGCAATATCTCGAAATTTGCAGACGGCACTGAGTTGGGTGGCAGTGTGTGCTGTGAGGAGGATGCTGAGAGGCTGCAGGGTGACTTGGACAGGCTGACTGAGTGGGCAAATACTTCGCAAACGCAATATAATGTGGACAAGTGTGAAGTTATCCACTTTGGTGGCAAAAACAGGAAGGAAGATTAATATCTGAATGGCGGCAGTTTAGGAAAAGGGGAAGTGTAATGTGACCTGGGTGTCATGGTGGAACAGTCGCTGAAGGTTGGCATGCAGGTAGAGCAAATGATGACGAAAGCGGCACGGTAGCACAGTGGTTAGCACTGCTGCTTCACAGCTCCAGGGTCCCGGGTTCGATTCCCGGCTCGGGTCACTGTCTGTGTGGAGTTTGCACATTCTCCTCGTGCCTGCGTGGGTTTCCTCCGGGTGCTCCGGTTTCCTCCCACAGTCCAAAGATGTGCGGGTTAGGTTGATTGGCCAGGTTAAAAAAATTGCCCCTTAGAGTCCTGGGATGCGTAGGTTAGAGGGATTAGCGGGTAAAATATGTGGGGGTAGGCCCTGGGTGGGATTGTGGTCGGTGCAGACTCGATGGGCCGAATGGCCTCCTTCTGCACTGTAGGGTTTCTATGATTTCTAATGGCATGCCGGCCTTCATAGCAAGAGGATTTGAGTATAGGAGTAAGGATGTCTTGCTGCAGTTACACAGGGCCTTGGTGAGGCCACACCTTGAGTATTGTGTGCAGTTTTGGTCTCCTAGTCTGAGGAAGGACATTCTTGCTATTGAGGGAGTCCAGTAAAGGTTCACCAGACTGATTCCTAGGATGGCAGGACTGACATACGAAGAGAGACTGGATCGACTGGGCTTGTACTCACTGGAATTTAGAAGAATGAGAGGGGATCTCATAGAAACATATAAAGTCCTGATGGGACTGGACAGACTAGGTGCGGGAAGAATGTTGGGGAAGTGCGGAACTCGGGGTCGCAGTCTAAGAATAAGGGGTAAGGCACTTAGGACTGAGATGAGGAAGAACTTCTTCACTCAGAGAGTTGCGAACCTGTGGAATTCTCTGCCACAGAAAGCTGTTGGAGCCAATTTGTTAGATATGTTCAAGAGGGAGCTGGACATGGCCCTTGCGACTAAAGGGATCAAGGTGTACAGAGAGAAAGCAGGAGTGGGATACTGAAATACATATTGAATGGTGGTGCAGGCTCGAAGGGCCAAATAGCCTACTCTTGCACCTATTTTCTAAGTTTCTAAGTTACAAGGCTGGGAAGTCGGAATTTCAATTCTCCAAACAAAGGAATACGTTCCAGCATCATGTGAGCATCCGTATTTTCTGTGTTAAGCCTGGGACTGGTTTAACACAGAAAAATGTGTTAACACAGGGAATAACACAGAGAATGTCTGGAACGCGCTGCCCAGGGAGGTGGTGGGAGCAGGTACGATTGCGGCATTTAAGGGGCAACTTGACGAATACATGAATAGGATGGGAATGGAAGGATACGGACTCTGTAAGTGCGTACGGTTTTAGTTTAGGCAGGCATCATAATCAGCGCAGGCTTGGAGGGCCGAAGGGCCTGTTCCTGTGCTGGACTTTTCTTTATTCTTTGTTCTAAGTGTATGTTTATGTGGGGCTTATTGGCTGTAACGGTGCATTTAGTTGATAAGGTCCATTTTGTTTCTTATTTGTAATTGGTGAAAGTTGCAGCTAATTTTCTTTCCATGTGTTAACTGTATTATTACGTAAACTTTGTTTTGCAAAAGCTCCCTAGTGGGTTATTTGAATCATACCTGAAGTGAAACGTCTTGGGGGCTTTTCTTCCAAAAAATTTGAAGTGTAGAATTTGTGTGAAAACTGGAGTAATTTATGGTGTTTTTTTTCAGTGGGAGGAGAATCTCCCACTCTCTGTGTACCGCTGAGTACACGAGCGCAAATCACATTAGAAATCTGTAAGCGGGGCCTCTCCCCTCTGGCAGCATAGCGCTGAGTGGACCACTGCACATGCCTGACCTGTCAGAGCCAAGATGGGTGCATGTGCAGTGCCCCCCCCCCCCCACTCCCCTCTGTCTGCCAGCCTCCCGATCACTGGCCAGCCCTGCGAACCCACCGGCCCTCCACACTTCTCCCCCCACGGGCCAACCACTGGTCCCCCCCAAACATGCCCAGGCTGAACCTCGACCCTCCCCCACCCACCACCCTGATCTTCCGATCCCCCCCCCCACCCAATCAACCCCCCCGCCCACCAGCAGTGCCGACCCCCCCTCCTGCAGTGCCGACCCCCTCAGCAGACTGACCCCCCCGCCCCGATGGACAGCCCCGATCACTGACCCCTCCCTCTGCTCATGACCCCAGTGCAGAGTGGCAATGGGACCCCCCCCCCACCATCGATCACCCACAGAGGCCCTGCCCCCGCATCAGGCCCCACCCCCAAATCAGGCCCTGTCAAGGTGCCCGCTGGGCATTGGCACTTTGCCCCTTGGGTAATGTCAGGGGGCTCAGGCTGGCACTCGGGGGCCTCAATTGCCGCACCCCCCCTTCACTCCAGTGGGGTCGGGCCACCAGCTCCTCATTAGTGGGGAGCTATAGTAGACCCCACTGGAGTGAAACACTCCTGGCGAGAGGAGGGCATGGGGAGAGGCGAGCGGACCTGGACACTTCAGTCCTGGGCCCGCTAATTATATTTAAATGACATTATAATGTCCTCCTGAATAACTAATGCAACTCTGCGCCTATTTCCGGTGTGGAGCTGATGGTGCAGGAATTCCGGCACTGGGAGACACGCTCCGGACCAGATGTCCAGCGTGGATCGTGCTAATCCGGCCCCACTGAAATGTCCACTGTCAGCGCAGCAGGATGGGAGATTCCCCCCTTATGCTTATCCTCACCCAATTCAAAGTGCAAAACCTATGGGCTGGAATTTTGCCATTCCCCCACCCCCGCCACGGGAATCAGAGCGGGCGAGGGGCGGAGCATGGAAAGGTCGTTGACCTCGGGCAAGATTGTACAATTGGATGAGCCTAGCCATAAAAATCCCACCTATCGTCTCGGCTGATTTCATAAAACTCCACGGAGTTCCTGACCTGGATTATAAAACGCTGATAAGAATCTCATTTTCTGACTCTCAGGGGACTTTGGGCCCTCATTGCCGTTTACACTGTTGCAGGGCCAATATCAGGGATCATGTTTATTTATATTTTAATTTGTGCATCTGTTCATATTTCGTTTGATTCCAGCGTAATACATGCAGGGCTACATAGAGCAAGCCCAGAGAGCCAGGCCTCACCAGAGGGAAGGGAAGGGTTAATGCAGACAGCTGGAGGCCTGCTCTGCCACCAGATAATTAATAACACATGCTATCAACTTCTGATGCGCAGGAGATCTTTCTGACTTATCACGGACAATGGGAGAACCGACATTAAGACAGCCAGGCTCCATACAGTCTAGGGAGGTTATAGTCTTCTGTAAAACATGATTACCTAACAGAGGGGAGGAGCGATTAACAGATAATTTTAGATCGGTTGGGCAATTCTTTGACATTCTCATCGGGAAAACGGAATTGTCCAGAGTAATGATTAACAGCGATGTACGGAACAATGCAGTCTGCATAATGAGGTTAAAAGAACCATCTTTTATCCAATTCGAGGAATTACTATGATAATGTAAACCTTTGCGACTCGAAAAAGTATAAAGTTTTAAAGTTTATTTATTAGTCACAAGTAGGCTTACATTAACACTGCAATGAAGTTACAGTGAAATTCCCCTAGTCGCCACACTCCGGCGCCTGTTCGGGTCAAAGCACTCTAACCAGCACGTCTTTGAATTTGGGAGGAAACCGGCGCACCCGCAGGAAACCCACGCAGACACGGGGAGAACGTGCAAACTCCACACAGACAGTGACCCAAGCCGGGAATCGAACCCGGGTCCCTGGCGCTATGAGACAGCAGTGCTAACCACTGTGCCACCGTGCCGCCCAATAACAGCCTGTACGAATCTACGATGGGCAGAGAGGCAACCTGTGATTTTAGGCCCGAGTTCAGCTTTCCTTCATGCATGTGGAATAAAATATTTTCTTGACGTTCGACACGGTCTCCAAGCCTCGACTCATTTTATTTTCCTTCTAATGGCTAACGCGGCCTCATAATTCTACCCCTTCTCATCGTTTGCCAAGGTCCAACCTCGAATTACGGGCAAAAAGCCACCAAATGTCGGGAAATGCCTGCTGTTCCTGGATTTTCGCCAGACTATTGGGTTTAAATTAACTCTTAATTAAACAAATGAATATTTGCCCGTCTTGAAGGGCAAACAGCAGTGCAGATTTCCCAATTGTTAAATATTTAAAGGTCGGATTGAGCTGATGAAATGGTTTTGCAGGATTAGTCGCAGTGAAGCAGTCCATCATCATGAGGAAGATCTTTCTGTTACTTGCTCTGTTGGTCTTCATTCCTGCAATTGTCCAATGTAATCCACTGTAAGTATGAGGGAATGTTTCTATGTTCCGTTTAAATGCGCGCTGTTTTCGATACCATCGAATGTTTCACCTCGGACAGATTCCTAATGTGATCTCACAAGAAGTGGGGAGAGCGATGTTTTCCAGGTTCTTCTGCATCACATAATTTGGCTCACTTTCCAGTTACTTTTGAAGAATCCAGCCCTTTCTCAGATACTTCTTTCTGGCACTAATTTGATAGCTCGTTCCTAGGGCTAGGACGGGCACGATGGGCCACACGGCCTCCTTCATTGCAGCGTTAATGTAAGCCTACTCGTGACGCTAATAAACAGACATGTTTAACATTTGACTGAGGTCTTTCTCCATCACAGATCTAGGGGTGGGATTTTCCAGCTGCCCTCGTCCCCAAACCGGAAAATCCCACCCGAGGTCAACGGACCTTTCCATGGCCCGCCCATTACGATTCCCATGGGAGGCGGGGGGGGGGGGGGGGGGGGGGGGGGGGCGGCGGTGGGACAGGAAAATTTGCCCCCTAGATTTTAGAAACAGAAAGAGCTACTGCCGTCATTTTGAGATCATTCATTTCTTAGGATTGCCAATGAGGCCGGAACGCTTCCCCCGTAATTCTGCTTGAAGCCAGGAGGGATGGTGGCAGGAATATAAAATTGCTGCCTCAACAGGGATTTGCCTCTCCTGTCATTGCTTCTGGAAAGCTGCTCCTGCCCTGCCCACGTGTGGATGGGGTGATGACATGGGATTGGGCTCCTTGGAAGAATTCGCCAATATTCCATGCATTCCTGGTGCCGCGGTGGCAAGCTCCAGGAACCTGCATCAATGACCCTGGATTATCAAAGGGATTTGCAGTGGCCTCCTATCCTTACATTCAGCCCTTCACCTTCTTTTACAAGCTGAAGCTTGCGATTATCGGATGTTCTGAACTTTAGCAGGTTAAAGTCTAACAAGTTTATTTGGTAGCACGAGCTTTCGGAGTGCTGCCCCTTCATCAGATGAGTCACCTGAGGAAGGAGCAGCACTCCGAAAGCTCATGCTACCAAATAAACCTGTTGGACTTTAACCTAGTGTTGTGAGACTTCTTACGGTGCCCACCCCAGTCCAACACCGGCATCTCCACATCTGAACTTTAGCGCCACTGCCTCGTGACATTGCAGAGACAGTCTCTCTCAAATTTCATGGTCAGGTAAATGGCCGCCTACCTCTTAGTAGTGAGAAACCCGCTGGATCCTCTTGTACATGGGGAATGAAATATAATTCCGCTTTCCTGGTTCTGACGGCAATGGAATAAACCCATTGGGACACCGTGCTACTTGGAGAACAATCTTTGTCCGAATCAAAAACAGAAAATGCTGGAAAATCTCAGCAGGTCTGACAGCATCTGCGGAGAGAGAGAATAGAGGCAACGCTTCCAAAAAAAGATCAGAAAAGATTTATACTGAGGAAGGTGGGGGGGGCGGGGGGGTGGGTTGTGGCGGTGGTGGGGACTGTAATAGGACAAAGGGAATGTAAATGAGGGTGAAGGAGGCTGAGAAAGGTGCTAAAAGTGTCCATTAAGTGATCAGAATGTGTGAATGGCAGAACAGAGGTACAGATGGGTAAGGCAGTTGTCCAGAAGGAGGCGGGGGGGGGGGGGGGGGGGTGAGTGGGGCAAGAAGGAGAGCTGGGATGGAGAAGTGAAAAATTGGAAGTGAGAAAGAAGGGTGATCAAAGTGGATGAATGAGATGAGAAGAAGCCATGAAATTAAAGAAAAGGAAATGGGGTGAAGGTGGAGGAGACTGTTGATGCTCTGATGAACTCAATGTTCAGTCCAGAAGGCTGTAAAGCGCCCAATCGGAAGATGAGGTGTTGGAATTGAACTTGGTTCCCTGGCGTTGTGAGGCAGCAGTGCTACCACTGTGCCACCATGCCGCCCCTCCAGTTTACATTGGGGTTCGCTAGAACATTGCAAAAGGCCAAGGATGGACATGTGGACAGGAGAGCAGGGTGGTGTGTGGAAGTGGGAAGCGACAGGAAGGTCTGTGGGTCCTGTTTGCGGACAGACCGAAGATGTTCAGCAAAGCGGTCACTTGGTCTGCGTTTGGACCTCTCCGAGGTACAGTAGACCACATCGTGACCATCGAATGCAATAGACTCAGGGCGAGATTTTACGGCCTTGCTCAGGCGAGACCGAAAATTCCCGCCCGAGGTCAACAGAGATTTCCGTTGCTGGACCCTCGCCCGCTCCCATTTCATGGCTGGTGAGGTGTTAGAGATCCAGTCTAAATGTCCGAATGTTCCCCAACACTTCAGATTGACTTCAAGCAATGGTAATGAAACACAAAGCAAGTTGATAGTTGTGACCAAGTGTCCACAATGGAAATCATCCTTCTCCCTGATAGAATCATAGAAGGAGGCCATTCGGCCCATCGAGTCTGCACCGACCACAATTCCACCCAGACCCCGATCCCCATAACCCTATGTATTGCATTCGCTGTTCCCGATGCGGTAGCAGGGTAGCACAATGGCACAATGGTTAGCACTGCTGCTTCACAGCGCCAGGGACCCGGGTTCGATTCCTGGCTTGAGTCACTGTCTGCGCAGAGTCTGCACATTCTCCCCGTGTCTGTGTGGGTTTCCTCCGGGTGCTCCGGTTTCCTCCCACATGCTGAAAGACATGCTGGGTAGATGCATTGGCCATGCTAAATTCTCCCTCAGTGTACCCAAACAGGGTGTGGCGGCTAGGGGATTTTCACATTAACTTCATTGCAGTGTTAACATAAGCCTACTTGTGACAGTAATAAATAAACTTTAACTTGACTTTATCTCTTTGGACAGTGGGAGGAAACCGGAGCACCCGGAGGAAACCCATCTGGTTCACTAATGTCCTTTAGGGAAGGAAATCTGCCGTCCTTACCCGATCTGGCCTACATGTGACTCCAGAGCCACCACAATGTGGTTGGCTCTCAACTGCCCTCTAAAATGGCCTCCTAGCAAGCCACTCAATTCTAGGGCAACTAGGGATGGGCAATAAATACTGGCCAACCAGCAATGCCCATGTCCCATGAATGGATAAAAGGAAGGGCCTAAATTTGTTGTGGATAAGTGTGAGGTTATCCATTTTGGCAGAAAACATAGATCTAGAATAAGAGGTCACAGGTATAGGTTGAGAGGTGGTAGATTTAACACTGAGATGAGGAGGAACTACTTCTCGCAGAGGGTGGTGAATTTGTGGAACTCGCTGCCCCATCGCGCGGTGGAGTCTGAATCATTGAATGGGTTCAAGAGGGAGATAGATATATTTCTGATTTTAAAAGAGGGATTAGGGGACGTGGGGGACAGGTGGGGAATTGGATTTGAGACCAACGAGAGATCAGCTATGATCTGTTTGAATGGTGGAACAGGTTCGAAGGGCTGAATGGCCTTCTTCAGTTTCTAATTCCTATGTTTCCATGTTCCGATTAAATCAATCCTAAAACCAATCGGGTACATTGATACCAGCGCACTGTACTTATTTCTTTTGATGAAATGGTATTTGTTTACTGATTCTGATAGATACGTACTGACTGCTCCAAATGTTTTGCGGGTTGACAGTGAGGAGAATGCAGTGGTGGAAGCCCACGGTATCGACTCAAACTTAAGAGTTGACATGCACTTGCAATTCTTCCCTCAAAGTAGCAACGTATTTAGAAGCAATGGAACTTTAACACATGATCGTGGCTACCTTTCTCTGCCCATTAAGGTAAGTGAATTGAAAGTTAAGCCCTTACGGTTGTCTGCTCCATGGTTCAGGCACTCTCCAAGGTAGCAGGTTGCATTTGGAATTACCTAGCAAACACTGTCTTGGATCTTGCTGCCAAAATAACAGCGCGTTTAATAATAGCAAAATTCAGCAGAGGCTGTGTGAGGGGATTTCCTGGGGTATCCCCACCCAGGGAGTCTTGTATTCAGCCGAACACAGCTAACACAAAGACTCGCGAAAGACAATATGCAGTTCCATACATTCTTTATTTAACCAACGCGTACTGGGCGAGAGAGAGCCAGAGGAATCCAATTTCTCCCTGAACTTACATCACATGAGCTCCAGGTTTCTGAAGATTCGACCTTCCCGTCCAAGCTGGATGGTCCAATTACATTAATACACCTTATTTACTTTGGCCAATTCCAGCAGAAATTAGAATGTAATTCCTTATCATGTCGGGGAAAAAGATGCAAAAGTCTGAGGTCACGTACCAACTGACTCAAGAACAGCTTCTTCCCTGCTGCTGTCAGACTTTTGAACGGGCCTACCTCGCACTAAGCTGATCTTTCTCTACACCCTAGCTATGACTGTAACACTACATTCTGCACTCTCTCCTTTCCTTCTCTATGAACGGTATGCTTTGTCTGTATAGCGCGCAAGAAACAATACTTTTCACTGTATGCTAATACATGCGACAATAATTAATCAAATCAAATCAGAATTAGGAATTCATTGGTCAACTGAATCCAGAGATTGTTCCCCCCACTGTTGCCTAGTGACCTTACCTCCGCAAATCCGGTAGGTTCAAAGGTCCCTCTTAACACCTGCAGTCCTGGGACTGAGAAGGGAGTCTCTTTCTTGTCTGTTTTCTGAATTCTTTATCGGTGGAGGCTGAATGCGTCTATTTCATTGCAGCGAGAGCTGCATCCTTCCATTCATTTTCAGAAACCTTGGTTGCTTGTAGCTGCCTGGCCTGCCCCTGATAATAGGGTATATTCTCTGTGCTTCATTGTTCCAAAAGAATGTGGTCCGTCTAATTAAGTTCATTTCCCATTATGCCTAGGGGTAAACTGCTTGTTGGCCAAAGCTCACAAGAAAATACAAAAATACATTTTAAATCTACAATACTTGTTCAATAATGATTATATATGTGCTCATACAGATAATACCTTTGTATAGTATATGAGTGAAGCACATTGATATACCTCTGATATATATAAGGTACACTGTGGTCCCTATTTTAAACTAATCTACTTTGTTTTAATTGTCCTTAAAAAGCGGGGGTTTCTGGAGCCCCTGCTGCACGCTGGACGTCTGAAGTAAGAACAGAAAGTGCTGGAGGAACTCAGCAGGTCTGGCAGCAATAGTGGGGCGGCACGGTGGCACAGTGGTTAGCACTGCTGCCTCACAGCGCCAGGGACCAGGGTTCGATTCCCGGGGGCACGGTGGCACAGTGGTTAGCACTGCTGCCTCACAGCGCCAGGGACCCGGGTTCGATTCCCGGCTTGGGTCACTGTCTACACATTCTCCCCCATGTCTGCATGGGTTTCCTCCGGGTGCTCCGGTTTCCTCCCACAGTCTGAAAGACGTGCTGGTTAGGGCGCATTGGCCGTGCTAAATTCTCCCTCAGTGTACCCGAACAGGCACCGGAGTGTGGCGACTGGGGGATTTTCGCAGTAGCTTCATTGCAGTGTTAATGTAAGCCTACTGTGACACTAATAAATTAAAAAAAACACCAGTTTTCAGTCAGGTCCTGACATTTTGCCATTTTTTAGTAAGATTCCATCCTTGGTATGTTATATTTTTAAAATTTTTCTTCGCCGTATGAAGAGTCTTTGGCCTGAGATGTTAGTTCTGCTTCTCAGATCTGCATACTTCCAGCATTTTCTGTTCCTATTTCCCAAGATGGTTGGGGCGGCATTCTCTGACTGCCCTGCAACATATTTCCTGGCCATGGGGGGGTGACATGGCTGTGGTGGGATTTTCTGGTGCTGCCGTTGCCAGTGGGATTTCCCATTGAATTCACCCCATGTAAAGGGTGTTGGTGAGGCCACACCTGGAGTATTGTGTGCAGCTTTGGTGTCCTTATCTGCAGAAGGATGTCCTTGCTATAGGGGGAGTGCAGCGAAGGTTTACCAGGCTGATTCCTGGGATGGCAGGTCTGTCATATGAGGAGAGACTAAGTTGGTTAGGATTATATTCACCGGAGTTTAGAAGAGTGAGAGGGGATCTCATAGAAACGTATAAAATTCTAACAGGGTTAGACAGGGTAGATTCAGAAAGAATGTTCCCAATGGTGGGGGAGTCCACCATTGAGTTTGAGGATAAGAGGTAAACCTTTTAGAACTGAGGTGAGGAGAAATTTCTTCACCCAGAGGGTTGTGAATGTGTGGAATTCACTCCCACAGAAAGTAGTTGAGGTCAAAACATTGTGTGATTTCAAGAAGAAAGTAGATGTAGCTCTTGGGGCTAAAGGGATCAAGGGATATGGGGGGGGATCAGGATATTGAATTCGATGATCAACCATGATCAAAATGAATGGCGGAGCAGGCTCGAAGGGCCAAATGGCCTCCTCTTGCTTCGAGTTTCTGTGCTTCTATATTTCTATGCTGCTGGAAAACCCACGGCGGGGCTGCACGATCAGCGGCAGGACCAGAATACCCCGCCGATGTGAAGAGCCGGAATTTTCCAGCCTTTGAATTTTTTGATGCACAAGCTATTTCACCAATTTCTTTCAAGCTCTAATTATTTTGGGCCTGGCACTGATAATAAATGTCCACAAGAAAAAGATTTGCATTTAGATAGCAACTTCCACAACCTCAGGATATCTCAAAGCATTTTACAGTGAAGGACAGCCCCACAAACAGCTGTTGTGATAACAGTTAAACATGAGCGTCAAACTGATTATGTTCTCATGTCCTTGAAGTGGGTCTTGAATCCACGATCTCCTGATTCAGAGGCTGGCGTATCAGCTGACACCTATAAACTATGGGAACTGAGTTGTTAATGTTGGACGGCACGATGGCACAGTGGTTAGCACTGCTGCCTCACAGCACCAGGGACCCAGGTTCGATTCCCTGCTCGGGTCACTGTCTGTGTGGAGTCTGCACGTTCTCCCCGTGTCTGCGTGGGTTTCCTTCGGTTGCTCCGGTTTCCTCCCACAGTCCAAAGGTGTGCGGGTTAGGTTGATTGACCATGCTAAAAATTGCCCCTTAGTGTCCTGAGATGTGTAGGTTAGAGGGATTAGTGGGTAAATATGTAGGGATATGGGGGTAGGGCCTGGGTGGGATTGTGGTCGGTGCAGACGCGATGGGCTGAATGGCCTCTTTCTGTACTGTAGGGTTTCTATGATTTCTATGATTTCCGAAAAGCGTGCTGATTAGGTGTTTTGGCCGTGCTAAATTCTCCCTCAGTGTTACCCGAACAGGCGCCGGAGTGTGGCGACGAGGATATTTTCACAGTTAATGCACATTCTCCCTGTGTCTGTGTGGATTTCCCCCCACAGTCCAAAGATTTGCAAGTTTGGTGGATTGGCCACGATAAATTGCCCATTAGTGTCAGGGGGATTAGCAGGGTAAATATATGGTATTACAGGGATAGGGCCTGGGTGGGATTGTTGTCGGTGCAGGCTTGATGGGCCGAATGGCCTCCTTTTGCACTATAGGGATTCTACTTAGAGAAGCAAGGACTGATTAGGGACAGTCAGCATGGCTTTGTGGGTGGAAAATCATGTCTCACAAATTTGACTGAGTTTTTGGAAGGGGTAACCAAGAATGTCAATAAGGGCAGTGCAGTTGATGTTGTCTACATGGACTTTAGCAAGGCCTTTGACAAGGTACCGCATGGTAGGTTATTGCATAAGGTTAAATCTCATGGGATCCAGGGTGAGGTATCTAAATGGATACAAAATTGGCTTGATGACAGAAGCCAGAGGGTGGTTGTAGAGGGTTGTTTTTCAAACTGGAGGCCTGTGACCAGCGGTGTGCCTCAGGGATCGGTGCTGGGTCCACTGTTATTTGTCATTGAGATTAATGATTTGGATGAGAATATAGGAGGCATGGTTAGTAAGTTTGCAGATGACACCAAGATTAGTGGCATAGTGGACAGTAAAGAAGGTTATCTCGGATTGTAACGGGATCTTGATCAATTGGGCCAGTGGGCTGACGAATGGCAGATGGAGTTTAATTTAGATAAATGCGAGGTGATGGATTTTGGTAGATTGAACCAGGGCAGGACTTACTCAGTTAATGGTAGGGCGTTGGGGAGAGTTACAGAACAAAGAGATCTAGGGGTACAGGTTCATAGCTGCTTGAAAGTGGAGTCACAGGAGGACAGAGTGGTGAGGAAGGCATTCGGCATGCTTGGTTTCATCGGTCAGAACATTGAATACAGGAGTTGGGACGTCTTGTTGAAGTTGCACAACACATTGGTAAGGCCACACTTGGAATATTGTGTGCAATTCTGGTCACCCTATTATAGAAAGGATATTATTAAACTAGAAAGAGTGCAGAAAAGATTTACTAGGATGCTACCAGGACTTGATGGTTTGAGTTATAAGGAGAGGCTGGATAGACTGGGACTTTTTTCTCTGGAGAGTAGGAGGCTGAGGGGTGATCTTATAGAGGTCTATAAAATAATGAGGGGCACAGATCAGCTAGATAGTCAATATCTTTTCCCAAAGGTAGGGGAGTCTAAAACTAGAGGTCATCGGTTTAAGGTGAGAGGGGAGAGATACAAAAGGGTCCAGAGGGGCAATTTTTTCACACAGATCGTGGTGAGTGTCTGGAACAAGCTGCCAGAGGTAGTAGTAGAGGCGGGTACAATTTTGCCTTTTAAAAAGCGTTTAGACAGTTACATGGGTACGATGGGTATAGGGGGATATGGTCCAAACGTGGGCAATTGGAACTAGCTTAGGGATTTTTTAAAAAAGGGCAGCATGGACAAGCTGGGCCGAAGGGCCTGTTTCCATGCTGTTAACCTCTATGACTCTAAGATTCTATGTTCTCGGGAAGGAAATGGGATGGCACGGTGGCACAGTGGTTAGCAATGCTGCCTCACAGCGCCAGGGACCCGAGTTCAATTCCCGGCTTGGGTCACTGTCTGTGGGGAGTCTGCACATTCTCCCCGTGTCTGCGTGGGTTTTCTCCGGGAGCTCTGGTTTCCTCCCACAGTCCGAAAGATGTGCCGGGGTCACGTTGATTGGGCGTGCTAAATTGCCACTTAGTGTCAGGGGGACTAGCAGGGTAAATACGTGGGGCTATGAGGATTGGGTCTGGTTGGGATTGAGATCGGTGCAGATTCGATGGGCCAAATGGCCTCCTTCTGCACTGTTGGCATTCTGGGATTCTACGATGATTCTATTAAATCTGCTTCCTTTACCTGGTCTGTCTGTCTTTCAAATCTAAATTTACTCTTCACTCTGCCTGAAAGAGCCCAGGACTGGTCTGCCCGCACTGTAGCTCATGAGATCGTGACCCCAATGTGGATCTCGAGGTGAGATTTTAGCACTGTGAGCATGGAGATCAGGCTGATTACTGATGGTTCTGAGGACCCCCCCCCCTAGCTGCTTTCTGTCGTGGGCATGGCAGGACTAACTGCCCTCTGAAATCCAACTGCCAGTCTTGCAAAAAGCTTCGGAATAGGTTGGCATTTACATTATTTTTGGAGGAACCCTGATTTTTTTTTTCAGTTTCTGCCCCCTGCTCAATGGCTGAAGCCTTTCCACAACTCCACAATCGGATCATTCCTCCTTGTAGAAAACATCAGCCTCACTCGGAATGGCGCCCGGATGTGGCCCTTTTCAGCCGGTCGCGCCGGCAGTGCACCCCCGCGGGTTCCCGCCGGCGTGGGGTGACGTCAGTGGGAATTTCCATTGACAGCGGCGGGACTGGAGAATCCCACCATTCGCAAACCACACACCATCTCCGCGGGCGGGAAAGACACAGCTGGAGAATCTCGCCCTGTATGGTTAAGAACAGGATATTTGCTAACAATTCTAGAATGTTCAGCTGGAGAATCTCGCCCTGTATGATTAAGAACAGGATATTTGCTAACAATTCTAGAATGTTCAGCTCTATTCACACCACCTTTGCTGATCGAGCAACCCATCCCTGTTTTGCGCAAGGTTTGGACAGTAACTGACCATCCCAGCAAGAGATGTAACCTTTCCCCACTCTCATTGGCACCACCAATTCCATGGGGATCCCAATTGTGTCGAACTTAACTGGACAGGACAGAGATTGAGTACTCTGCAGACCGCTGGCTCAAATCCTAACCAATCAAAGCTTTTCTACAAATTTCAAGCCAGTAGTGTGACAGCACATTCATCTCCAACCTTTTTCACTATCTAGGTCAGAGAGTCACGCCCTTAACTCCGTGGATCAGGGGTGAAGAGCGCATTGCCCACAGGTTCAGCACACCAAGCTTAGTTCAACATTGCCTCTCTCCCACCCTCATCCCATTTACTGTGCCAGGGACCCGGGTTCTATTCCGGCCTCAGGTGACTGCCATTGTGGAGTTTGCACCCTCTCCCCAGTGTCTGAGTGGGTTTCCTTTGGGAGCTCTGGTTTCCTCCCACACTCCAAAGATGTGCGGGTTAGGTGGATTGGCCGTGCTAAATTGCTCTATAGTATCCAAAGATGAGCGGGTTAGGTGGATTGGCCATGCCAAATTGCCCCTTAGTGACCCAAGATGTGCAGGTTAGGTGGATTGGCCATGCTAAATTGCCCCTTAGTATTCAAAGATGAGTGGGTTAGGTGGATTGGCCATGCCAAATTGCCCCTTAGTGACCCAAGATGTGCAGGTTAGGGGGATTGGCCATGCTAAATTGCCCCTTAGTGACCCAAGATGTGCAGGTTAGGTGGATTGGCCATGCTAAATTGCCCCTTAGTATCCAAAGATGAGCGGGTTAGGTGGATTGGCCATGCCAAATTGCCCCTCAGTGACCCAAGATGTGCAGGTTAGGTGGATTGGCCATGCTAAATTGCCCCTTAGTATCCAAAGATGAGCGGGTTAGGTGGATTGGCCATGCCAAATTGCCCCTTAGTGACACAAGATGTGCAGTTAGGTGGATTGGCCATGCTAAATTGCCCCTTAGTGACCCAAGATGTGCAGGTTAGGTGGATTGGCCATGTTAAATTGCCCCTTCCTGTCCAAAGATGTGCAGGTTAGGTGGATTTGCCATGATAAATTGCCTCTTAGTGTCCAAAGATGTACGGGTTAAGTGGATTTGCCATTCTAAATTGCCTCTTAGTGTCAGGGGGTTTACCAGGGTAAATACATGGGGTCATGGGGATAGGGCCCGGGTGGGATCGTTGTTAGTGCAGGCTCGATGGGCTGAATGGCCTCCTTCTGCAGTGTAGGGTTTCAATGATTCTCTGATACCCAATGAAGAAGGATAGAAGCTACAATTTCATCGGAACAGCGGAGAGGGAGTGACGCCTATTCTAGAGTGAGAGACCAGAGAATGAGCTGAAATTAGACTTTATTATAATTAAAATAAGCAGGTAAAGATTTAAGGAATTTCCAACAGTTGAGAGTTTTGCGTCAATAGGATCAGTTGCAAAGCTAAATTTATTTTAATGTATACTTCTCTGTATGTTTCCTTTCCAGATACCCAGAGATAGAATTCCAACAGAAACTCCATTGCCCCAGTACGTGGTGTTGGAAGCATCATCATCAGCTTTTCACCTGAAGAGAAATATCCTTATTTCATATCAAATTGGACACATATTTATCCAGACTGATAAACCAATCTATACCCCAACTCAAGATGGTAACTATAGCTGCATGTCCCTCCCAGTAACAAGCATTGCTGAAGGTGTGGGATATGAAAAATGGGGTGACGAAGCCATTACTCGTCAAGTTGAGGAATGTTGGGAATTTTCTTTTTATTCATTTATAGGATGTGGACGTCACTGGCTGGGCCAGCATTTATTGCCCATTTATTTGCCCTTGGAGAGCAGTTAAGAGTCAACCACATTGCTGTGGCTCTGGAGTCACATGTAGGCCAGACCGGGTAAGGACGGCAGATTTCCTTCCCTAAAGGACATGAGTGAACCAGATGAGCTTTTCCGACAATGGTTTCATGGTCATCAGTAGATTCTTAATTCCAGATTTTTTTTTTTTACTGAACTCAAATTTCACCATCTGCTGTGGCGGGTTTCGAACCCCGGTCCCCAGAACATTAGCTGAGTTTCTGGATTAATAGTCTAGGCTAATACCACTAGGACATTATCTCTCTTCCACTTTCTTCCATTGGGAAAAAGATACAAAATTCTGAGATTACATACCAACTGACTCAAGGGCCGGCATTCTCAGTTGGCCTCGAGTGGGATTGTAAAAAACTCGGGCGGATGTGCCAGTAAAATTCCACCCAAGAACAGCTTCTTCCCTGCTGCCATCAGACTTTTGAATGGACCTACCATATAGAACATAGAACAGTACAGCACAGAACAGGCCCTTCGGCCCACGATGTTGTGCCGAGCTTTATCTGAAACCAAGATCAAGCTATCCCACTCCCTATCATCCTGGAGTGCTCCATGTGCCTATCCAATAACGGCTTAAATGTTCCTAAAGTGTCACTCCACTATCACTGCAGGCAGTCCATTCAACACCCCAACCACTCTCTGCGTAAAGAACCTACCTCTGATATCCTTCCTGTATCTCCCACCACGAACCCTATAGTTATGCCCCCTTGTAATAGCTCCATCCACCCGAGGAAATAGTCTTTGAACGTTCACTCTATCTATCCCCTTCATCATTTTATAAACCTCTATTAAGTCTCCCCTCAGCCTCTCCCGCTCCAGAGAGAACAGCCCTAGCTCCCTCAACCTTTCCTCATAAGACCTACCCTCCAAACCAGGCAGCATCCTGGTAAATCTCCTCTGCACTCTTTCCAGTGCTTCCACATCCTTCTTATAGTGAGGTGACCAGAACTGCACACAATATTCCAAATGTGGTCTCACCAAGGTCCTGTACAGTTGCAGCATAACCCCACGGCTCTTAAATTCCAACCCCCTGTTAATAAAAGCTAACACACTATAGGCCTTCTTCACAGCTCTATCCACTTGAGTGTCAACCTTTAGAGATCTGTGGATATGGACCCCAAGATCTCTCTGTTCCTCCACAGTCTTCAGAACCCTACCTAAGCTAATCTTCCTCTTCACCCTATCAATGACTGTAACACTACATTCTGCATGTTCTCCTTTCCTTCTCTATGAATGGTATGCTTTGTCTGTATAGCAAGAAACAATAGTTTTCACTGTATGCTAATACATGCGACAATAATAAATCAAATCAAATCAACTCGGATCCCCATGAATGGAAATGGAACCCTTCCAAATTCAGGAATAATAACGTCTACATTAAATACATTTCTTCACAAAAAGCGTCTTCTGGAAATGATGATTGATACTGGATTGGTTTTTAAATTTAAATTTGGTTGAATTCTGTGAACCAGAAGTGTAACCCAAGAAAAGGAGTAGAATTGGCCATTCTGCCCCTTAAGCTTGCTTCTCCATTTAATCTGATCATGCCTGATCTGCCTTAACCACTGTTGCAGCTGTATAAGGTGCTGGTGAGGCCACACCTGGAGTACTGTGTACAGTTTTGGTCTCCTTGCTTGAGAAAGGATAAACTGGCACTGGAGGGGGTGCAGAGGAGATTCACTAGTTTGGTTCCAGAGTTGAGAGGATTGGCTTATGAGGAGAGACTGAGTAGAGTGGCGCCATACCCATTGGAATTCAGAAGAATGAGGGGAGATCTTATAGAAACATATAAGATTATGAAGGGAATAGATAAGATAGAAGCAGGGAAGTTGTTTCCACTGGCGGGTGAAACTAAAACTAGGGGGCATAGCCTCAAAATAAGGGGAAGTAGATTTAGGACTGAGTTGAGGAGGAACTTCTTCACACAAAGGGTTGTGAATCTGTGGAATTCCCTGCCCAGTGAAGCAGTTGAGGCTACTCATTGAATGTTTTTAAGGCAAGGATAGATACATTTTTGAACTGTAAAGGAATTAAGGGTTATGGTGAGCGGGCGGGTAAGTGGAGCTGAGTCCACGAAAAGATCAGCCATGATCTTATTGAATGGCGGAGCAGGCTCGAGGGGCCAGATGGCCTACTCCTGCTCCTAGTTCTTATGTTCTTAACTCCCCATGTGACATAACCAACACACTCGAGGGGCAAAATAAGATGTTAATCAACATTAATAGACAAATGCACTGAAGGATATGGCTTAAAATACAAAAGTTAATAACATGGCTGCAGTATTTTGAATTGTTGCCAGAATGCCGAGTGCAGGAAGATACGAGAGATCCTTGGATTGCCTATATTCTGGAAGGAAACCTTCAGGCACATAGCTGCCTTTTCAGACTGTAAGTATCTGATACACAGGGCGGGATTTCATGGCCTCGTTCATCCCGAAACCATAAAACCCCGCCCAAGGTGAACAGACCTTCTCATGGTCCGCCCCTCGCCTGCATTTCTTTCAGTTGAGCTTCTAGGCTACCCAGTAATGGAGGATCCACACGCTACTGGAAGAGTGGGGGAAAGGCAGGTATATGCAGTTAGATAACAGGTGAGCCACTCGATGGGGTGAATTTTCCCGTTCCTGCCATGGGAATTGGAACGGGAGAGAGGTGGATCATGAAAAGATCCGTTGACCTCGGGCGGATTTTCCAGTTTCAGGGTGAGAGCAACTGGAAAATCCCGCCCCATTCCTGAGCCGCTTGATTTGATTGGCTGCTGCTGTTCCTATCTCTCTTTTATCTGCGATGCATTCACATTCTCGACAGCATCTCAATGCTCCCAACTCAATCTTAGAAACGCAATTCTTCCTGAGCCACTGGAATGTATTTTCCATCAGACCTTCTGAATCAGAAGGTCATTTTTGTGAGTGTGAGTGTGTGTGTGTGTGTGTCCCATGTCTGTGTGTGTGTGTGCGCTTGTGCGTGTGTGTGTGTCCGTGTGTCCATGTGTGTATGTGTCCATGTGTGCGTGTGTGTGAGTCAGAGTGTGCGTGTGTGTGTGTCCGTGTGTGTGTCCACATGTGTGTGTCCATGTGTGTGTCCGTGTGTGTGTCCATGTGTGCGTGTGTGTGTGTCAGAGTATGGGTGTGTCCATGTGTGTGTGCGTGCCCATGTGTGTGTGTGTGTGTCCGTGTGTGTGTGCGTTGTGCATGTGTTTCTGTGTGCGTGTGTCCATGTGTGCGTGTGTGCGTGTCAGAGTGTGCGCGTGTGCGCGTGTGTGTGTCCACATGTGTGTGTGTCCGTGTGTGTGTCCACGTGTGTGTGTGACCGTGTGTGTGTCCTTGTGTGCGTGTGTGCCCATGTGTGTGTGTGTCCGTGTGTGTGTCCATGTGTGTGTCCATGTGTGCATGTGCTTGTGTGTCCATGTGTGTGTCCGCGTGTGTGCCCATGTGCGTGTCAGAGTGTGCGCATATGTGCATGTGTGTCTGCGTGTGCGTGTGTGTGTGTGTCTGTGTGTATGTCCACGTGTGTGTGTGACCGTGTGTGTGTCCTTGTGTGCGTGTGTGCCCATGTGTGTGTGTGTGTGTCCGTGTGTGTGTCCATGTGTGTGTCCATGTGTGCATGTGCTTGTGTGTCCATGTGTGTGTCCGCGTGTGTGCCCATGTGCGTGTCCCTGTGTGCGCATATGTGCATGTGTGTCTGTGTGTGCGTGTATGTGTGTGTCTGTGTGTATGTCCGTATGTGCATGTCTGTGTGTGTGTGTGAGAAAGTAGAGGCGTTGCTGGGCTTTCTTAACTATAGTGTCAGCATAGGGGGACCAGGACAGGTTGTTGGTGATCTGGACACCGAGAAACCTGAAGCTTTCAACCATTTCCACTTCATCCCCATTGATGTAGACAGGGGCATGTTCTCCACTACACTTCCTGAAGTCGATGGCTATCTCCTTCTCTACTTTTTATCTCTACTTTCTCAGAAGATTAAAGAAATTTGGCATGTCAGCTACGACTCTCACCAACTTTTACAGATGCACCATAGAAAGCATTCTTTCTGGTTGTATCACAGCTTGGTATGGCTCCTGCTCTGCCCAAGACTGCAAAATACTATAAAACGTCATGAATGTAGCCCAATCCATCACGCAAACCAACCTCCCATCCACTGACTCTGTCTACACTTCCCGCTGCCTCGGCAAAGCAGCCAGCATAATTAAGGACCCCACGCACCCCGGACATTCTCTCTTCCACCTTCTTCCATCGGGAAAGAAATACAAAAGTCTGAGGTCACGTACCAACCGACTCAAGAACAGCTTCTTCCCTGCTGGTGTCAGACTTTTGAATGGACTTACCTCGCATTAAGTTGATCTTTCTCTACACCCTAGCTATGACTGTAACACTGCTTTCTGCACTCTCTCGTTTCCTTCTCTATGAACGGCATGCTTTCTCTGTATCGCGTGCAAGAAACAATACTTTTCACTGTATACTAATACATGTGACAATAATAAATCAAATTTTTAAAAAGTCTTTTGTTTTACTGACATGGAGAGCGAGATTGGCTGCCTCATTCCAATATTATTCAATTCCCATTGAAGTGGTGGAGGCTACCTCGTTGAATATGTTTAAATCACGGGTGGATAGATTTCTGATCGATAAGGGAATTAAGGGATATGGGGATCAGGCGGGTAAGTGGAACTGATTCGCTTCAGATCAGCCATGATCTTATTGAATGGCGGGGCAGGCTCGAGGGGCCAGATGGCCTACTCCTGCTCCTATTTCTTATGTTCTTATTACAACAGTAACTACATTTAAAAGTACCTCACTGACTTGTAAAAGTGCTTTGGGCATCCTGTGATTGTAAAAGGTGCTACAGAAATGCAGGTTTCTTTTCCTTCTCATATACTTTGTGTATTCATTGCGTTGGGGGGAGGCAGTGGTGTAGTGGTATTGTCGCTGGGCTGGTAATCCAGAGATGTAGGGTAATGCTCTTGGGACCTGGGCTCGAATCCCGCCATGGATGGTGGAATTTGAATTCAATAAAAAAAAATCTGGAATTAAGAATCTACTGATGACCGTGAAACCATTGTCAGAAAAACTCATCTGGTTCACTAATGTCCTTTCGGGAAAGAAATCTTCCTTCCTTACCCGGTCTGGCCTCCGCGTGACTCCAGAGACACAGCAATGTGGTTGACTCTCAACTGCCCTACTAGGGATGGGCAATAAATGCTGACCATGGGCGGCACGGTAGCACAGTGGTTAGCACTGCTGCTTCACAGCTCCAGGGTCCTGGGTTCGATTCCCGGCTCGGGTCACTCTCTGTGTGGAGTTTCCACATTCTCCTCGTGTCTGCGTGGGTTTCCTCCGGGTGCTCCGGTTTCCTCCCACAGTCCAAAGATGTGCAGGTTAGGTTGATTGGCCAGGTTAAAAATTGCCCTTTAGAGTTCTGAGATGCGTAGGTTAGCGGGATTAGTGGGTAAATATGTGGGGGTAGGGCCTGGGTGGGATTGTGGTCGGTGCAGACTCGATGGGCCGAATGGCCTCCTTCTGCACTGTAGGGTTTCTATGATTTCTATGACCAACCAGCAACATCCATGTCCTGTAAATGAATTCTAAAAAAATATATTTTTAATTTGTTTTCTTTCTACCTTTTAAAGTTTTAAGTTTCTTTATTAGTGTCACAAGTAGGCTCACATTCACATTATAATGAAGTTACTGTGGAACTCCCCTAGTCGCCACACTCCGGTGCCTGTTCGGGTAACACTGAGGGAGAATTTAGCACGGCCAATGCACCCTAACCAGCACGTCTTTCAGACTGTGGGAGGAAACCGGAGACACCCGGAGGAAACCCACGCAGACATAGGGAGAATGTGCAGACTCAATGGACGGGATTTCATGGCCTCTCTTGTCCCGAAACCGTAAAATCCCGCCTGAGGACAACAGACCTTTCCACTGTCCGCCCCTCGCCCGCTCCAATTCCCAAAGAACAAAGAAAGCTAAAGCACAAGAACAGGCCCTTCAGCCCTCCATGCACCGAGCATGCTGCCTAACTGAACTAAACCCCCCGTCCCTTCCGGGGACCATATCCCTCTATTCCCATCCTATTCATGTATTTGTCAAGATGCCCCTTAAAACTCACTACCGTATCTGCTCCCACTACCTCCCCCGGCAGCGAGTTCCAGGCACCCACCACCCTCTGTGGAAAAAGCTTGCCTCGTACATCTCCTTTAAACCTTGCCCCTCACACCTTAAATCTATGCCCCTTAGTAATTGACTCTTTCACCCTGGGAAAAAGCTTCTGACTATCCAGTCTGTCCATGCCTCTCATAATCTTGTAGACTTCTATCAGTTCGCCCCTCAACCTCCGTCGTTCCAGTGAGAACAAACCAAGTTTCTCCAACCTCTCCTCATAGCTAATGCCCTCCATACCAGGCAACATCCCGTGACAGGTGGGATGGTTAAATTCTGGCCAATGTCAAGCCAGACTTCGCTCATTGATATTTTTATACATTTAGTAGGGTTATTTATCCTGTGATTTTATCTGTTCTTTAATGTGTATTTCAGAACACATAAATAAAAAAGTTTTATCACTGAATTAATCATTGTTTTCTAATTTCTTTAGTTCTTTACCGTTTACTATCTGTCAACAATGAAATGAAACCTATCACAAGACCCATTCTTGTTAACTTTCTGGTAAGTTATATTCATTTTGTTATACAGCTTTAAGTTAAACATCTTCCAAGCATTCCAGTTTAATGACAGTAACTCAATTATGTCTTTATTTAACACTTCTACTCCCAACTCAAACATAAACAGTTGCAACTCATTAACTCTTTACCAAACTTTAACTCTAACTGAACATCAACTATCAACTGAACTTTAACTCTTAAACTGCACTTTAACTGTACATCAATTTTAACTATTTAACTGAAAGTAGATACTACCGAGTTTAGGGAAATCTTGGCCAAGGAATATCCTCAATGTAGAATCTATCTTCTCCTTCTCTGAAGCATCCTTCAGGGCACAAGTCTTCTCCTTGCGATGGTTGGTCTCTTCGACTTATCGCTGCCAAACAAAGGACTTGCACACGTCTCCTTATCCACAATTCTCCACTCACTTTTGGAAAATTCTCTGTCATCCAGCCAATTGTGTAACCAGAAACTGATCACATGGCTTGAACATCCAATGAAATTACTTTTGAACGCCGCCAGTACACTTAGTTCACTTGACATGTACCATTACATAGCAACCATATAAATCAGAGCCATGTTGTCTTAGCTAGTGTAAACAACTTCCCTTATCTGGGAAGCTTCAGATCACAGGTCCCAGACCAGAGCCTCTTTAAGACCTACATCTGGTTTTAAGCTATAAATTGGCCAAAATTCCCAGCATGCTTAGCTCTCAGCCATATAACCATTTTAAAGCCACTACTGCCATTATTGTTGTGAAAACATTGTTGTAGCCGTTCTTCCTCTGTCCACAATTTATATGATGTGGAGATGCCGGCGTTGGACTGGGGTAAACACAGTAAGAAGTTTAACAACACCAGGTTAAAGTCCAACAGGTTTATTTGGTAGCAAAAGCCACACAAGCTTTCGGAGCTGCAAGCCCCTTCTTCAGGTGAGTGGGAATTCTGTTCACAAACAGTTCACAAACAATTTATATTGCAAGCAAAGTGAGATCCTCTTGCAACATGCTTAACGTAGTGGATTTGTTGAGCTCAGTTTGTAAAGGCAGTTCCCAGGTTAGAGCTATTAGGGCGGGGAGTGAGGCCAGTCAGGTGTCCATTCTAATCCCTGGGCAGTTTTGAATGACCCGATTTCAACCAGGGTCACACCAACAACTTTCATTTGTATAGTACCTCCAGCATCCCAAAGCACTTCACAGCAGCACGATCAGATAAAAGCCAAGTCCAACTGAAGTGATGTTAGGGCAGGTGTTGAGATAGTTTTTAAGATGCGTCTTAAAGGAGGGGAGAGAGAGAGAGAAGTAGAGGGGTGGAGTTCTTGTGGGGAATTCCAGAGCTTAACATTCATAGAATCATAGAATCCCTACAGTGCAGAAGGAGGCCATTTGGCCCATTGAGTCTGCACCTTCTCTCCCACAGAGCAAATTACCCAGGCTGTAACCCCACATATTTACCCCACTAATTCCCCTGACCTATATATCTTGGGCCACTAAGAGTCAATTTAACATGGCAAATACACCTAACCTGCATATCTTTGGACACTAGGGGCCCTATTTTACCATTGCGTCGCGCCCGTTTTCGGGCGTGAAAACGTCGTAAAGTCGGGTGTGAGCCCATTAACGCGATCCGCGCCCATGTCCGCGCAGATTGCCACTTTACTGAGACCTGGGAATGGCCGCAATCCGATTCACGCCTGAAACGGACGCAACGGTGATTTAAATGCATTTGCATGCATTTAAATTGAATTAATGAACTGCCCGTCCAAATTTATCAGCATTTCCCCCTTTACCGCCACGTTTGCCAATCCGGAATCGGGCTGAAATGGACCTGCTGAATAAAAGTCTGAATCGGGCGCTCCAACTGGTGAAGAGGCGAGTTTCAAGCTTCCAACGGCTCTCTGACTCAGATCAGTGGTGGGGGGGGGAAGAGGGAGGCAGGTCAGATCATTCTCTGGTGAGGGGGTGGGGAGGGAGGAGGAGGCGGGTCAGATGTTCCTCTGGGGTGGGGTGGGGGGAGTGAGGCCAGACCATTCTCTAGGCGGGTAAGATGTATCTCTGGTGGGGGGATGGGGGGCAGGAGGGTCCGCTGCCACTCTGCGGGTGATCGGTGGAGGGGAAGGGGGGCAGGTGGTCGCGATCGGTCTGGGTAGCGGGGAGGGGTGGGTGGGGGGTGGGTGGATAAGGGGGACAGTGATCTCTGTGGGTAGTGGGGGGGGTGGATAAGGGGGACAGTGATCTCTGTGGGTAGTGAGGGGGGGGTGGATAAGGGGGACAGTGATGTGTGTGGGTAGTGGGGGGTGGATAAGGGGGACAGTGATGTGTGTGGGTAGTGGGGTAGGTGGATAAGGGGGACAGTGATGTGTGTGGGTAGTGGGGTAGGTGGATAAGGGGGACAGTGATGTGTGTGGGTAGTGGGGTAGGTGGATAAGGGGGACAGTGATGTGTGTGGGTAGTGGGGGGGGGTGGATAAGGGGGACAGTGATGTGTGTGGGTAGTGGGGGGTGGATAAGGGGGACAGTGATGTGTGTGGGTAGTGGGGGGGGGGTGGATAAGGGGACAGTGATGTGTGTGGGTAGTGGGGTAGGTGGATAAGGGGGACAGTGATGTGTGTGGGTAGTGGGGTAGGTGGATAAGGGGGACAGTGATGTGTGTGTGCACCCTCGCTCCCGCTTTTCACTCCCGGGCCGCTTTCTCCGCTTTCTGCGGCCCGGGAGCGATCTGACACGGGAGCGCTTTTTCAAATTTCTTTCTAACTGCGCATGCGCCGTTCAAAGATCCGATCGTTTTGGGCGGGCTAAGCCCCGCCCACAGCGCGAATGGGACCTGCGAATTTTTTTTCAGGCTGAGTGCGTATGGGGGGCGCCAGAGAGCAGATTTCCAAGTCGGATCTGAATTACGCCCAGATTCAGCACTTAGAATGAAAATGGTAAAATCAGGCCCTAAGTGTCAATTTAGCCTGGCCAATCCACCTAACCCGCACATCTTTGGACACTAGGGGACAATTTGCCATGGTCACACAAATGCCAGGCAATGACCATCACCAATAAGAGACACTCTAACTACCGCCCCTTGACACTCAATGGTGTTACCATCACTGAATCCCCCACCGTCAACATCCTTGGGGTTACCATTGACCAGAAACTCAACTGGACTCACCACATAAACACAGTGGCTACAAGAGCAGGTCAGAGGGTAGGAATACTGCGGTGAATAACTCACCTCCTGACTCCCCAAAAGACTGTTCACCATCTACAAGGCACAAGTGGAGCGGCACGGTGGCACAGTGGTTAGCACTGCAGCCCCACAGCGCCTGGGACACGGGTTTGATTCCCGGCTTGGGTCACTGTCTATGCGGAGTCTGCACGTTCTCCCCGTGTCTGCGTGGGTTTCCTCCGGGTGCTCCGGTTTCCTCCCACAGTCCAAAGATGTGCACGTTAGGTGGATTGGCCGTGCTAAACTCTCTCTCAGTGTCAAGGGGATTGGAGGGTAAATAAGTGGGGCTATGGGTAGGATTGTGGTTGGTGCAAACTCGACGGGCCGAATGACCTCCTTCTGCGCTGTCGGGTTTTTATTATTCCATGTTTCTAAGTCAGGAGTGTGATGGAATACTCCCCACTTGCCTGGATGGGTACAGCTCCAACAACACTCAAGAAGCTCAACACCATCCAGGACAAAGTAGCTCCGCTTGATTGGCACCCCATCCACAAACATCCACTCCCTCCACCACCGACGCTCAGTAGCAGCAGTGTGTACCATCTACAAGATGCATTGCCGCAATTCACCAAGAATCCTTAGACAGCAACTTCCAAACCCATTGTCAATTGTCGGAAAAACCCATCTTTTTTTTAGAAATCCTGCAGTGCAGGAGGAGGTCATTTGGCCCATCGAATCTGTGCCAACAACAATCCCTCCCAGGCCCTATCCCTGTAATCCCACATATTTACCCTCCTAATCCCCTTAACCTATGCATCCCGGGACACTAAGGGGCAATTTTGCGTGGCCAATGCACCTAACCAGCACATCTTTGAACATTAAGGGGCAATTTAGCATGGCCAATCCCCCTAACCTGCACATCTTTGGAAACTAAGGGGCAATTTAGCATGGCCATTCCACCTAACCTGTACATCTTTGGACTGTGGGAGGAAACCGGAACACCCGGAGGAAACCCACGCAGACACGGGGAGAACGTGCAAACTCCACACAGACAGTGACCCAAGCCGGGAATCGAACCTGGGTCCCTGGAGCTGTGAGACAGCAGTGCTAACCATTGTGCCCATCTGGTTCACTAATATCCTTTTAGGGAAGGAAATCTGCTGTCCTTACCTGGCCTGGCCTACTTGTAACTCCAGAGCCACAGCAATGTGGTTGACTCTCAACTGCCCTCTGAAATGGAAGGCAGGTTGGGACAGGCGATAAATGCTGGTCCTGCCAGCGACGCCCACACCCCGTAAATTAATTTTTTAAAAGTTGTGGACAAAGAATGAGATGTCCATAATTCTGGTTTTGGTCAACCGCAAGAATCAAGGATTTTCCCCATTCTTCACTTCTTGTTTATAACAGAGCTGTAAGTGAAGTTGGAAAGAATGCTTTGATGAATTGCTACAAAATAGCTTGAAAGTTTTGACTTTTATTTTTTAGTCACAAGTAGGCTTACCTTAACACTGCAATGAAGTTACTGTAAAAATCCCCTAGTCGCCACACTCCGGCGCCTGTTCGGGTTACACTGAGGGAGAATTTAGCACGGCCAATGCACATCTTTCGGACTGTGGGAGGAAACCGGAGCACCCGGAGGAAACCCATGCAGACACGGAGAGAACGTGCAGACTCCACACAGACAGTGACCCAAGCCGGGGATCGAATCCGGGTCCCTGGTGGCAGTGCTAACCCGCTGTGCCCATTTGGTTGACTAATGTCCTTTGGGGAAGGAAATCTGCACTGAGGGAGAATTTAGCATGGCCAACACGTACTTCAGACTGAGAGAGGAAACCGGAGGAAACCCCATGCAGCCACAGGGGAGAACGTGCAGACTCTGCACAGACAGTGACCCAAACTGGGAATCGAGCCCGGGTCCCTGGCGCTGTGAGGCAGCAGTGCTAACCACTGTGCCACCGTGCCGCCCAAATCAATTTGCTCAGTCAAACATGTGACATGTTTTGAAACTCAGCCCCGCTGCTGGAGCTTTCAATTGTTTCATTGAACTCAGAGTATTTATTGACAATCATTCTCAATTATTCCAGAATCCGCAAGGTGTTATCGCGCACAGAGATGAAGTTGCGATCAACAATGTTGGCATTACGGGAAAAAGCTTTAAAATACCTGAAATTGTGAAGTAAGTGTAACCAATGCAGTACAATTGGAGAGATCAGGGACAAAACATAGTGGAGAGATATAATCCTTCATCATCATCGATATGGCAGTGTGTAATTTAGAACCTTGACAATAAGCCTTGGATGATACACAAAGTCCGGGAAATTAAATTTGTGTCTTCGCTAACTTTAATCAGACTGTAGGTGTGATGAAATTATAATCATTGCAGAATCATAGAATCCCGAAGTGCAGAGGAGGCCATTCAGCCCATCAAGCCTGCACCGACTCTCTGACAGACTAACCCACCCATGTCCTATCCCGACCCTGGGAGCGATTCCCCCATTCCGCTACTCTGATTTTTTAGCGGGTCTGGATTAGCGTGATCTGCTCTGGCCCCAAGTGCGTCTCCCAGTGTCGGATTTCCGTCAGCTCCCAGCTGGAAGTAGACACGGAGCTGCATTATGCAGTCAACAGGACATTTCAATGTCAATTAAATGTCTCCCCCACGAGCCTCTCCCCCACTCCAGGAGTGTCACACTACAGCGCGGTTTGCTACAGCTCCCCACTACCGGGGAGCTGGCGGCCGGCCCCGAGTGAAGGGGGGGGAGGGCAAACCAGGGCCCAACAGAGGGTCGCGTGGTGGGGGTGCCCCCTGGGCATTGGCATCTTGGCAGTGCCACCCTGGACTCCCTGGCATTGCCCATGGGGCAAGCTGCCAATGCCCGGGGGGGGCAACTTGGCCCTGCCCACCAGGTATGGTACTGTGCAAGGGGTGGGGCCTAATGAGGCAGGCTCTAATGGGGACGGGATCTCTGGGGGTTGCTGGGTCCCACTGCCATTCTACATTTTGGAAACAAGCAGAGGGAAGGAGGCCAGTGATCGAGGCTGGGTATCAGGGTAGGGTTGGGTGGAGCCAGCTTGGGGCGGGGGGGGGGTGGGGGGGGTCAGCATTGCAAGGCGGGGGTCTGGACTGCGTTGGGGTAGGGTCGAGACTGGCAGTGGGGCAGGGGTGGGGTGGGGTGGAGCCTGCCGGTGTCAGCACTGTAGGGCCAGAGTTGGGCTAGAGGGGGCGGAGGGTGGCGGGGGGTGAGGGGGCTGGGGCGGGGGTTATCATAGCTGCGGGGGTGGTGGGATCGAGGTTGGGCCCTGGGCATGTTTGCGGGGCCAGCGATTGGGCCATGGGTGGGGTGGAGGGCCAATGATGAGGGGGTTGCCGGGCTGGCCAGCGATCAAGATAGCTTGCGATCAGTAGGCGGCAGTGGGGGTCTACTGCGCGTGTGCAGATCTCGGCACTGACAGATCATCACGCGCGCAATGTCCCGCTCAGCGCTGTGCTGCCGGCCTCTCCAGCGATCCACTGATTTTTTTACGTGATTTACACTGGTGGGCTCTGCAGTGCACAGAGTCCGGGGGTTCTTCTCTGAAATCCCACTGAAAAAAACAGGGTGAATTACCTGAAGTTGACAATTAGAATTTTTTTGGGAGAATCACCCCTCCCATACGGTGGCACAGTGGGTTAGCACTGCTGCCTCACAGCACCAGGGACCCGGGTTTGATTCCTGGCTTGGGTCACTGTCTGTGTGGAGTCTGCACGTTCTCCCCGTGTCTGCGTGGGTTTCCTCCGGGTGCTCCGGTTTCCTCCCACACTCCAAAGATGTGCGGGTTAGGTAGTTGGTAGATTTATGATTGGTGGATTTCACATACATAATACAAAGATTTAAAATGGAATGACCTGACTGATGTATTTTCCAGTATTGGAGTCTGGAAGATTGCTGCAAGTTACAAGGATGCCAGTCACATAAACTACACAACTGAATTTGAAGTGAAGGAATACGGTGAGGGCATTTAATTCATGTAATACTCTGTTATTTATAGAGAGTCATAGAAGTTTACAGCACGGAAACAGGCCCTTCGGCCCAACTTGTCCATGCCGCCCTTTTTTTTAAAAACATGTAAGCTAATCCCAATTGCCCGCATTTGGCCCATATCCCTCTATACCCATCTTACCCATGTAACTATCTAAATGCTCACCACCCTTCTCTGTCCTAACTGGTTTCATTAAAATGGATATCAAAGAGTTGTATGTTGCTTCGTCTAACTTTGGAACGAAATGTTGGCATGTTCAGAAAACAACTGGTTTATTTTCTACAATTGCACTGTATTGACATACAGAGGGATCTGGACGTTCAATCCACAGTTCCCTAAAAGTGGCAACACAGGTGGCCAAGGGGATTAAGAAGGCATATGGCATGCTTGCCTTCATCAGCCGGGGCATTGAGTACAGGAGTTGGGAAATCATGTTGCAGCTATATAAAACCTTGGAGTATTGCGTGCAGTTCTGGTCACCACACCACCAGAAGGACATGGAAGCTTTGGAGAGAATGCAAAGAAGGTTCACCAGGATGTTGCCTGGTCTCGAGGGCATTGGCTACGAGGAGAGATTGAATAAACGAGGATTGTTTTCACTGGAAAGACAGAGGCTGAGGGGAGACCTGATAGAGGTCTACAAAATGATGAGAGGCACAGACAGGGTGGATAGTCAGAGGCTTTTTCCCCAGGGTGGAAGTGTTAATTACAAGGGGGCACAGGTTCAAGGTGAGAGGGGGAAAGTTTAAGGGAGATGTGCGGGAGAAGTTTTTCACGCAGAGAGTGGTGGGTGCCTGGAACGCACTGCCAGAGGAGGTGGTGGAAGCAGGCACATTAGCAACATTTAAGAGACATCTGGATGTGTACATGAATAGGGAGGGAATAGAGGGATCCGGACCGGGTAAGGGCAGAAGATTTTTTTTTAGTTTAAGTAGGGCATCATGATCAGCACGGGCTTGGAAGGCCGAAGGGCCTGTTCCTGTGCTGTACTGTTCTTTGTTCTTTGTTCTATATACGTCAACCCATTACTAGGTGTTATGCTGCTGAAGCATCAACATTCTCCCACTCTTTTCCTTGTGTTATCACTTTGGGAGGTGCTGTTTACACAGCCCCACACATTAGGGGCAGCACAGTGGCACTGTGGTTAGCACTGCTGCCTCACAGCGTCAGGGACCCAGGTTCAACTCCTGGCCTTGGGTCACTGTCTGTGTAGAGTTTGCACATTCTCCCCCATGTCTGCGTGGGTTTCCTCCGGGTGCTCCGGTTTCCTCCCACAGTCCAAAGATGTGCAAGTTAGATGGATTGGCCATGGTAAATTGTCCCTTAATGTCAGGGGGACTAGCTCGGGTAAGTGCATGGGGTTATGGGGATAGGGGTTGGGTGGAATTGTGGTCGGTGCAGACTCGATGGGCCAAATGGCCTCCTTCTGCACTATAGGGAATCAATGATTACAAAACCCTGATACTTGCAAACTCCCACTGCCCAAGTCTTTGTCTATATTTTTTACATTCATAGTTACATACTACCCCCCGATCTCCCACAAGTCTCTGATATCACAGATTCAATCTGCCCGGAGGCCTGACAACTCCCCTGAACTTGTTATTGTTCGACTTAGAAGATCAGTCATGTCTCTCTGAACTCCTTTTTCTTGACTTGTGTAGTCTTTATTGAGAGTTGTAGTTCCTGGTTCTTCATTAATTTCTGACTCAGCTACTGGTTCGTCCAAATACAAAGAAAGAACAAAGAAAAATATGATGCGGAGATGCCAGCGTTGGATTGGGGTGGGGCACAGTCAGAAGTCTCACAGCACCAGGTTGAAGTCCAACAGGTTTATTTGGAATCACGAGCTTTCGGAGCGCTGCTCCTACATCAGGTGAGTGGAGAGGTAGGTTCACAAACACGGCATATATAGGCAAAGACACAATTGCAAGATAATGGTTGGAATGCAAATCTTTTAGACTTGCATTCCAACCGGAATCTTGGGTTCATGCCACACGACAAATAACCCCCACCATTTGGCCTGGGCTTGCAAAACTCTACTAACTGTCCTGGCTTAAGACAATTCACACCTCTTTAACTCATGATTATCCCTCTCTCCACACGTGTTGTCTGGACCTGTGAAGAGTTGATTAGCTCAAAAGACTCACATTCCAACCATTATCTTGCAATTGTGTCTCTGGCTATATATGCCGTGTCTGTGAAACCTACCTTTCCACTCACCTGATGAAGAGGCAGCGCTCCAAAAGCTCATGATCCCAAATAAACCTGTTGGACTTTAACCTGTTGTTGTGAGACTTCTTACAAAGAAAAGTACAGCACAGGAATAGATCTATCATATGCTTCCTTTTTCCTTTTGACTAAGCTTACAATTTCCCTTGTCATCCACAGTTCCTGAACCTGCCATTTCTATCCTTTGTCAGTTGGTACGTGTCCTCAGACTTTTGTATCTTTTTCCCGACGGAAAAAGGTGGAAGAGAGAATGTCCGGGGTGCGTGGGGTCCTTAATTATGCTGGCTGCTTTTCCGAGGCAGCGGGAAGTGTAGACAGAGTCAGTGGATGGGGGAGCTGGTTTGTGTGATGGATTGGGCTACATTCACAACCCTTTGTAGTTTCTTGCAGTCTTGGGTAGAGCCGGAGCCATACCAAGCTGTGATACAACCAGAGAACCGGGTTCAATTCCCGGCTTGGGACAGTGTCTGGGTGGAGTTTGCACATTCTCCCCGTGTCTGCGTGGGTTTCTTCTGGGTGCTCCAGTTTCCTTCCACAGTCTAAAGATGTGCAGGTTGGGTGGATTGGCCGTGCTAAATTGCCCCTTAGTGGCCCGGGATGCATAGGTTGGAGGGATTAGCAGGGGTAAATGTGTGGGGTTACGGGGATAGGGCCTGGGTGGGATTTTTGTTGGTGCAGACTCGATGGGCCGAATGGCTTCCATTGCGTTGTAGGGATTCTATGGATGAAAGTTCTGAATTCCAGAGGTGAGGTAAGAGCCATTGCCCTCAACATCAATGCAACATTTGACCAAGGAGGAGCCAAGCAAATCAGGAGCTATTGAAAATCGGGATGGGTGGAGGGTTGGGAAGACTCTCTGCTAGTTGGAGTCATACCAGGCACATAGGATGACGGCTATGATTGGTCGATGTTTCTTCAGAAGGAACTCTTCAAAATGCAGCGACTGAAACAACAAAACTTACTCCAACTTATAAATCAAAGAAAGGGTTCAATAAAGAAATATCATTACTCCAAACTTGGGGCCTCACCCTAGAATCATAGAAATTCTACAGTGCAGAAGGAGGCCATTCGGCCCATCGAGTCTGCACCGACCACAATCCCACCCAGGCCCTCCCCCCACATATTTACCCGCTAATCCCTCTTAACCTACGCATCTCAGGACTCTAAAGGGCAATTTTTAACCTGGCCAATCAACCTAACCCGCACATCTTTGGACTGTGGGAGGAAACCGGAGCACCCGGAGGAAACCCACGCAGACAATGTGCAAACTCCACACAGACAGTGACCCGAGCCAGGAATCGAACCCGGGACCCTGGAGCTGTGAAGCAGCAGTGCTAACCACTGGGCTACTCCAAGCTCCCCACAATTCTACATAGTTCCTTATTTATAGTGAACCAGCTGACTATTACATCACCCTGTAATGGGTTCCATGGTTTACTGGGTCAGCTGACCCTTCCACCTTGTTCCCATTGGTCACATTACATCCAATACAAAGTTGTCACTGGTTACATTCTAACAATGGAGGCCAACCATCTCAGTGACATCACTGATCACTGCAGGAGTTCCTCAGGGTCGTGTCCGAGGCCCAACCACCTTCAGCTGCTTCATCAATACTCAACGAGACCTTGGAGTCCTCTTGGGTCAGTCGCTGAAAGTAGGCGCGCAGGTACAGCAGGCAGTAAAGAAGGCAAATGGTATGTTGGCCTTCATAGCGAGAGGACTTGAGTATAGGGATAGGGATGTTTTGCTGCAATTGTACAGGGCGTTGGTGAGGCCACACCTGGAGTATTGTGTGCAGTTTTGGTGTCCTTATCTGAGGAAGGGTATCCTTGTTATAGAGGGAGTGCAGCGAATCCTGGGATGATAGTTCTGTCATATATTAGTCGTTTAGCATCATATTTACTAGATTTTAGAGAGTGAAAGGGGATCTCATAGAAAATTACAAAATTCTAACAATGTTAGAGAGGATAGATTCAGAAAGAATGCTCCCAATGGTGGGGGAGTCCCGAACTAGGGGTCATAGTTTGAGGATAAGGGGTAAACCTTTTAGAACTGAGGTGAGGAGAAATTTCTTCACCCAGAGAGTGGTGAATGTGTGGAATTCACTCCCACAGAAAGTAGTTGAGGCCAAAACATTGTGTGATTTCAAGAAGGAATTAGATATAGCTCTTGGGGCTAAAGGGATCAAGGGATATGGGAGGAAGGGAGGGATCAGGATATTGAATTTGATGATCAGCCATGATCAAAATGAATGGCGGAGCTGGCTCGAAGGGCCGAATGGCCTCATCCTGCTTCTAGTTTCTATGTTTCTAAGTCAACGTTTGGACATGTAACAGAATGACAGTCAAACTTGATTCTCCCAAAAGTGCTGAATTGGCGGGAAAGCTGTTTTAGATCCCGACTGTTTTGTCAGTTCAGCTTCTCACTCGAATCTCCGCTCTCTGTGCACTGCAGAGCTCACAATTGGGAATCTCATTAAAAACCCAAGGGGGGGGGCCTTTTCGCGCCGGAGCTTGACAGTTCTGGAACTCTGCGCATGCGCAGTAGCCCAGAACTGTCAGCCTTCCCGTTTGCTGGTCAGCTCGATTGCTGGCCAGCCCGGGACCCCCGCAGTGCTGCCCCTCCAGCACCCCCCCATGGCCCGATCGCGGCCCTTACAGCAATTCCCGGGCCAGCCCTGACCCTCCCCACCCCGGAGTGCCCCGATGTCCAGCCCACACCCCTCCCAAGAGTAGCGATCCCCCCACCCCCCTCACCCGGCAGACCCCCCCCCCCCCCCCACCCCACCCCCCAGCAGACCACCCCTCCCAGCCCGCCCCATTCGCTTCCCTCCCTCCATCCCAGACCGAACCCAATGCAGAAGGGGGACCCCCCCCCCAATCCCCACCGACCACGCCTAGCCCCCCCCCCACAATAGGCCCCACTCCTTTGGCACTGCCTGATGCCCGGTGGGCAGTGCCAAGGTGCCCCCTTGGGCATGGGTACTTTGCCTCTTCTACAGTGCCGGGGGCACAGGCTGGCACTGCCAGGGTGCCCATGCCCAGGGGACACCACCCCCTGCTGCCTGACCCCCTGGGGGGGGGGGGGGCCCGATTGCCGCCCCCTTCATTCCGGCGGGGTCTCCCGCTAGTTCCCCGGACGCGGGGAGCTAGACTGAATCCCGCCGGAATGAAGTACTCCTGGCGGGATGGGAGATTCAATCGGGACCGGAAAGTTCCCAATAATTAGATTTAAAATACATTTAAAATGCATTTAAAAAAGGTTCAATGACTGATATCTCTTCCTGCTGGTTTCCAGCGTGATCTGACCGGTGACTGTTCTCCAGCTCAGGGGGATGGGCGTGCGTTCCCGTCGCATGTGCAAATCCCGGAACAAGACCGGCGACGCGCATCTCCCAGCCCGACCCGCCAGAAAGGTTGCGGGTCGCCATGGGAGAGTCGGGGCCAAGATTCCCACAGGTTGTAAAGTTTTGGGATATCCACCATATTCACGCAAACTATTTTCAAAATGTTTCAGAAGCATAACGGATTGGACCTGTAAATCTCTATGGATTTCACTGTTGCAGTCATCAGCATTTTCTTGAAGGTAGTTTTAACTTGGTTTGTCTTTATTAGTGCTCCCAAGTTTCGAAGTTATTCTGGAGCCAGAGAAACAGTTTTTCTACGTTGATGATGTCAAATTGGACATTGCAATCACGGCAAGGTTAGTGCATCCTTCTAACGGAGTGTAGGCTTTCTGGAGAGTTGGCTTCTGTGACGTTTTAACTATTTTGGGAGGAATTTTATCATTTTGAGTCTAAGTGCAGGATCTGGGCGTCAAATAGATCCGCGCCTGGAATCCTCTTTCCAGCGCGCCCATACGCGTTTTGCCGGCTCCGGTCTGATCCGCGCTGTGGGAGGGGCTTGGCGCTGGCGGACCGATCGGAGCTCCGAACTGCGCATGCGCAGTTAGAAACAAATCTGACAGCACGCCCGGATGCGAAACAAAGAGCGGCTCTCTGACGGTCATCCTCTGGCCGGGGGGGGGGGGGGGGGAAGGGTGGGAGGGGAGGGGGTGTGACGTCTCATCCTCTGGTCGGGGGGGAGGGGGGGGGGGGAGGAGAGGGGGTGGGGGGGTGGGAGGGGAGGGAGTGTGACCGATCATCCCCTGGAGGGGGGGAAGAGAGGGGGTGTGACGCATCATCCTCGGGTCGGGGGGGTTCCGCTGCCTGTCTGTGGCCGATCCCTCCTGGCACCATCACTGGTACACTACCAGCCACAGCCATCTCTCCCGCTCTCTCGCACCTGCAGGGAAGAGTCATCTGTGGCTGGTAGTGAACCAGTGACGGTGCCAGGAGGGATCGGTCACAGACAGGCAGCGGAACCCCCCCCCACCGACCAGAGGATGAGACATCACATCCCCTCTCCTCCACCCCCCCCCGCCCCCCCCCCCCCCAGGGGATGAGACATCACACCCCCTCTCCTCCACCCCCCCCCCGCCCCCCCCAGGGGATGAGACGTCACACCCCCTCTCCTCCTCCCACCCCCCTCCCACCCCGACCAGAGGATGACCTGGGTCAAAGAGTCGTTGCAGTCTCTGACCCCACTCTTCGGAAGCTGCAGCGGCGACTTCAGACTTTTATTTTGCAGGTCGGTAACAGCGCGGACGCGGATCGGGCCAGAAGACGGTAAAGTGGGATTTGGCGGTAGAGTTGGGCGCGCGGTTCATTAAGTCGATTTAAATGCATGCAAATGCATTTAAATCGTCGGGCACGGGCCGGACACACGCCCGAATCGGGTGTCGGATGAGCAGCGAACTGTTCGGAATCGGGTGCAGATCGCGGTATAGGCCCGACGCCCGACTTTACTGTGATTTCGCGCCCGAAAATGGGTGCGAAGGTTTGGTAAAATCAGGCCCTTTATCTAATTTATTTTTAGATTCACCTATGGAGAACCTGTCGAGGGACGTGCATTTGTCCTGTTTGGAATAATGAAGAATGGTGAAAAGTTAAGCATCCCGTCATCGCTTCAAGCGGTACCTGTAAGTAAAGACCAATCTATACCTGAAATTTGGAACATGTCCAAGTCTTGACACATTCATATGGATTGAGCAGTGTTTGTATTGAAGAATTAGCTGAAGGAAAAAGTAATTCCTTTCTTTGTGGATTAACACTGCAATGGTAAAGAATAGTTCTTTTTTGTTTGTCCAAAGATGTGTTGGTTTGGCCTCTTTTAGGGAAAGATGTGTAGGTTAGATGGATTGGCCATGCTAAATTGTCCCTTAGTGTCCAAAGATGTGCGGGTTAGGTGGATTGGCCGTGCTAAATTGAAATCATAGAAACCCTACAGTACAGAAAGAGGCCATTCGGCCCATCGAGTCTGCACCGACCACAATCCCACCCAGGCCCTACCCCCATATCCCTACATGTTTTACCCACTAATCCCTCTAACTGCCCCTATGCTGGTTAGGTGGATTGGCCATGCTAAATTGCCCCTTAGTGTCCAAAGATGTGCAGGTTAGATGAGTTAGCCATGCTAACATTGTCTCTTAGTGTCCAAAGATGTGCAGGTTAGATGGATTAGCTATGCTAACGTTGTCCCCTTAGTATCCAAAGATGTGCCGATTAGGTGGATTGGCCAGGCTATGTTGCCCCTTAGTGTCCAAAGATGTGCAGTTGATATGGATTGGCCATGATATGGATTGGCCATGCTAAATTGCCCCTTAGATTCCAAAGATGTGCAGGTTAGATGGATTAGCCTTGCTGAGTTGCCCCTTAGTGTCCAAAGATATGCAGGTTAGATGAGTTAGCCATGCTAACATTGTCCCTTAGAGTCCAAAGATGTGCAGTTTGGGAAGATGAGCCATGGTAAATATTTTTCTTTTATTCATTCGTGGGACATGGGCGTCGCTGGCTGGGCCAGCATTTATTGCCCATCCCTAGTTGCCCCTTGAGAAGGTGGCGGTGAGCTGCCTTCTTGAATCGCTGCAGTCCACGTGCTGTGAGTTGACCCACAATGCCGTTGGGGAGGGAATTCCAGGATTTTGACCCAGCGACTGTGAAGGAACGGCCGAGATATTTCCAAGTCAGGATGGTGAGTGGCTTGGAGGGGAACTTGCAGGTGGTGGTGTTCCCCATGTATCTGCTGCCCTTGTCCTTCTAGATGGAAGTGGTCGTGGGTTTGGAAGGTGCTGTCTAAGGATCTTTGGTGAATTGCTGCAGTGCATCTTGTAGATAGTACACACTGCTGCTACTGAGCGTCGGTGGTGGAGGGAGTGAATGTTTGTGGATGGGGTGCCAATCAAGCGGGGCTGCTTTGTCCTGGATGGTGTCGAGCTTCTTGAGTGTTGCTGGAGCTGCACCCATCCAGGCAAGTGGGGAATATTATAGTATAAATGATGTGGCTATAGGGATAGGGCGGGTGTGGACCCTGAACGGGATGCTTTTTCGGAGAGCCAGTGCAGACTCGATGGGCCGAATGACCACTTTTTGCGCTGTAGGGATTCTATGGCTGTTAATAGTTGTTCATTTTGTATGACAGAGTTATTTCATTTTTGAACTATGCAATATTATATGATTTAAAAATCGGGGCTTAGAAAGTCAATGATATTGTCTGTTAAGTATCCAGTGTCCAGTGTAGATTGTTTAAGTTTTTGACCTTATTTATTAGTGTCATGAGTAGGCTTACATTAACACTGCAGTGAAGTTACTGTGAAAATCCCCTGGTCGCCACACTCCGGCGCCTGTTCGGGTACACCTGAGGGAGAATTTATCATGGCCAATCCATCCTAACCAGCACATCTTTTGAGTGTGGGAGGAAACCGGAGCACCTGGAGGAAACCCACGCAGACACAGGGAGACTCCGCACAGACAGCGACCCGAGGCCGGGGATCGAACCCGGGTCCATGGCGCCGTGAGGCAGCAGTGCTAACCACTGTGCCACCGCGCCGCCCATTGACATAAAGGGTGCACAGCAGAACCAGGGGAAAAAATAGAAAGTAATTTCAGTTCGGGTCCTGATTACTGCTCTAAACTATTTGATTTCAGATTGCAGGTGGAAAAGGACAAGCTTCTTTGACAAGTGAAGTATTGAAGCGCAGCATTCCAAACATTGAGGGATATGTGGGATATTCATTCTATGTTACCGCTAGCGTTATAACATATACAGGTGTGTATATACCGTGTATCTTATTACAGTTGAAGAACAATCTCATTCATAAAAATGATTGACTTATTCCATTAGTATTTATCTTTACCTGTGCAATCAATGCAGTTTTTCACACAGAGGGTGGTGAATGCCTTGAACTCACTGCTGAAGGAAGTGGTGGAAGCAGATTCTATAACAACACTCAAGAGGCATCTGGATAGATACATGAATAGGCAGGGAATAGAGGGATATGGACCACGTTAGAGGCAAGGAAATATTCGATTAGAGAGGCATGTGAGTTGGCACAGACTTGGTGGGCCGAAGGGCCTATTCCTGTGCTGTACTGTTCTTTGTTTATATATGTCTGCCATTATGGGTTTATTTTATGGGACCATGGTAAATAGGAGTGGCACGGTGGCACAGTGGTTAGCATTGCTGCCTCACAGCACCAGAGACCCGGGTTCAATTCCAGCCTAGGGTGACTGTCTGTGTGCAGTTTGTACGTTCTCCCCGTGTCTGCCTGGGCTTCCTCCGGGTGCTCCGGTTTCCTCCCACATTCGCTAGGTGGATTAGGCATGCTACATTCCCCCTTGGTGTCCAAAGATGTGCAAGTTAGGTGGATTGGCCATGTTAAATTGCCCTTTGTGTCCAAAGATGTGCAAGCTAGGTGGATTGGCCATGTTAAGTTGCCCCTTAGTTTCCCAAGATATGTACTTTAGGGGGAATTAGTGGGTTCAATATGTGGGGTTATGGGGATAGACCCTGGGTGGGAATGTTATTGGTGCAGACTCGATGGACCAAATGGCCTCCTTCTGCACTACAGGAATTCTATAATTCTATGAGGAGCTGGAGTAGGCCATTCGGCCTTGGAGCAGCTTCTCCATTCAATAGCAACCTTCTAACTTAATTCTATCCCATCGGATTCCTATATTCCTCCGTTACCTTACGATTATCTTGCATATACTTAATGACTGACTGATGGAGGAACTGGTCTGGCCTACATGTGATTCCAGACCCACTGTAAGATGGTTGACTCTTAACTCCCCTCAGGGATGGGCAACAAACATTGGCCCAGCCAGCAATGCCCACATCCCATGAGTGAATTTTAGAAAATGTTTTAGGGTCCCTTGATTCCTCATCCATTACCACAGTACTATTGTTCCCAATAAAGTAAAATATTTTACCATATCACAAAATACTTAAATTAAGATTAGTATACACCAATAAAAAATTTAAACAACTTAATATAGGTTCTTTACATAATTTTAGATAAGGTTGTGAATTTTATTCTGTTATATATTTAAGTAGTTGCATGATTGTTTTTAAGCACCAGTCACAAGATCTGATGACGATGTCATTAGGGTGTTGCACAGTTTTAGTTTCAGTTTGTTGTCTGGACAGGCAAGATCTCCAAGAATAAATCTGTTGCTGTTAGTTTGAATCTCCGTGTGCAAACCACATCTTTTTCTTTATGTTAAAAGCTCACAACCCCTAATATAGCTGGGACATTGCATTATCTCTCTGCATTTTTCTGTGGGAAACAGCTCACCAGTGATGTTCTGCACTTGTGTTACATTTTAGTCAGCCCACAGCAGAAATACTTTACTTCTGGAATTTGATAAAATGCCTACTAGAATTTTCTTTCTTTCCAATTTGTCGCTTTATGATACAGGTAGTGACATGGTGGAAGCAGAGAAAGTGGGAATAAAGATAGTCACCTCGCCATACACTATAGTCTTCAAAAAGACGTCCAAGTATTACAAGCCTGGAATGCCATTTGGTCTCATGGTACAGATACCTCTCTTTCCATCTTTTCATAAGTTCATAAGA
This sequence comes from Mustelus asterias, assembly GCF_964213995.1. Lineage (NCBI taxonomy): Eukaryota > Metazoa > Chordata > Chondrichthyes > Carcharhiniformes > Triakidae > Mustelus > Mustelus asterias. The sequence goes on along the minus strand of NC_135819.1, from coordinate 11,765,337 downwards.
TATAGGAGCAGAATTAGACCATTCGGCCCATCGAGTCCGCTCCGCCATTCGATCATGGCTGATATGCGCCTTATCCCCATTTTCCTGCCTTCTCCCCATAACCCTTCAACCCATTACCAATTAAAAATCTGTCTAACTCCTCCTTAAATTTACTCACTGTCCCTGCACCCACCGCTCTTTGGGGTAGCGAATTCCACAGATTCACAACCCTTTGGGAGAAGTAGTTTCTCCTCAACTCTGTTTCCAATTTGCTGCCCCTTATCCTAAGACTATGACCTCTCGACCTAGAATGCCTCACAAGAGGAAGCATCCGCTCCACATCTACTTTATCCATAACCTTTTATCATCTTGTATACCTCAATTTGATCCCCCCTCATTCTTTCTTTCTGGTTGTATCACAGCTTGGTATGGCTCCTGCTCTGCCCAAGACCTCAAGAAACTACAAAAGGTTGTGAATGTAGCCCAATCCATCACACAAACCAGCCTCCCATCCATTGACTCTGTCTACACTTCCCGCTGCCTCGGCAAAGCAGCCAGCATAATTAAGGACCTCACGCACCCTGGACATTCTCTCTTCCACCTTCTTCCGTCGGGAAAAAGATACAAAAGTCTGAGGTCACCTTCCAACCGACTCAAGAACAGCTTCTTCCCTGCTGCTGTCAGACTTTTGAATGGTCTTCCCTCGCATTAAGTCGATCTTTCTCTACACCCTAGCTATGACTGTAACACTACATTCTGCACCCTCTCCTTCTCTATGAATGGTATGCTTTGTCTGTATAGCGCGCAAGAAACAATACTTTTCACTGTATGTGACAATAATAAATCAAATCAAATCTCCTAAATTCCAGACAGTATCGGCCTAAACTGTTAAATCTCTCTTCGCACAACAAACCCCTCATCTCTGGAATCAAACTAATGAACCTCCTCTGAACTGCCCCCAGTGCCACTACATCTTTCCCCAAATACGTGAACCAAAACTGTGCGCAGTACTCCAGGTGTGGCCTCACCAATGCCTTTTGTTCACTGTGTATCTTTGCTGTGTGAGGAATGGGATAAAGATTGTTTTTTCTTTCTTGTTCCTCCTTATCTAAGGTTTTTGTGACGAATCCCGATGGTTCACCAGCCAGTGGAGTCCCTGTGAAAGTCAATAACGGAGACAGCGAATCAACCACACAAGCTGACGGTATCGCCAGGCTGACAATTAATACAGGCGGGCATCGAGCCGAGCTCCCAGTGAAAGTGAGCACGTTTAATATAGATTCATTAATACAACACAGAAGAAGCTTTTTGTCTGTCGTGGCTGTACCAACTCATTCAAAGAGCCATCCCATTCGCCCCATGCATACCCTCTGGCCCCACAAATTATTTTTCTCCGTATGTATATTCTTGAACCAGCTCCTAGCAGCTGAATAGGAAGCGCATTCCATATCCTAGCTGCTTAGTCATAGAGTCATAGAGGTTTACAGCATGGAAACAGGCCCTTCGGCCCAACTTGTCCATGCCGCCCTTTTTTTTAAAAAACCCCCAAGCTAATCCCAATTGCCCGCATTTGGCCCATATCCCTCTATACCCATCTTACCCATGTAACTGTCTAAATGCTTTTTAAAAGACAAAATTGTACCCACCTCTACTACTACCTCTGGCAGCTCGTTCCAGACTCACCACCCTCTGTGTGAAAGAATTGCCTCTCTGGACACTTTTGTATCTCTCCCCTCTCACCTTAAACCTCTGCCCTCTAGTTTTAGACTCCCCTACCTTTGGGAAAAGATATTGACTATCTAGCTGATCTGTGCCCCTCATTATTTTTAGACCTCGATAAGATCACCCTTCTACGTTCCAGAGAAAAAAGTCCCAGTCTATCCAGCTTCTCCTTATAACTCAAACCATCAAGTCCCAGTAGCATCCTAGTAAATCTTTTCTGCACTCTTTCTCATTTAAATTCTATTCTTGCAGAAGAATAGCAAGTTTTCCTCTTAAAGAGCAAAGAAAATTACAGCACAGGAACAGGCCCTTCGGCCCTCCAAGCCTGTGCCGATCATGATGCCCTAACTACACTTCAAAAAAAACCTTCTACTCGATCTGTATCCCTCTATTTCCTCCCTGAGGGGTGACCTGATAGAAGTCTACAAGATTATGAGGGGCATGGACAGAGTGGATAGTCAGAAGCTTTTTCCCAGGGTGGCAGAGTCAATTACTAGGGGGGCACAGGTTTAAGGTACGAGGGGCAAGGTTTAAAGGAGATGTACAAGGTAAGTTTTTTACACAGAGTGTGGTGGGTGCCTGGAACTCGCTGCCGGGGGAGGTAGTGGAAGAGGATACGATAGTGAGTTTTAAGGGGCGTTTGGACAAATACATGAATAGGATGTGAATAGAGGGATATGGTCCCCGGAAGGGTAGGGGATTTTAGTCCAGACGGGCAGCATGGTCGGTGCAGGCTTGGAGGGCCGAAGGGCCTGTTCCTGTGCTGTAATTTTCTTTGTTCTTTGTTGTTCTTATTCATGGACCCATCCAGATGTCTCTTAAATGTTGCTAATGTGTCTGCTTCCACCACCTCCTCTGGCAGCGCGTTCCAGACACCCACCACTCTCTGCGTGAAAAACTTCTCCCGCACATCTCCCTTAAACATTCCCCCTCTCACCTTGAACCTGTGGCCCCCTTGTAATTGACACTTCCACCCTGGGGAAAAAGCCTCTGACTATTCACCCTGTCTGTGCCTCTGATCATTTTGTAGACCTCTATCAGGTCTCCCCTCAGCCGCTGTCTTTCCAGTGAAAACAATCCTAGTTTAATCAACCTCTCCTCATAGCTGACACCCTCAAGACCAGGGCAACATCCTGGTGAACTTTCTTTGCAAAGCTCTCACAAAGAGCTTCTCTCCAAAGCTTTCACATCCTTCTGGTAGTGGGGAGACCAGAACTGCACGCAATACTCCAAATGCGGCCTAACCAAGGTTTTATATAGCTGCAACATGATTCCCCAACTCTTGTACTCAATGCCCCAGCTGATGAAGACAAGCATGCCCATATGCCTTCTTAATCACCTTGGCCACCTGTGGTGCCACTTTTAGGGAACTGTGGACCTGCACGCCCAGATCCCTCTGTATGTTAATGTTCCTAAGGGTTCTGCCATTTACTGTATAATTCACACTTACACATGATCCTCCAAAATATATCACTTTGCATTTGCCCAGATTCAACTCCATCTGCTATTTCTGTGCCCAAGTCTCCAATCTATCTACATCCTGTTTTATCCTCTGATGATCCCTGGCACTATCAACTCCACTAATCTTTGTGTCATCCTGATGGCAATGCCCTCGAGTTATTAGCTGCTTTATCCCATGAAAACAGCCCCTCATCACTTAATCCAGGGGTTCCAGAGCTGGGTTCTGCGGGACCCGGGGTCTGTGGGAGGCGCTCCCCAGCAGGCCAGGCTCCTTGGTACAACTTGAAAAATGCCGCATTGCTGCTTGTCCAATCGGAGGTTGGTTTCTTATTTTCAGGCTGCCTCCAGACCCGGGAATCTTTCTGTCAGCCTCAGAATTGAGACTGAGCAGGAAGTGGCCGCTAAGCGGTCAATAAATTAGGCTCCTCACAGCCTCAGTCGGGGCCTCATCTACCCTGCCGAAGATCAAGCGTCAGGTAGAGTCCAAGATGGGGTGCAAGGCCTTATCTTGTCAGCTTGTTTGTCTCTCTTGTGGGAACCAAGAATTGGATTCAATTGGATTTGAATTTGGTTTTCAGAGCAAGTCAGGAGTGGGGTCCATTCTGATCTTTGGCTTTGTACCTTTCAGAATGGAATCAGAGACTCATAGAATCTCTACAGTGCAGAAGGAGGCCATTCGGCCCATCGTGTCTGCACCAACACCAATCTCACCCAGGTCCCATCACCGCTTAGGAACCCTGCTGATCCCTCTAACCTATAACATCCCGGGACACTAAGGGATAATTTAGCATGTCCAATCAACCTAACCCGCACATCTTTGGGACACTAAGGGGCAATTTAGCATGGCCAGTCCACCTAACCTATACATCGTTGGACACTAAGGGACAATTTAGCATGGCCAATCCACCTAACCTGCACATCCTTGGACACTAAGGGGCAATTTAGCATGGCCAATCCAACTAACCTACACATCTTTGTGACACTAAGGGGCAATTTCCCATGGCCATTCCACCTAACCTACACATCATTGGACAGTAAGGGCAGTTTAACATGACCAATCCACCTAACCTGCACATCTTTGGAGACTAAGAGGCAATTTTACATGGCAAATCCACCTAACCTACACATCTTTGGACACTAAGGGCAATTTTGCATGGCCAATCCACCTAACCTATGCATCTTGGGACACTAAGGGACAATTTACCATGGTCAATCCACCTAACCTAGACAGCTTTGTGACATTAAAGGCCAATTTAGCATGGCCAATCCCCCTAACCTACACATCTTTGGAGACTAAGGGGTAATTTAGCATGGCCAATCCACCTAACATACCCATCTTTGGAGACTAAGGGGCAATTTAGCATGGCCAATCCATCTAACCTACACATCGTAGGGCACTAAGGAGAATTTACTAGGGCCATTCCATCTAACCCGCACATCTTTGGACACTAAGGCGTAATTTAGATGGCCATTCCACCTAACCTGCACATCCTTGGACAATAAGGGACAATTTAGCATGGCCATTCCATCTAACCTGTAGATCTTTGGACTGTGGGAGGAAACCGGGGCACCCGCAGGAAACCCACGCAGACACGGGGAGAACGTGCAAACTCTACATAGACAGTGACTCAAGGCTGGAATTGAACACGGGTCCCTGGAGTTGTGAGACAACAGTGCTAGCCACTGTGCCACCCCCAATGGATCTTAGAAAAATAATATCAAAGATGCACCTGATTCATTTCCTATGCACATGAATTATTTTGTTCCTTGGAGGGAGGGATAGAATTCCAGAGCTTTGGACCGAGAGTAAGGCCCCTAATCAATGTGTGGCCAATAATAGTGGATTAAAATTGGGGATAGTCAGGAGGTCAGAATTGGACGAATGGCAGAGACATCACAGATGGTCTACCAACCTACGTTCTGGTGAATTCACTCCTCGTATTAAACACTAACCCACTCTCATAAATGTTTGCTAATTTTTCATTGAAACCTGTAAAGGAAGGGCGGCACAGTGGTTAGCACTGCTGCCTTACAGCTCCAGGGCCCCGGGTTCGATTCCCAGCCTTGGGTCACTCTGTGTGGAGTCTGCATGTTCTCCCTGTGTCAGCGTGGGTTTCCTCCGGGTGCTCTGGTTTCCTCCCACAGTCCAAAAATGTGTGGGTTAGGTGCATTGGCCATGGTAAATTGCCCCTTAGTGTCCAAAGATGTGTAGGTTAGGTGGATTGGCCATGGTAAATTGCCCCTTAGTGTCCAAAGATGTGTAGGTTAGGTGGATTGGCCATGGTAAATTGCCCCTTAGTGTCCAATAGATGTAAAGGTTAGGTGGATTGGCCATGGTAAATTGCCCCTTAGTGTCCAATAGATGTAAAGGTTAGGTGGATTGGCCATACTAAATTGCCCCTTAGTGTCCAAAGATGTGCAGGTTATGTGGATTGGCCATGCTAAATTGCCCCTTAGTGTCCCGGGATGGGTGGTTAGAGGCGAATAGCAGGGTAAATATGTCGGGTTATGGGAATAGGGCTTGGGTGGGATTGTTGTCGGTGCAGACTCGATGGGCTAAATGGCCTCCTTCTGCACTGGAGAGATTCTGTGAAGGTTGTGTTAGATTGACATTTACTCAATGGCATTGGTTTAATTTTCATGCTTTTGAATTTTTCTTCCCACCGATAGGTTGAAACCAATGTTGGCAACTCTCCTGATTCTCGGCAAGCTTCGGCGAGTATGGTGGCGGAACCATATAGGACACAGTCTAACTCAGAGAATTACCTGCACATTCACATTTCATCAAAAGTATTGAATCCGGGCGATGATTTACCTGTTCAGTTCATTCTCCCAAAGGGTGATGCGGCAACGCAGAAGCAGATAAAATACTTCACCTACATGGTATGTTCTCCGTATGTCAGCCATGTGTTTCTGTTTTGAAAGAGGCAGCTATGATGTCTTCAATTGTGAAAGTTAAAGTTTATTTATTAGTGTCACAAGTCGGCTTACATTAACACTGCAATGAAGTTACCATGAAAATCCCCTAGTCGCCCACACTCCGGCATTTGTTCGGGTACACTGAGGGAGAATTTAGCATGGCCAAGGCACCCTAACCAGCACGTCTTTCAGATTGTGGGAGGAATCTGGAGCACCCGGAGGAAACCCATGCAGACACTAGGAAAACATGCAAACTCTGCACAGACGGTGAACCAAGCCAGGAATCGAACCCAGCACCTTGGCGCTGTGAGGCAGCAGTGCTAACCAATGTGCCACTGTGCCGCCCCCTTGTGGGAGTGGGAATCATAGAGTCATAGAGTCCCTACAGTGCAGAAAGAGGCCATTTGGCCCATCAAGTCTGCACCGACCACAATCCCACGCCCTATCCCCTTGACCCCACATATTACTCTGCTTGTTCCCCTGACACTAAGGGCCAATTTAGCATGGCCAATCAACCTAACCCGCACATCTTTGTACTGTGGGAGGAAACCGGAGCACCCGGAGGAAACCCACGTAGACACAGGGAGAACATGCAAATTCCACACACACACACACACACACACACACACACACACACAAACTCACACATACATACACACACACACACACACACACACACACACATGCACACATATACATAGATACACATACACACAGACATTGGAGAATAGCCAATGTTGTTTCTTTGTTTAAGAAGGGTAGCAAGAATAATTCAGGTAATTACAGGCCGGTGAGCCTGACGTCAGTGGTAGGGAAATTATTGGAGAGGATTCTTCGAGACAGGATTTACTCCCACTTGGAAATAAATAGACTTATCAGTGAGAAGCAACATGGTTTTGTGAAGGGGAGGTCATGTCTCATTAACTTGATCGAGTATTTCGAGGAAGTGACGAAGATGATTGATGAGGGTAGGGCAGTGAATGGTGTCTACGTGGACCTCAGTAAGGTCTTTGACAAGGTCCCTCATGGTAGGCTGGTGCAGAAGGTGAAGTCGCATGGGATCAGAGGTGAGCTGGCAAGGTAGATATAGAAGTGGCTCGGCCATAGAAGACAGAGTGTAGAAGTGGAAGGGTGTGTTTCTGAATGGAGGGCTGTGACAAGTGGTGTTCCTCAGGGATCAGTGCTGGGACCTTTGCTGTTTGTAATATATATAAATGATTTGGAGGAAAATGTAACTGGTTTGATTAGTAAGTTTGCGGACGACACAAAGATTTGTGGATTTGCGGATAGCGATGAGGACCATCAGAGGATACAGCAGGATATAGATCAGTTGGAGACTTGGGCGGAGAGATGGCAGACAGAGTTTAATCCGGACAACTGTGAGGTAATGCATTTTGGAAGGTCTAATACAAATAGGAAATATACAGTAAATGGCAGAACCCTTAAGAATATTGATAGGCAGAGGGATCTGGGTGTACAGGTACACAGGTCACTGAAAGTGGCAATGCAGGTGGAGAAGGTAGTCAAGAAGGCATACGGCATGCTTGCCTTCATCGGCCGGGGCATTGAGTTTAAAAATTGGCAAGTCATGTTGCAGCTTTATAAAACCTTAGTTAGGCTGCACTTGGAATATAGTGTTCAATTTTGGTCGCCACACTACCAGAAGGATGTGGAGGCTTTGGAGAGGGTACAGAAAAGATTTCCCAGGATGTTGCCTGGTATGGAGGGCATTAGCTATGAGGAGAGGTTGGATAAACTTGGTTTGTTCTCACTGGAACGACGGAGGTTGAGGGGCGACCTGATAGAAGTCTACAAGATTATGAGGGGCACGGACAGAGTGGATAGTCAGAAGCTTTTTCCCAGGGTGGAAGAGTCAATTACTCGAGGGCACAGGTTTAAGGTGCGAGGGGCAAGGTTTAAAGGAGATGTACGAGGCAAGTTTTTTCCACAGAGGGTAGTGGGTGCCTGGAACTCGCTGCCGGGGGAGATAGTGGAAGTGGATACGATAGTGAGTTTTAAGGGGCATCTGGACAAATACATGAATAGGATGGGAATAGAGGGATATGGTCCCCGGAAGGGTAGGGTGTTTTAGTTCAGTCGGGCAGCATGGTCGGTGCAGGCTTGGAGGGCCGAAGGGCCTGTTCCTGTGCTGTAGTTTTCTTTGTTCTTTGTTCTTTATATACACGCACACATACACAGACTTTCACACACACACACACACACACATACACACACATACATACACATACATACACATTCATACACACATGCAAAAACATTCACACACACATAAAATAAATACACTTACACACTGGCATTATCAGGTGCCTGGAAATGCCATGGGGCAGTGCCAGGGTGTACTCCCCAGGCCAGACCACTACCCGCCCCCCCCACCCCCTCCCACCATCACCAAACGCCGGGATGCACCCAGCAGATGCACATTGTGGGGGGCCTGACGTGATTCACACCAGCGTGTCCCCACACCAACAGGGAGAAACAATCCAACAGGATCGTGCCCATCAAGGGTAAGAGCCGGAAAATTATACTTCTACCTATTTAAATGGGGCCCCAACACATTGGTGGTGTTTGGGGGAGGGGGGGGGCGGTGGATATTGGTGGTGGGGGGAGGGGTGCGAAACCCCACCCAAAGTTATATCTCTAGTTTCTGCCTCGAACATGTTTGGCTATCCTCTATTCTTCAATAGACGTTTAGAATGTTTTAAATTTGATGATAAACTGATGTTTATTGCTCGTGTTTTCTGGTCAGTGCTGTCTTTACTTTCTCTCCAATACTTATGATGAGGTGAGTGAAATCTATCAAAGGCTCTTTCCTTCATATTCCGTGGGTGGCACGGTGGCACAGTGGGTTAGCACTGCTGCCTCACAGCGCCAGGGACCCGGGTTCGATTCCTGCCTTGGGTCACTGTCTGTGTGGAGTCTGCACGTTCTCCCCGTGTCTGCGTGGGTTTCCTCCGGGTGCTCCGGTTTCCTCCCACAGTCCGAAAGACGTGCTGGTTAGGGTGCGTTGGCCGTGCTAAATTCTCCCTCAATGTACCCGAACAGGCGCCGGAGTGTAGCGACTAGGGGGTTTTCACAGTAACTTCATTGCTGTGTTAATAGAACAAAGAAAAATACAGTAAGAAGTGTCACAACACCAGGTTAAAGTCCAACAGGTTTATTTGGAATCACAAGCTTTCGGAGCGCTGCCCCTTCATCAGGTGAGTGGCGGGGCTCCATTCACATGATGAAGGAGCAGCGCTCCAAAAGCTCGTGATTCCAAATAAACCTGTTGGACTTTAACCTTGTGTTGTGAGACTTCTTACTGTGCCCACTCCAGTCCAACGCCGGCATCGCCACATCAAAGAGAAGTACAGCACAGGAACAGACTCTTCGGCCCTCCAAGCCTGTGCCAATCATGATGCCCTAACTAAACTAAAAAAAAAATCTTCTGCCCTTACTCTGTCTGTATCATTCTATTCCCTCCCTATTCATGTACCAGATGCCTCTTAAATGTTGCTAATGTGCCTGCTTCCACCATTTCCTCTGGCAGTGCGTTCCAGGCACCCACCACTCTCTGCGTGAAAAACTTCCCCCACTCAACTCCCTTAAACTTTCCCACTCTCACCTTGAACCTGTGCCCTCCCCCCCCTGTAATTGACACTTCCACCCTGGGGAAACGCCTCTGGCTATCCACCCTTTCTGTGCCTCTCATCATTTTGTAGACCTGTATCAGGTTTCCCCCTCAGTCTCCCTCCTTCCAGTGAAGGAATGTCATGTAAACCTACTTGTGGCATCAACAAACAGAATTTAAAATATGTATGCGTAGACTTCCAAAATTGCTTCTGTGACTTCAGCTTACTTTTATCCTTTAATTTTTATTCTGTCCTTTTTTAACTCAGCTCATAAACAAAGGGAAAATAGTGACTGTTGCTCGACAGGAAAGGAAAGATGATCAGTTTATTACAATGATGTTACTTCGAATCACCCCGAACCTAATACCATCGTTTAGACTGGTGGCTTATTATTATTTGACAACGGAAGTGGTTGCTGATTCCATATGGGTCGATGTGACGGATACCTGCATTGGAAAAGTGAGTATTTCTGTTTTGTATTTGTTTGTTTGAGGATCTGTGCAACATTTGTACTCTTAACCTCCAAGAAATGAGATGAAGAAAGGAAGGAGATTGAGGGCAGCAAATGATGGGTCAGTTCACCCAATATCTGCCATTGGGAAAATTATAGGAGCGAATCTTTCCATTCCGCCCACCACGGGAATCGTAACGGATGAGGAGCGGACCATGGAAAGGTCCACCTTAGGTGGGATTTTCTGGCTTCGGGGCGAGTGCGATCGGAAAACCCCCATCTATAGAATCCAGTACAAAGTAAGTAGTGGCAGAACATTTAGTCCATCGTAATGCCAGTATGACTTTACGAAACAGAAGTCATGTTTGCCAAATTTATTGGAGTTCCAGCAGAATCACCAAGAACGAGACTTATCCCCCGGCAGATTCCAATCTCCAACTTCAGAGAGGGGAAAAGGGAGGTTCTCACTCAACTCAAAAGCCTAATCTGATGGACTGGTGCGATGGCAATATCTCTCCCCCAATGTCAACAAAACGAAGGAGATTGTCATCGACTGCAGGAAGCGGAGAACATCTCCCTGTCTACATCAACAGAGACGGAGTAGAAATGGTTGCCAACTTTAGGTTTTTTAGGTGTCCAGATCACCAACAACCTGTCCTGGTCCCTCCATGCCGACACTATAGTTAAGAAAGCCCACCAAAGCCTTTACTTTCTCAGAAGACTAAGGAAATTTGGCATGGCAGCTACGACTCTCACCAACTTTCACAGATGCATCATAGAAAGCATCCTTTCTGGTTGCATCACAGCTTGGTATGGCTCCTGCTCTGCCCAAGACTGCAAGGAACTACAAAAGGTCATGAATGTAGCCCAATCCATCTCGCAAACCAGCCTCCCATCCATTGACTCTGTCTACACTTCCCACTGCCTCGGCAAATCAGCCAGCATAATTAAGGACCCCACGCACCCCGGACATTCTCTCTTCCACCTTCTTCCATCGGGAAAACGATTCAAAAGTCTGAGGTCACGTGCCAACCGACTCAAGAACAGCTTCTTCCCTGCTGCTGTCAGTCTTTTGAATGGACCTACCTCGCATTAAGTTGATCTTTCTTTACACCCTAGCTATGACTGTAACACTACATTCTGCACTCTCTCCTTTCCTTCTCTATGAACGGTATGCTTTGTCTGTATAGCGCGTAAGAAACAATGCTTTTCACTGCATACTAATACATGTGACAATAATAAATTAAATCAAATCATAATTAAGGACCCCACGCACCCTGGACATTCTCTCTTCCACCTTCTTCCGTCGGGAAAAAGATACAGAAGTCTGAGGTCACGCACCAACCGACTCAAGAACAGCTTCTTCCCTGCTGCCGTCAGACTTTTGAATGGACCTACCTCCCATTAAGTTGATCTTTCTCTACACCCTAGCTATGACTGTAACACCACATTCTGCACTCTCTCATTTCCTTCTCTATGAACGGTATGCTTTGTCTTCATAGCGCGTAAGAATCAATACTTTTCACAGTAGACTAATACATGTGACAATAATAAATCAAATCAAATTAAATCAAATCAAATCAAAGCTGCATCTAAGCTTGAATATTTTGTGTAAGCTTAGCTTCACCCTGTCAGATGACCATATCTGTCAATTATCCCAATCAAACCCCACTCTGCAAAATCCCAGGGGAAAACATTCAAAACTACAGAACAGCTTCAGTTCAAAGTAAAACAAACCTTCTACCAATTACAAGTAATTATGCTGCTGCAGTTACAATACAGGACGCCGGTTGTGGACAGAACGGCTCCGAGTGTGTAGAATTGCCGCAACAGATCTTGCTCAAGAACATAGTTCAAAAACATTTCTTAAATGCACAGCATCATCACAGCAGTACCTTGATACTACCCATGGTACAGCCCATTGGTACTGCCACGGTAGTGCCAGCGGACAATGCCGAAGGGGGCATTTGTTCACTGCTGGTGTGGTGGCAGTAAAGTGGGTGCTCGGATTGTGTGTGGCCGGTGGGGTGGGGGGTGGGGGGCGGAGTTGGGGAGGGCGGTCCATGTGGGGGGCATTTCTGTGGGATGTTCAGATGTTCTCATTTTTAAATTTTTACTCTTTTAAACTGGGGTGCCCTTAATCTTTCAGAAAGCATAGTTGCTGGTGGGGTCCCTCACTTTTTTTTGTGAATTGTTTGAAAATCAGGAGGGAAATCCTGGTACGGCGGCTGTTGGACTGTCGTCCGCATTTCCCACTGGAGGCAACACTTGTCCAAAAAATGGGAACGTTTGAACCCTTGGGTGCTTAAAATTTGTTTTCTGCTTGTAAATAAATCTTCCAATTTTCACAATTTCAAAGGTGCTTCTGGAGTTCTTTGCTGCTGAAATCAGTAGTTTTCTTCTCATTTTCGAATTTAAAAAAAAGTTGTGATCACAAGGTCAGGTTTCCCTCTGGGATTTGGATTGTTTGGCAATTAACATCTGCTGTGGTCATAACACAGTGCAAAGATTTCCCCATCTACTCTCAAAACCACAAGTAAAGTTGCTGGGTGGTATGGAAATAAGGGACTAACAGGTTACTCAAGAACCTTATGGAACTCCGATGCTGTGCATCCACCCAGGCTGGGGGAGAACTCCTGCGCTACCTACACATCACTTCCTTGTGAACACGGGATGGCAAGGTGGCGCAGTGGTTAGCACTGCTGGCTCACAGCGCCAGGGACTTGGGTTCGATTCCGGCCAGAAGGTGGGGGGTGGGGGGGCGACCTGATCGAGGTGTACAAGATTATGAGGGTCATGGACAGAGTGGATAAGGAGCAGCTGTTCCCCTTAGTTGAAGGGTCAGTCACAAGGGGATAGGTTCAAGGTGAGGGGTAGGAGGGGAATGTGAGGATAAACCTTTCTACCCAGAGGGTGGTGACGGTCTGGAATGCGCTGCCTGGGAGGGTGGTGGAGGTGGGGATGCCTCACATCCTTTAAAAAGTACTTGGATGAGCACTTGGCACATCGTAACATTCAGGCCAAGTGCTGGCAGATGGGATTAGGTGGGAGTTCTGGTGTGTTTAATGTGTCGGTGCGGACTCGATGGGTCGAAGGGCTGCTTCTGCGCTGTATGATTCTATGATTCTCAGGTCACTGTCTGTGTGGAGTCTCCCCGTGTCTGTGCGGGTTTCCTCCGGGTTCCCCTGTTTCCTCCCACAGTCTGAAAGACGCGTTGGTTAGGTGCATCGGCCGTGCTCAATGTAAAGCTGTCGGCAACGATGTGTTGCGCTGTTAAAAAGTTAGTGTATTTATGAGTATTTCAGACTAATGTACATTTCTTCACAGCTGGAAGTAACTGCTGCAAATTCAGAAGATAAAAACAAAATTTACAAACCTGGCACGGAATTCCATCTCAAGCTGACGGGAGATCCTGGGGCGACGGTTGGTCTAGTCGTTGTGGATAAAGCGGTGTTCGTATTGAACAAGAAAAATAAATTAACGCAAAGCAAGGCGAGTAATTCCCATTGTTTTTCTCAGCGTTTACATTTGGAAATTACTGGCAAAAAGTCATTTGTGTGACGCTTTTTTGGCTAGAATGCCTTAACCCATTTATTGGAACATAAGGGGTCAACATTTGTCATGCGGGGAGTTAAGCAGTCTGGATGTGGAAGGCAAGAGGGAACTGGAGAATTGGAAGTGCTGGGGAAAGTGGGGTTTGGAGGACTAGTGTGGGGGAAGACAAACTAGGAGTGACCACTCTGCACGGACCAAAAATTGGACAAAAAAGTGTGAGGGATTGTTATGGATGGATGGATGGATGGATAGAGGGATGGAGGGATGGGTGGACAGATGGATGGATGGACGGATGGAGGGATGGAGGGATGGGTGGACGGATGGATGGATGGACGGATGGGTGGATGGATGGACGGATGGACGGACGGACGGACAGACAGACGGACGGATGGATGGATGGATGGACGGACAGATGGACGGACAGATGGATGGACAGAGGGATGGGTGGATGGGTGGATGGATGGATGGATGGACGGATGGACGGAGGGATGGGTGGACGGATGGACGGAGGGGTGGACGGATGGATGGACGGATGGATGGACGGATGGATGGACGGATGGATGGACGGATGGATGGTTGGACGGATGGATGGATGGATGGAGGGAAGGACGGATGGAGGGAAGGACGGATGGAGGGAAGGATGGATGGAGGGAAGGATGGATGGAGGGAAGGATGGATGGAGGGAAGGACGGATGGATGGATGGACGGACAGATAGACGGACGGAGGAGCAAATTGTTTTGTTTCCGCAAACCTGCTAAATGCTAGGGATCTGCTGCAGGCCTATCTTTTAAAGCCCAGGAATGGTGAGGGGGCCGCGACCGGGCCATGGAGGGGTTGGAGGGGCAGCACTGCGGGGGTCCCGGGCTGGTCAGCGATTGAGCTGGCCAGCAAATGGGGAGACTAACACTTTGGGTCCACTGCACATGCGCAGAGGGCGCTGGTTTCAGCATCCCGGGCAGGAATAGGCTCCATCCCCTGAAATGTAATGATATTCACGCTGGTGGCCTCTGCATTGCACAGAGTGTGGGAGATTCTAGTGTGAACTCCCACTGAAAGAAACAGCATGAATTACTCCAGCGTTCCCGCGAATTCGACACTTAGAAGTTTTTTGGGAGAATTCCACCCAATATTTCCAAGTTTGCCGATGATAGAAAACTGGGTGGGAACGTTGAGTTCTGAAGAAGGTAGAAAGAGGCTTCAAGGGGATTTAGACAGGCTGAGTGAGTGGACAAGAACAGGGTAGGTGGATGAGAGGGTAGAAAAATGTGAAGTTTATCCACTTTAGTAGGAAAAAATGAGCAGAAAACTCCAAACCCTCGCACTGGGCAGACAGCATAGCCTTATGGATTTCCATTCTTCGTTGCACAGCTTAGTGTCTATCCCCGAGACTATAGTTCCCCTAATACCACTACATTCCTTTTGACTACCTGTCCCTACCACCACCCCTCTTAAATGGTTCCATGTAGTGTCGTGCGCTGCTTAGCCTGCAGATCCACCCTGTACCCCATGCTGTTACTCCATAAAACTGTGTGTCAGTCAGTTGGGCTGAAACTCTTAATACCACTAGGCGATGGCCTAGTGGTGTTATCACCGGATAATTAATCCAGAAACTCAGCTAATGTTCTGGGGACCCGGGTTCGAATCCCGCCATGGCAGATGGTGGAATTTGAATTCAATAAAAAATATCAGGATTAAGGATCTACTGATGACCGTGAAACCATTGTCAATTGTGGGAAAAACCCATCTGGTTGACTAATGTCCTTTGGGGAAGGAAATCTGCCGTCCTTACCCGGTCTGGCCTACATGTGACTCCAGAGCCACAGCAATGTGGTTGACTCTCAACTGCCCTCAGGCAACTAGGGATGGGCAATAAATGCTGGCCCAGCCAGCGTCGCCCATGTCCCACAAATGAATATTCCCACCTTCTTCATCCATTTACCCATTTACCTGCTTGTTCTACAGTCACAAGTCATGGTGGCACAATGTTTAGCACTACTGCCTCACAGCGCCAGGGACCCGGGTTCGATTCTGGCCTTGGGTCACTGTCTGAGGGGATTTTCATGGTAACTTAACTGCAGTGTTGATGTATGCCTATTTGTGACACTGACAAATAAATTAAAACTAAACTGCCTGTGTGGAGTTTGCATCTTCTTCCTATTTCCGTGTGGGTTTCCTCCGGTTGCTCCGGTTTCCAACAACAGTCCATAGATGTGCGGGTTAGGTGGATTGGCCATGCTAAATTGTCTCTGAGTGTCAGGGGGACTAGGAGGGTAAATATGTGGGGTTAAGGGGCCTGCATGGGATTGTTGTCGGTGCAGGGTCAATGGGCTGAATGGCCTCCTTCTGCATTGTAAGGATTCTATGATTACAACCACCTCCCTGACCAAACCAGATGACACTAACCTCTGGGCTATGACTGCCTTTTGGAACAAAGTGTCAGAAGGCTTTCCAGTGTTCAGAAGAACAAGAGGTGGTCCCATCGAAACAGTCAAAACTCTCTCTGGAAGCATATATCCCCTGGCAGGGTGAGTCTAGAACCAGGAACACAATGAGACCAGATCATTTAGGACTGAGATAAGGAGGAATTTATTTCACTCGGAGGACTGTAACTCTTTGGAACTCCCTACCGCAGGGTGTTGTGGAAGCTCAGTCATTGAGTGTACTCATATATTCAAGAGGTGGTTAGGTTTCTCAGTATTAAAGATGTCAAAAATATGGGCATAATGTGGGAAAATGGTGGAAGTCGCTCGGAGATTAGCCATGATCTAGTTGAATGGTTGTTGTTGGCTTTAAATTTAAACATCATCCAAGTATTCCAGTTTAATGAGAGAAGCGAGAACAGAGATCAACTCTTTAATTCATTTCGCAATCTATTTCTTTATTTAACACCCTTCAGGTACCAGCTCAAACTTGATCAGTTGCAACTCATTCGCTCCTTTACTGAACTATAACTCTGAACCGAATATCAACTCTCAACTGAACTTTAACCTTTAACTGAATATCAACTCTCAACTGAACTTTAACCTTTAACTGAATATCAACTCTCAACTGAACTTTAACCTTTAACTGAATATCAATTCTCAACTGAACTATAACTCTTAACCAAATATCAACTCTCAACTGAACTATAACTCTTAACCAAATATCAACTCTCAACTGAACTATAACTCTTAACTGAATATTAACATTAATTATTTAATTACAAATAGACACTGCCAGGTGTAGGGAAGAATTCCAAAGGAGAATCTATCATCGTAGTGTTCTCTGAGGAAAATTCCGTCAAGGCATTCTTCTTACGGTGGTTAATCTCTTTTGAGTTGTTGCTGGCAAACAAAGGGCTGCAATGTCTTTTATTTACAAATCCTCCACTTGCTTCCAGAAGACTTTTTGTCATTGAGCCAATTGTGAAACCAGAAACCGATCACATGGCTCAAAACCCGATGAAATTACTTGCGAATGACACCATTATGCTTACTTCACATGACATGTCCCACACATGATGGCAATAAAATTCGAGGCCACTATGTCTACTTGAAGGTAAACGACTTCTCTTTTTAGTCAATGCAGGAAGCTTCAGACCACAATTTCCTGACCTGCATTTGGTTTTAATGATAAGTTGACCAAAAATCCCAGCATGCTTCACTCTCAGCCATTTTAATGCCACTATTGCCATTATTGTTTCTCTGTCTACATGGTGGTTCAAGTTCAAGGGGCCGAATGGCCTGCACCCACACCAATTTCCTATGTTCCTGTCTATTGAGCTCTTTTTCCCCTACCTTGAGATAAGACAGCAGGTGGGTAGGGATGAGCTGGTGATATTTCTGCTCCACCACTAATCTCCCAACCAGAGGAAAGTTAGGTTGTCCTGGCATCACTTTATCAATGTATTTAATAAACCTACTCGCTTTGCGTGCATCCTCTGTAGATCTGGAACGTGGTGGAGAAGAATGACATTGCCTGCACGCCTGGAGGTGGCAAAGATGTGTTTGGCGTTTTCTCAGACGCGGGACTAACATTTGTGACAAGCACCGACATTAAAACTCCGACAAGGGCAGGTACTGTTTCCCGGAAGCGTTCAACATAACAATTTAACCTCTGTAACTTCATGTAAAGTGAAGTCCGGCAGTGGTCAGGTTCAGTTTGTAGCGATAACTTGTGTGGAGGGTGAATGAGATAATGGTTTAATGCAGTGTCCTGTAATCGTACTGAAATAAAGTTTATTTGTTAGTCACAAGTAGGCTTACATTAACACTGCAATTAAGTTACTGCGAAAATCCCCGCGTCGCCACACTTTTCGGGTGCACTAAAGGGCAATTTAGCATGGCCAATCCACCTAACCACCACGTCTTTTGGACTGTGGGAGGAAACCCACGCAGACACGGGGAGAATGTGCAGACTCCGCACAGACGGTGACCCAAGCCGATGAATTGAACCTGGGGTCTCTGGCACTGTGAGGCAGCAGTGCTGACCACTGTGCCACCGTCTAATCCAGTTTGATGATACATATCCACATTGCACTTATTCCACCTAAATTCCAATTTAAACCTCTTCACCCGCACCCCCCAACTCCCCCCACACCCGACTACCAAAACCTCCAATGTTCAACCTTCCGAAAATCACTGTTTAAGATCTCCAATTGAGTTTATTTATTAGTGTCACAAGTAGGCTTACATTAACACTGCAATGAAGTTGCTGTGAAAATCCCCTAGTCGCCACACTCCGGCGCCTGTTCGGGTACACTGAGGGAGAATTTAGCATGGCCAATCCACCCTAACCAGCACGTCTTTCTGACTGTGGGAGGAAACCAGAGCACCCGGAGGAAACCCATGCAGACACGGGGAGAATGTACAGACTCCGCACAGACAGTGACCCGAGCCG
Organism: Mustelus asterias; assembly: GCF_964213995.1. Taxonomy (NCBI): domain Eukaryota; kingdom Metazoa; phylum Chordata; class Chondrichthyes; order Carcharhiniformes; family Triakidae; genus Mustelus; species Mustelus asterias. The sequence continues at coordinate 11,746,739 of NC_135819.1, read as the reverse complement.
GGAATCGAACCCGGGTCCCTGGCGCTGTGAGGTAGCAGTGCAAACCATTGTGCCACCGTGCTGCCCTTTGGGCCACTTAAGTCACACATGCTGCCTGAGTTCCAGCATTTTCTGATTTTAATAAATCCGTACAGTACAGGAGGAGGCCATTCGGCCCATCGAGCCTGCACTGACAACAATCGCACCCAGGCCCTATCCCCGTAACCCTACCTATTTACCTCACTAACCCCCGATACTAAATGGGCAGTTTAGCACGGCCAATCAACCTAACCCGCACATCTTACGGACTGTGGGAGGAAACCGGAGCACCCGGAGGAAACCCACGCAGACACGGGGAGGATGTGCAGACCCTGCACAGACGGTGACCCAATCTGGGAATCGAACCCGGGTCCCTGGCGCTGTGAGGCAGCAGCGCTAACTGCTTTTACGCAGATATCCAGCATTCGCGGTATTTTGATGAATTCTCCTGTTAATTTGCTGGAATAATCTGTACATTGAGGACATTAGCTGTTGTGTTTGTAAGATCTATGCTGTGTGTGAAGATTGTCCGGAACAGCGTCGACTGTAACTAACATTTCAACATGTATTCATTCCATATGTCTATTACAGAGCTGAAATGCATACAGCCAATGAAACGGAAACGCCGGTCAACAAGACTAATGGACGCTAAAGCAGCTAAGTGTATGTGTTTCTGATATAAGAAAGAGTGCATTGCAACTGATCGCATTTGTAAGGTTCAATATGATGGCAGCTTGTATCTATATAACTGGGTGGCATTAATCCTTCTCCAGTTAATGGGAGGCAGTGGCCTAGTGGTATTATCACTACACTATTAATCCAGAAACTCAGCTAATGCTCTGGGGACCCGTGTTCGAATCCCGCCACGGCAGATGGTGGAACCAAAAGAGAAAATGCTAGAAAATCTCAACAGGTCTGGCAGCATCTGTAATGAGAGAAAAGAGCTGATGTTTCAAGTCCAGATGACCCTTAGTCAAAGCTATACGGCACAGAAACAGGCCTGTTTCTAGAAAGCCCCTTTCTATTCCTCTATGACTGATGCACGCTTGATTCACACGGGAGGCTAGGACGTACCCGGGAATAAAGGCTTTTATTCACAACAAGATTGGAGCACACTACTTAACAATACTATCCCAGACTAAGGGCTACTAGGAAGTAGCAGTGACCTTTATCCTCCTGTAAGAAGGCGGAGCCTAACGGAGTGTACCACATAAACAATGATAACAGGTGGAACACCCCAACCCTAACCCCAACAGTAACATATGTACAAGTACCCATAATGGTAACCATCTATGGTTCACCACAATGACTCGATGGGCCGAATGGCCTCCTTCTGCACTGAGGGTTCCTATGGGAGGTCTGTCACGTGAGGAGAGACTAAGTCGGTTAGGATTATATTCACTGGAGTTTAGAAGAGTGAGAGGGGATCTCATAGAAACTTATAAAATTCTAACAGGGTTAGATTCAGAATGAATGGTGGAGATTCTCCTGTCCTGTTCCCGCTAATGTTTCAGGGTAGTGGGCTGAGAGAATTGCGTGTTGGCTGAGTCGTGGGATTCTTGGCGCCGTTTGATTCATGCTGGAAACCGGCGGGAACACCAGGTAAGTTATTTTAATGTGATTAGTACACCCGGGACTGAATTCTCTGAGCCCCCTGGCATCTCTCACCCCACCAGGAGTATTTCACTCCAGCAGGGTTCAGATTAGCTCCCCAATTTGGGGAACAATCGGGATGACCCCGCTGGGGGTTAGGCAGCGGGGTATGGTGCCCCGTGGGCACAGGCACCCTAGCAGTGCCAGCCTGGGCATCCGACACCGCCCAAGGGGCAAAGTGCCCATGCACTGCCCGTCAGGCATGGGGCAGTGCCAAGGGACGGAAGGGCCTATTGGGGGAGGGTGGGACCGGGGGGGGGGGGGGGGGGCTGCTGGGGCGGGGCTTAAGGGGCGACCAGTAGGTGTGGGGGAGTCCCGCTGCCATTCTGCCATTGCGATTGGTGGGAGTTGGAGGGAGGCCAGCGATTGGGGCAGGCTGGGGGAGGGGAGGGCGGGGTCAGTTAGGGGGGTCTGCCGTATGGGGGTTGGGGGGGGGATCTGCCTCCCGGGGGGATCTGCTGGCAGGGTGGGGGAGGGGTGGAATCATCTCTGCTGGTCGGGAGGGGGTGCTGGGGATTGAGCTGTCCAGGACCACTCAATCTCAATGTTGCAGCACTATCAGCAAATTTGGTATAATCCGTAAGTTTGCAGATGACAGAAAAATTGATGGTGTGAGGAGGAAAGTCTTCGCTTACAGGATGACATGGATGGGCTCGTCAGGTGCGCAGAACAGCGGCAAATGGAATGTAACCCTGAAAAGTCTGAGATGATGCTATGATAAGCCCCACGAGGTCCGTGGGGGATCGCTGATTGATCTTCCTGTGGGGTTCGTTGAATACGAGTTCCCCTGGTAACAGGCAGTGGCCTGCCCAGCTGGAACTCAGTACCTGAGTCTTTGATAAGGCAGGCCCAGGCCTGGGCCTGCCGAACTGTAGTCCCAGGCAGGGACTAGTGTTACTAGACAAAGTGGTTTCACTTTGCATTCTGTGATAAACTATGTCCCTTCCCTGTCCGTCTTCCTGAGTCATTCCAGATGCATTTTGGGAGGACTAATAAGGCAAGTGAATATGCAATGAACGGTGGGATGTTAGGGAGTACAGAGGACCAGAGGGAACTTGCAGCGCAGGTCCACACATCTCTAAAGGCAGCAGGATAAGTAGCTAAGGAGGCATATGGGATACTTGCCTTCATTAGCCTTTATTATGTGAGGCATAGAATATAAAAGCAGGGAAGTTATGTTGGAGCCACAGCAGCTCTGGTCCCCAGATGATAATAAGGCTGTGATTGTACTAGAGTGGGTGCAGAGGAGATTCAACAAGTTGTTGCCTGGGCTGGAGCGTTTTGACTATGAAGAGGGCAATGGTTACACTGGGGTTGTTTTCCTTAGGGCAGATAGAGAAGGTTGAGCCGGTGGTGAGGGTGGAGGGGACGGGGAGGAGGGGGGGGGGGGTGACCTTAATTGAGGTGCACAAAATTATGAGGGACATGGATAGGGTAGATCGGAAGAAACATTTCCCCTTAATGGAGGGGTCAGTAACCAGAGGGCACAGATTTAAGGTAAGCGGCAGGAAACGTAAGAGGAAACTCTCACCCAAAGGATGGTGGGAATCCGGAACTGGAGACCTGAAAGGTCGGCAGATGCAGGAACCCTCACAACGTTTGAGAAGCATTTAGATGAGCACTTGGAACGCCGTAGTGTTTCAGGCGATGGAAAATGTTTTTTTTATTCATTCGTGGGACATGGGCGTCGCTGGCTGGGCCAGCATTTATTGCCCATCCCTAGTTGCCCCTTGAGAAGGTGGTGGTGAGCCGCCATCTTGAATCGCTGCAGCCCACATGCCATTAGGGAGGGAGTTGAGAGTCAACCACATTGCTGTGGCCCTGGAGTCACATGTAGGCCAGACCGGGTAAGGACGGCAGATTTCCTTCCTAAAGGGACATGAGTGAACCAGATGGGTTTTTCCCGACACTGGTCATCAGTAGATTCTTAATTCCAAATATTTTTAATTGAATTCAAATTACACCAACTGCTGTGTGGCGGGATTCAAACCCGGGAACGTTAGTTGAGTTTTTGGGTTAATAGTCTAGCGATAATACCACTCTGCCATTGCTCGAGCTGGCCAACAAATGGGATTTTGAGCAAAGTGCTGCAAAATGAGGTGAGATTATGCAGGATTTTTTGGCATCGCTCGCCCGAGGTCAACGGACCTTTCTACGGTGCGCCCCTCGCCCGCTCTGATTCCCGTGGCGGGCGGGAGGGGAAAATTCTAGCCAATGTGATTGGTGGCCGGTGCGGACATGCTGTGCCGAAGGGCCTCTGGTGGCGCTGTAAAGGTCGACGCTGCTTATCCGCGATTCGCACAAAAAGCCCAGAACTCTTAACCGTCTCGGAGAAAAAAAATATTTCCACGGCTTCTTGAAAACATTAGAACTTACTTTTCAAAGGTACACTTTCCTTTCTTTGGTATCTGCGTGTTTACATTTCCTATTTGATTTGTGTTCATTTCAGTGACTCAGTACAAGGCTGAAGTACCCAGGAGATGCTGTCGTGATGGAATGAATCGAATCCCCATGGGATTTCCATGCGCCAAGAGGGCAAAGAGAATACAACTTGGCGATGAATGTAAAGCCGCGTTCCTTGATTGTTGCAACCATCTCCAAAAGCTTTGGGCAGAACGTGACAAAATTCAAATGACTTTAGCCAGAAGTAAGTATCAGTAATTTCTATTGGCCTTCTGGCTAAGATCAAGTGTAGTATTGGCATCCTGTACTTGGTTGAAGTCATGAAGGCTTGAGGCTTCATTTGAAGCAATTTTTTAAAGCGGCATCTCGGTCTTTTGGCTAAAATGCAAATGAGATCAAGCCTTGGAGGAGGTGCAATGCCTGCTCCAATCAGCTTGGATCATAGAAGAATCATAGAAACCCTGCAGTGCCATTCGGCCCATTGCGTCTGGACCGACAACAATCCCACCTAGGTCCTATCCCCACTGCCCCACACATTTATCCCACTGATCCCTCTAACCTACACATCCCAGGACACTAAGGAGCAATTTGTCAGGTTACCAAGCAACCTAACCCACACATCTTTGGACTGTGGGAGGAAACCGGGGCACCCGGAGGAAACCCACGCAGACACGGGGAGAATGTGCAAACTCCACACAGACAGTGACCCAAGCCGGGAATCGAACCCAGGTCCTTGGAGCTGTGAGGCAGCAGTGCTAACCATTGTGCCACCGTGCCGCCCACCACTGTGCCACCGTGCCGCCCATGTAGATCAAGCCCAAGACATGACGTGGAGATGCCGGCATTGGACTGGGGTGGGCACAGTAAGAAGTCTCACAGCACCAGGTTAAAGTCCAACAGGTTTATTTGGAATCATGAGCTTTCGGAGGGCTGCTCCTTCATCAGGTGAGCTCCGAAAGCTTGTGATTCCAAATAAACCTGTTGGACTTTAACCTGGTGTTGTGAGATTCTTACGACGCCCAAGAGAGGAAGAGGCTTGCTTGTCTTGTCAGCTTAGATCTGGAATGTCTCACTTGTTGAGACTTTACATTGGACTTTGATTGGATTGAATTGGATCTAAAAAGAAATCCATAATTTCTCTCGGTGGTAACCCAAATGGAATGATACATTTTGTTCAAATTTTGGATGCTTGATTTATCTTTAAGAATGAACAAAAGGACCTTGGTGTGTTTGGTGTGATCCCTGAAGGCAGAAAGGCAGGTTAATAGGGTGGTGAAAAAGACATAATGCATACTCACCTTTATAGGTTACAAAAGCAGAGAGGTCATGATGGAGTTGTATAGAACTTTGGTGAGGCCACAGCTGGAGCACTGTGTGCAGTTCTGGTCGCCACATTATAGGAAGGACATGAACGCACTGGAAGGGGTGCAGAGGAGATTCACCAGGATGCTGCCTGGGATGAAACATTTAAATTATGAAGAGAGGTTGGATAGGCTTGGGTTGTTTTCTCTGGAGCAGAGAGGTGACCTGATTGAGGTGTTCAAGACTGAGGGGCATGGACAGGGTGGATAGGGAGCAGCCCTTAGTTGAAGGGTCAGTTACGAGGGGGCACAAGTTCAAAGTGAGGGGTGGAGATTTAATGGGGATTTGAAGAAAAACCTTTTTACCCAGAGGGCAGTGACGGTCTGGAATGCGCTGCCTGAGAGGGTGGCGGAGGCGCGATGCCTCACATCCTTTAAAAAGTATTTGGATGAGCACTTGGCACATCATAACATTCGAGGCTATGGGCCAAGTGCTGGCAAGTGGGATTAGGTGGGCAGGTTGGGGCCTTTCATGCGTCGGTGCAGACTCGATGGGCCGAAGGGCCTCTTCTGCACTGTAGTGTTCTGTGATTCTGTGAATGAGAGGAGTTATGAAGATGCACTGTTAAGATGGAGCAAAATAAATCTTTGCCTGGAAAGGGGAGAAGTTGGGGTAGAGATGTTTTTGTGGGCACCCAGGCAAGCATTGGGAGGGTTGCTTGGTGTAGCCCCTGCTTGGTATTGGGTTCCATTGACTGCAATAGAAGTGAATGTGCAGTGGTGCCTATACAAGTGGGCAACGTAATACCACCCATTCAGCGCTCTCATTCAAGATGAACCTCCGAAAGACGTGCTGGTTAGGGTGCACTGTCCATGCTACATTCGTCCTCAGTGTACCCGAACAGGCGCCGGGGTGTGGCAACTTTTCACAGCAACTTCATTGCAGTGTTAAGGTAAGCCTACTTGTGACACTAATAAGTAAACTTATAAACTTTAAACTTTATGTATCCCTCAACTATGCATGAGGTTGTTAATTTGCAAGAAATCATATAAATAACTGACAGTCCCCCCTCCCCTCCCACCGCTCCAACCCCGATCACTCGACCAGCCTCCCATTCACCCAACTATCCACAGACACAAATACCTCTCGTCCACATTGTGGGTGCCACCACCTCCTCCAAACCCCCACCCGCCCTCCATACAAACCCAATCTGGCCCGACCCAACCCATCTCTCCAACTAGACCCAAAAACCCACGGCCATCTGAATCGCCAGAGACCGGATGCAACAATGGAAGATGCGTGTCAGGATCTGATGAAATTCCTGAACGCTCGAGCTCGGTGTGAATTAACGTTTTAAAGTTTATTTATTAGTCATAAGTAGGCTTACATTAACACTGCAATGAAGTTACTGTGAAAATCCCCTAGTCACCACACTCCTGTTCGGGTTACACTGAGGGAGAATTTAGCACGGCCAATGCACCCTAACCGGCACGTCTTTCGGGCTGTGGGAGGAAACCGGAACACCTGGAGGAAACCCGCGTGGACACGGGGAGAATGTGCAGGCTCCGCACAGACACTGACCCAAGCTGGGAATCGAACCTGGGTCCCTGTGCCACCGGCACTGTGCCACCGTGCTGTCCAGGGCAGTATTCCTGGGCATTGCAGAGAGTAGTGCAGTGCCAGAGGGCAGTACCAATGCACTACTTGCACATGACCCTCTTCCCTGCCCCCCCCCCCCGCCCCACCCCTCCCAGAGGCTGTACTTCCCTGTGTGCCTCGGTTGGGGTTTGGCTTGCCAGGTGCATGTCATTGTGGACTTGCCATGATTCACTTTGGTATGTCCTCACTGCCATTCCTGCTCCATCCCAAAAATAGACGTGGAAAACCTCCCCCATCATAATTACATTGATATCACGTATGCTTCTGATGTCAAGCTATTTCTAGATCGTGGATTGTTAGATATACGATGCACACTTGGTCCAGACATACATGGGAATTTCCTTGGAAGTTTAGACTTCTGACCTTGAGTTCGAGACTTGGGAAAGATATGTGTGCATCATTGGGATAGTTACCCAGGAAATTTAAGCAGTTTAAAGCATCGGTTAGCACTTATAAATCCTTATTAGCTGCCACAATCACCTGACTACCCCTGTAACCTCCGCCTGCCCCCTTCCCCTCCGCCCAGGCGGACAACCACCTGATTACTCTCCACCCAACTCGAACATTTCCTGAAAGGAAAAGAGAAAACGCTGGAAAATCTCAGCAGGTCTGGCAGCAACTGTAGGGAGAGAAAAGAGCTTATGTTTCAAGTTCGGTTGACCCTTTGTCATCTGGATTTGAAACATCATTTCTTTTCTCTCCTTACAGATGTTGCCAGACCTGCTGAGATTTTCCAGCATTTTCTCTTTTGGTTTCAGATTCCAGCATCTGCAGTAATTTGCTTTTATTGGATAGTCCCTGACCTGACGACCACCCCCAATCAACCAACCAACCACCACAGACTCACCCACCTTTCCACTCAGGCATGTGGCAACTTCACCCAACTGTCCCCAACCCAACTGCCCTCCCACCTCTTACTGACTCACCCATTTACCTAACCATCCACCCACTCATCCATGTGCACACATCACCAACTCATCTGACTATCCTCTCACCGACCGACCGAGTAACCCACCCACCCACCAACCTACACACATCACCATCTCAACCACTTTCCTCATCAAGACAATCCCACCCTACTGGGGATCATCATAGTAGACCTTCTCTGAACTGCCTCGTCACCCACTTGCCCATCTCGCCCATCTCACTCACCAAGCCACTCACCCAAACCTACCTACCTACCCACTCACCTATTCAGTAACTCGCTGTCATTCAGAGAGTCATAGAGGTTTACAGCATGGAAACAGGCCCTTCGGCCCAACTTGTCCATGCCACCCCTTTTTCTAAACCCCTAAACTAATCCCAATTACCCAGATTTGGCCCATATCCCTCTATACCCATCGTACCCATGTAACTGTCTAAATGCTTTTTAAAAGACAAAATTGTACCCGCCTCTACTACTGCCACTGGCAGCTTATTCCAGACACTCACCACCCTCTGTGTGAAGCAATTGCCCCTCTGGACACTTTTGTATCTCTCCCCTCTCACCTTAAACCTATGCCCTCTAGTTTTAGACTCCCCTACCTTTGGGAAAAGATATTGACTATCTAGCTGATCTGTGCCCCTCATTATTTTATAGACCTCTATAAGATCGCCCCTCAACCTTCTACGCTCCAGAGAAAGAAGTCCCAGTCTATCCAGCCTCTCCTTATAACTCAAACCATCAAGTCCCAGTAGCATCCTAGTAAATCTTTTCTGCACTCTTTCTAGTTTAATAATATCCTTTCTATAATAGGGTGACCAAAACTGGACACAGTATTCCAAGTGTGGCCTTATCAATGTCTTGTACAACTTCAACAAGACGTCCCAACTCAATGTTCTGACCAATGAAACCAAGGATGCCGAATGCCTTCTTCACCACTCTGTCCACCTGTGACTCCACTTTCAAGGAGCTATGAACCTGTACCCCTAGATCTCTTTGTTCTGTAACCCTCCCCAATGCCCTACCATTAACTGAGTCCTGCCCTGATTCAATCTACCAAAATGCATCACCTCGCATTTGTCTAAATTAAACTCCATCTGCCATTCGTCAGCCCACTGGCCCAATTGATCAAGATCCCGTTGCAATTGGATAACTTTTTTCATTGTCCATCATGCCACCCATCAAAAGACTAGACCCATAAATACTTAACAGAATTCAGCAGATAGTACTGCAAAACGCAAGTGGGCATTGTGTGCACTGGGCGGTGCGGTGGCACAGTGGTTAGCACCGCTGCCTCACCGCGCCGGTGACCCAGGTTCGATTCCTGGCTTGGGCCACAGTCTGTGCGGAATCTGCACGATCTCCCCGTGTCTGCGTGGGTTCCCTCCGGGTGCTCCGGAATGTACAATAACAAAAATACAGTCCAGCAATTGGAATCTAAACGAAGCTGGAAACAGGCTCAGCACAGTGGCACAGTGGGTTAGCGCTGCTGCCTCACAGCGCCAGGGACCCGGGGTTCGATTCCCGGCTTGGGCCACTGTCTGTGCGGAGTCTGCCCGTGTCTGCATGAGTTTCCTCCGGGTGCTCCAGTTTCCTCCCACAGTCTGAAAGATGTGCTGGTTAGGGTGCATTGGCCGTGCTAAATTCTCCCTCAGTGTACCCGAACAGGTGCCGGAGTGTGGCGATTAGGGGATTTTCACAGTAGCTTCATTGCAGTATTAATGTCAGCCTACTTGTGACACTAATAAATAAACTTTTCATTAGTCTCTGCATTGGTTCATGTTGCATGCAAATTCTCCTGGGTGCAAATTCTGAGGTGTGCCCTTTTTAAACATATCCCGGTAGGCAGATTTCTATCTGATAAGTATTGTACACAGCAGTTCTGATCAAAGGACTTGGGACAATATTTTTAAACTTCAAGATAATGAAAGTCCACTATCTGAAACCTTAATGTACTATTTACATTTTCCTTTAGGTGATGATGATTTTGACGGTGAAGACTTTGAAGAGATATATCCCAGAACGCAATTCCCAGAAAGCTGGTTATGGATAATTAAGAATCTGGTCACAAATGGGGATGAAGGGTATTAATTATTATTCCATACTGTCAGATTGCCTGATGCTGGCACTGCTTCTGTGTGACTGTGTGCATGAAACACGCTGGTTAGCGCTGCTGCCTCACGGTGCCAGTGACCCATGTTCAATTCTGGCCTTGGGTCACTGTCTGTGTGGAGTCTGCACATTCTCCCCGTGTCTGCGTGGGTTTCCTCCGGGTGCTCTGGTTTCCTCCCACAGTCCAATAGTGTGCAGATTAGGTAGATTGCCCATGCTAAGTTGTCACTTAGTGTCCAAAGATATGCAGGTTAAGTGCATTGGCCATGTTAAATTGTCCCTTAGTGTCCAAAGATGTGCAGATTAATGCTTGGGAGAAGTAGCAGGGTAAATGCGTGGGGTGGCGGGGATTGGTCCTGGATGTGATTGTTATTGATGTGAGCCCGATGGGCTGAATGGCCTCCACCTGCACTGTAGAGGTTCTATAGAGTAAGAGGTTTAACAACACCAGGTTAAAGTGCAACAGGTTTATTTGGTAGCAAAACCAAATAAACCTGTTGGACTTTAACCTGGTGTTGTTAAACCTCTTACTGTGTTTACCCCAGTCCAACGCCGGCATCTCCACATCGAGGTTCTATAGTGTCATAGAAACCTTACAGTGCAGAAGGAGGCCATTCGGTTCATTGGGTCTGCACCGACCACAATCCCACCCAGGCCCTATCCCTGTAATCCCACATATTTACCCTGCTAATCCCTCTAACCTATGCACCCCAGTACACTAATGGGCAATTTAGCATGGCCAATGCACTTAAACCGCTCATCTTTGGACTGTGGGAGGAAACCGGAGCACCCGGAGGAAACCCACGCAGACACGGGGAGAATGTGCAAACTCCACACAGTCACCCAAGCTGGGAATCGAACCTGGGTCCCTGGTGCCGTGGGGCAGCGGTGCTAACCATTGTGCCACCGTGCCGCCCCGCGATCATTTTATGATTCTATGAAGCTGTCACTCAGTCCAAAATTAGGGCATGAGATAATAACTTCTCCAGCACCTTTCATGGCCTGGGATTGGCCCAGCAAGCTCAACGGATAATTCAAGATTTGTGTGAAATGTAACTTGAAGGATTACATTTGTAATTAGGCAGCCAATTTGCCCACAGCTAGCTCCCAGAAAAAGTGGCGTAAGAAGACAAGAGGAAGGTATGGCAGATGCTGAAATTCTGAAGTAAAAATATCATAGATCGAGTGTGATTCAAGGAGTTTTAAACTAAGAGGCCTTAATGCCAACAGAATATTGATGTACAAGAACAGTAAGGTGAGACTAGACTCTCGGTATGACTGCTCCTCTGGATTCCCGAGGTCCAACTTCCAGTCCCTCCTTGACCCGTGGTCCCTGCCCTCCTGCTGATTGGCTCTGCTTCCTGCCGGAGCGGTCCATTGGGTCCTCGACAGTCACGTGGCCCTCAGAACGTGCCCCCTCCCTTCAACGGCCACACTATTATGAAACACTGGAAACAGTCAGCAGGTCAGGCGGCAATGTGCCCAGTCTGAAGGTGAGGACCTGTTCCTTGAACTTGCGTTGAGCTTCTCTGAAGTAGGCCAAGGGCAGAGAGGTTAGTGTGGGAGCAAAGTGAAGAATAGAAATGATGAGTCACAGTAAGCTGAGGTGAGAGGGAAGGAGGCCAAAGGTTGCATCACCAATACTTTTTTATTATTCATCTGTGAGACATGGGTGTCACTGGCTGGGCCAGCATTGTCCATCCCTTTGAGGGCCGTTGAGAGTCAACCCCCATATTACTGTGGCTCTGGAGACAGGTGCACACCAGACCAGGTAAGGACGGCAGATTTCCTTCCCTAAAGGGACATTAGCGAACCAGATGGGTTTTTCCGACAAGCGACAATGGTTTCATGGTCTTAAGGCGGGAACTCGCTTGAGCGAGACCGGAAAGTCCCACCGAATATCAACAGACATTTCCATTGTCCGTCCGCTCCAATTCCGTGGCGGGTCGGGCGGTATAATTCCAGCCTTAATTCCCGATTTTGTTTTTTTAGACCTGATCTCGAATTCCGCTATCTGCCGTGGCGGGATTCGAACCCGGGTCCCCAGAACATTAGTTGAGTTTCTGGATTAATGGTGTAGCGATTATACCACTAGGCCATCGCCTCCCTAACCACGGTAGCGCAGTGGTTAGCACTGCTGCCTTGGTTTGATTCCCAGCTTGGGTCATTGTCTGTGTGGAGTCTGCACGTTCTCCCCGTGTCTGCATGGGTTTCCCTCGGGTGCTCCAGTTTCCTCCCACACTCTGAAAGACGTGTATTGGCCGTGTTAAATTCTCCCTCAGTGTACCCGAACAGGCGCCGGAGTGTGGCGACTTGGGGATTTTCACAGTAACTTCATTGCAGTGTTAATGTAAGCCTTACCCGTGACTAATAAATAAACTTTAACTTGAAAATTTTAGCTGATTGTTAAAGGACTGCCGGAGGAAGGTGACAGTTGCCCTGAAGGAAGGGGGGAGTGGGGGCAAGAAGGAGAACGGGAATGGAGAATTGGAAAAATGGGAGTGAGAAAGAAGGGTGATAAAAATGGATGGATGAGGTGAGAAGGGGAAATAGAATAAAATAAATGGAAATGGGGTGAAAGTGGAGGAGAGAGTTCACGCGCTGAAGTTGTTGAACTCAGTGTTCAGTCCGGAAGTGCGCAATCGGAAGATGAGGTTCTGTTCCACCAGTTTGCGTTGGGGTTCATTGGAACATTGCAAAAGGCCAAGGGTGGACATGTGGTCAGGAGAGCGTGAGTTGAAGTGGCAAGCGACAGGATGAATGGCGGAGCAGGCTAGACAGACCGAATGGTCTCCTCCCGTTTCTAGTTTCTATGTTTTTATGTTCGTGATGTCGGGCAAGATGTATTCAGTGGAAATCTATTTCTGTTCTTGATCAGCGTTGAATTGTTACACGGCACCCTTAAAGACTCGATCACCACCTGGGAACTTCAAGCTGTCAGTATGTCTCCACAGAAAGGTAAGTTGTTTTCAGATGAGTAGATAGAGTCATAGACACTGATGTTCATATCTCCTTCTGTGTTGGAATTAAGACTGCGACCATTTTTGGGATTCCAACCCAAATGCAATTAGGGGAGCAGGTGGTGAGCCCACTCTCAGTCATCCCGCCCATTACCAATCCCATTATGGGCTGGGCATTTCAGACCCATGCCATTCCCGGGTTCATTTTGGGAAGGGCATGGTTGGTGCCACCCTGGGAAGGGTTATGAAGCATTGGGCGGGGGGTGGGATGGCGGGGGGTGGGGGGGTTATGAATTCCAAGTGGAGAACCTAAACAGAACAATCAGCTGCTCCGGAAATCCTTTAATTGTAGAGTCATAGAGGTTTACAGCATGGAAACAGGCCCTTTGGCCCAACTTGTCCATGCTGTCCCTTTTTTAAACCGCTAAGCTAGTCCCAATTGCCCGCGTTTGGCCCGTACCCCCCTATACCCATCGTACCCATGTAATTATCCAAATGCTTTTTAAAAGAAAAAATTGTACCCACCTCTACTACTACCTCTGGCAGCTTGTTCCAGACACTCATCAGCCTCTGAGTGAAAGAGTTGCCCCTCTGGACCCTTTTGTATCTCTCCCCTCTCACCTTAAACATCTGACCTCTAGTTTTAGACTCCCCTACCTTTGGGAAAAGCTATTGACTATCTAGCTGATCTATGCCCCTCATTATTTTCTAGACCTCTATAAGATCACCCCTAATGGGGTGGCACGGTAGCACAGTGGTTAGCACTGCTGCTTCACAGCTCCAGGGACCTGGGTTCAATTCCAGGCTTGCGTCACTGTGTGGAGTTTGCACATTCTCCTCGTGTCTGCGTGGGTTTCCTCCGGGTGCTCCGGTTTCCACCCACAGTCCAAAGATGTGCGGGTTAGGTTGATTGGCCATGCTAAAATTTCCCCTTAGTGTCCTGAGATGCATAGGTTAGAGAGATTAGCGGGTAAATATGTAGGGATATGGGGGTAGGGCCTGGGTGGGATTGTGGTCGGTGCAGACTAGATGGGCCAAATGGCCTGTTTCTGCACTGTAGAGTTTCTATGGTTCTATGGTTCTAATTCTCCTACACTGCAGGGAAAAGAGTCCCAGTCTATCCAGCCTCTCCTTATAACTCAAACCGTCAAGTCCCCGTAATATCCCAGTAAATCTAATTGGCTTTGGAATTTTAAAAAATCTATACTTTCTGTCTCAATAGCTGAATATTATATTGTAAGATTGATGCATAGCGGTTAATTTTAATGCCCCTTTCTGCACAGGTAAATGTCCAGATGCATTAGAATAATTTTCCAATTTGGCAGAATGTCCTTCTGTATTAAAAACTGAAGACACCATTGCTTGGAATTTCTAATGTAATTATCTGAAATAGAACATAGAAGATAGAACAGTACAGCACAGAACAGGCCCTTCGGCCCACGATGTTGTGCCGAGTTTTATCTGAAACCAAGATCAAGCTATCCCACTCCCTATCATCCTGGTGCGCTCCACGTGCCTATCCAATAACGGCTTAAATGTTCCTAAAGTGTCTGACTCCACTATCACTGCAGGCAGTCCATTCCACACCCCAACCACTCTCTGCGTAAAGAACCTACCTCTGATATCCTTCCTGTATCTCCCACCATGAACCCTATAGTTATGTCCCCTTGTAATAGCTCCATCCACCCGAGGAAATAGTATTTGAACGTTCACTCTATCTATCCCCTTCATCATTTTATAAGCCTCTATTAAGTCTCCCTTCAACCTCCTCCGCTCCAGAGAGAACAGCCCTAGCTCCCTCAACCTTTCCTCATATGACCTACCCTCCAAACCAGACAGCATCCTGGTAAATCTCCTCTGCACTCTTTCCAGCGCTTCCACATCCTTCTTATAGTGAGGTGACCAGAACTGCACACAATATTCCAAATGTGGTCTCACCAAGGTCCTGTACAGTTGCAGCATAACCCCACGGCTCTCAAACTCCAACCCCCTGTTAATAAAAGCTAACACACTATAGGCCTTCTTCACAGCTCTATCCACTTGAGTGGCAACCTTCAGAGATCTGATGGATATGGACCCCAAGATCTCTCTGTTCCTCCACAGTCTTCAGAACCCTACCTTTGACCCTGTAATCCACATTTAAATTAGTCCTACCAAAATGTATCACCTCACATTTATCAGGGTTAAACTCCATCTGTCATTTTTCAGCCCAGCTCTGCATCCTATCTATGTCTCTTTGCAGCCTACAACAGCCCTCCACCTCATCCACTACTCCACCAATCTTGGTGTCATCAGCAAATTTACTGATCCACCCTTCAGCCCTCTCCTCTAAGTCATCAATAAAAATCACAAATAGCAGAGGACCAAGCACTGATCCCTGTTTTAAAATGATTTTAAAACCTAAAGTCCTTGTGAATAAAAAAAACCCAGCAACTTTCATTTGGAGAGAAACAACCCACCTTCCAGACCATTTTGATTGATAGTAGCACCTTAGAAAAAAAAGGGACCATTTTTCATTTTGAGTGGACTCAATTGTTTACATTGTTATTACAGTTGAGTCCATTATGAATGGGTGGCTGAGTTTCAAATGCTCCAAAATTGCATGTCTCAGCAGGGGTGGGGGGGGGGCAGGCTATGTCCATATTTTGTTTGACAGTGCAAAGAAGTTATTAAAGGATAATCTATCTTTGATGTGGACAGTGAAATAGATGTCTGATAAAAATTAACAATGCGGTAGGTTGGTGTTTCCCTACACCCCTGCCATTGTGGATGATTTATATAACAGTTGGGTTTCTCACGGGCAATGAACAGTTTCGCATGAGAGCATCCATCCACAATGTGTTCTGTGCTGGAATCTCTGCTTGCATCGCATTTTAAAGCGGCAAGGATTGAGTCAGTTCTGTTCACAGAAACATAGAAGCAGAGGAGATAGGAGCAGGAGGAGGCCATTCGGCCCTTTGAGCCTGCTCCGCCATTCATTACCATCATGGCCGATTGTCCAACTCAATCCTGCTTTCTCCCCATAATCTTTGATTCCATTCACCCAAAGACGTCACAATTTTTAAGTGCAAACTTTACCCCTTGGAAGGGAAGAAATTAGAGTCGGCCGCTTGGCTCTTGGGGCACAATCCAGCACCATTAAACTATACGGGCGGCACGGCAGCACAGTGGTTAGCACTGCTGCCTCACAGAGCCAGGGACCCGGGTTCGATTCCCGGCTTGGGTCACTGTCTGTGTGGAGCCTGCTCATTCTGTCCGCGTGGGCTTCCTCCGGGTGCTCCGGTTTCCTCCCACAGTCCTGAAAGACGTGCTGGTTAGGGTGCATTGGCCGTGCTGAATTCTCCCTCAGTTGTTACCCGAACAGGGGCCGGAGCTTGGAGATTTTCACAGTAATTTCATTACTTTATAGACCAATTTCTACCTCAGTGCATGAAAAAGTTTATTTATTAGTCACAAGTAAGGCTTACATTAACACCGCAATGAAGTTACTGTGAAATTCCCCTCGTCGCCACAGTCCGGCGCCTGTTCGGGTCAATGCACCCTAACCAGCACATCTTTCAGACTGTGGGAGGAAACCAGAGCACCCGGAGGAAACCCACGCAGACACGGGGAGGACGTGCAAACAGACAGTGACCCAAGCCGGGAATTGAACCCGGGTCCCTGGCACTGTGAAGCAGCAGCGCTAACCACTGTGACACCGTGCCGCCCCTGGTACAGTTGCTTTCCAAAGCTGGAAATAGTGAACCTAAAAAATGGCATTCGCCGTTTGTTTAATTTAATCTTCTTGGTCGCTAAGTATGATGCTGCTGTGCGATTAAGAAAGATATTTTAATCGTATTTCTCTGCAGCTTTTATGGAAGCAGGCCTGGTTATTTTTGTTCTGATGCTCTGCTGTCTGCAATCGGTATCTTGAATCGTTGCTGAGGCGAATTAATTGAGGCAATGTCTATTTTTAATCTGGCCTAATGCAGCGTCCTGGAGTTTCGAGACCCTTTTGGAATTGCTGCTCCTGGGGTTTGATTTGCGACTGATTTAAAAAAATTTATACTGGCTTTTTCCTAATTATAAGGTGTCTTCCTTCCTCCAGGTATATGTGTGGCTCAGCCTTACGAGCTCATGGTGAAACAGGAATTTTTCGTGGACCTTCGATTTCCATATTCTGTCGTCCGCAATGAACAAGTGGAAATTAGAGCAATCCTGTACAATTATGCTGAAGAGGGTATTTTGGTAATTTTGGCAATCTATTTAACTCATCAATGTGTATTACCATTTATTCAAGGGATGCAGGTGGTGTTGCTAAGGTGAGCCACCTTCCTGAACACGATCGGGTGACTGCAGAGGTAGTTATGAGTCAATTGATTTGATTTGATTTTATACAGTGAAAAGTATTGTCTCTTGCGCGCTATACAGACAAAACATACCGTTCACAGAGAAGGAAGGGAGTGCAGAATGTAGTCATAGCTAGGGTGTAGAGAAAGAGCAACTTAATACGCAGTAGGCCCATTCAAAAGTCTGATGGCAGCAGGGAAGAAGCTGTTCTTGAGTCGGTTGGCGCGTGACCTCAGACCTTTGTACCTTTTTCCCGACGGAAGAAGGTTGAAGAGAGAATGTCCGGGGTGCGTGGGGTCCTTAATTATGCCGGCTGCTTTTCCCGAGGCAGTGGGAAGTGTAGGCGGAGTCAATGGGTGGGAGGCTGGTTTGCGTTTTGGATTGGGCTACATTCACGACCGTTTGTCATTTCTTGCGGTCTTGGGCAGAGCAGGAGCCATACCAAGCTGTGGTACATCCGGAAAGAATGCTTTCTATGGTGCATCTGTAAAAGTTGGTGAGAGTCATGCCAAATTTCCTTAGTCTTCTGAGAAAGTAGATGCATTGGTGGGGGAGGGGACCAGGACGGGATCTGTAGTCGCATAGAAAAGTTACAGCATAGAGGGAGGCCATTTGACCCATCTTGTCCTTGCCAGCCCAAGGACACCTAGGTACCCTTTCTAATCCCACCTTCCTGTCCACGGCCCAAAGCCCTGTAGCTTACAGGGCTTAAGGTGCAGATCCAGGTACTTTTTAAAAGAGTTTCTGGTCTCTGCCTCCACCCCCGACTCGGGCAGCGAATTCCAGACACCCAGTACCCGCTGCGTAAAAAAGTTGTTCCTCATGCCCCCTCTATACCAACTGCCACTTCTCTTGAATCTATGTCCTGTGGTTCTAGAATTCTCTATCAAGGGGAAATGATTTTATCCTGTCCACTTTATCTCTTCCCCTCATCATTTTCTACAGTGTTGACTTAGAATCATAGAACCTCTATAGTGCAGAAGGAGACCATTCGGCCCATCGAGCCTGCACTGACCATGATCTCACCCAGACCCAATTCCCATAACCCCACGTATTTACCCTAGCTAATCCCCCTGACACCAAGGGGCCATTTAGCATGGCCAATCCACCTAGCCTGCACATCTTTGGAGTGTGGGAGGAAACCGGAACACGCGGAGGAAACCCACGCAGGGACTGGGAGAACATGCAGACTCCACACAGACAGTCACCCGAGGCTGGAATCGAACCCGGGTCCCTGGCGCTGTGAGACAGCAGTGCTAACCACTGTACGACCGTGCCACTTCTCTTGCCGAAAGGTCATTAGTGAACAAGATGTAGTTTCACGACAATCCAGTAGTTCCATGGCCAGCATTACTGAGATTAACTTTTCAATGTAAAATGATTTAATTATTTGAATTTAAATTGCTGAGCTGCTGTGATTTAAGTTCACATCCCTGCATGTTTAGTCCAAGCCTCTGGTTTATTAATTCATTAACATCATCATTCTGCTACCGTGCTCCTAATGATCATGGGCCCAAAATCTCAGCTAGAGCTTCACTGGGAGACCAGTGTAGAGATGAAGAAACATAGAAGATAGGGGCAGGAGGAGGCCATTCGGCCCTTCGAGCCTGCTCCACCATTCATCACCATCATGGCTGATCGTCCAACTCAATAGCCTAATCCTGCTTTCTCCCCATAACCTTTGATCCCATTCACCCCAAGTGCTATATCCAGCCGCCTCTTGAATCCATTCAGTGTTTTGGCATCAACTACTTCCTGTGGTAATGAATTCCACAGGCTCACCACTCTTTGGGTGAAGAAATGTCTCCTCACCTCCGTCCTAAATGGTCTACCCCGAATCCCTGGTTCTGGACTCCCCCATCATCGGAAACATCTTCCCTGCATCTACCCTGTCTCATCCTGTTAGAGTTTTATAGGTCTCTATGAGATCCCCCCCCCCCTCATTCGTCTGAACTCCAGCGAAAACAATCCTAAACTAGTCAACCTCTTCTCATACACCAGTCACATTACATTACATTAGATACGCAGAGGGACCTGGGTGTGCAAGTCCACAGATCCTTGAAGGTGACGTCACAGGTGGAGAAGGTGGTGAAGAAGACATATGGCATGCTTGCCTTTATAGGATGGGGTATAGAGTATAAAAGTTGGGGCCTGATGTTGCAGATGTATAGAACGTTGGTTCGGCCGCATTTGGAATACTGCGTCCAGTTCTGGTCGCCACACTACCAGAAAGACGTGGAGGCTTTGGAGAGAGTACAGAGGAGGTTTACCAGGATGTTGCCTGGTATGGAGGGGCTTAGTTATGAGGAGAGATTGGGTAAACTGGGGTTATTCTCCCTGGAAAGACGGAGGATGAGGGGAGACTTAATAGAGGTGTATAAAATTATGAAAGGCATAGATAGGGTGAACGGTGGGAAGCTTTTCCCTAGGTTGGTGGTGACGTTCACGAGGGGTCATAGGTTCAAGGTGAAGGGGGGGGAGGTTTAACACAGATATCAGGAGGACATCTTTTACACAGAGGGTCGTGGGGGCCTGGAATGCGCTGCCAGGCAAGGTGGTGGAGGCGGACACACTGGGAACGTTTAAGACTTATCTAGATAGCCATATGAACGGAGTGGGAATGGAGGGATACAAAAGAATGGTCTAGTTTGGACCAGGGAGCGGCACGGGCTTGGAGGGCCGAAGGGCCTGTTCCTGTGCTGTATTGTTCTTTGTATTACATTAATACTGCAATGATGTTACTGTGAAAATCCCCTTGTCGCCACACTCCGGTGCCTGTTCGGGTACACGGAGGGAGAATTTAGCACGGCCAATGCATCTAATCCAGCACGTCTTTCGGACTGTGGGAGGAAACCGGAGCACCTGGAGGAAACCCATGCAGACACGGGGAGAACATGCAAACTCTACACAGACAGTGACCCAAACCGGGAATCGAACCCGGGTCCCTGTTGCTGTGAGGCATCAGTGCTAACCACTGTGCTACTGTGCCACCCCGCCTCTAACGCATTTTATGTGTGGATGGCTAAGTTGTTTTACAGAGAATGAAAACAAATTTAGAAGACCAGTTCACAGCAGCTGGAAATGAGTTTTACATTAATGGGTTTCAGATCAAAGCAACAGGGTTAATTTAACCTCGTCAATCTCTCCTCACTGATTGAAGCTGTTCTTGAGTCGGTTGGTACGTGATTTTTGTATCTTTTTCCCGACGGAAGAAGGTGGAAAAAAGTATATCTGGGGTGCGTGGGGTCCTTAATTATCCTGGCTGCTTTTCCCGAGACAGCGGGAAGTGTAGACAGTGTCAATGGATGGGAGGCTGGTTTGCGCGATGGATTGGGCCACATTCACGATCTTTTGTAGTTTCTTGCGGTCTTGGGCAGAGCAGGAGCCATACCAAGCTGTAGGGGCTGAGGTTATTCTCAATCCTTTTCATTGAACTCTTCCTCAACAACTGAAGGATATCTCACTCAATCGGATTCTCCCTGCAGTTTTACATGCATTTGTCACTCCAAATGATCTCAAGGCGATTTTGTTAGTTCCGCCATCCCCGGAATCAGCCTGGTAAACCTATATTGCTTCTACCCATATTGTCAATGTGTGTTTGTCGATATCGATTTGTCACATCAATAATTCCACCTTCTAATAATTATTTTATGATTGAATTGTGTTTTACATTCTAGGTGCGTGTGGAGTTTCCATACAACAAGGACATCTGCAGCAGTGCAAAACCGAGCCGGAGATTCACAACAAAAGTCAAGGTTCCTGGAAAAGGTTCCAGTGTTGTGCCTTATGTCATAATCCCATTGATAGTTGGAGAAGTAACTCTTGAGGTCAGAGCCTCAGTCTATCATACACTTATGACTGATGGCGTACAGAAACGCTTGCGAGTGGTCGTAAGTATCAGAGCCTGCAGATTTACAGTTGCACCATAGAAAGCATTCTTCCTGGTTGTATCACAGCTTGGTATGGCTCCTGCTCTGCCCAAGACCGCAAGGAACTACAAAACGCCGTGAACGTAGCCCAATCCGTCACGCAAACCAACCTCCCATCCATTGACCCTGTCTACATTCCCCACTGCCTCGGCAAAGCAGCCAGCATAATCAAGGACCCCACGCACCCTGGGCGTCCTCTCTTCCTCCTTCTACCATCGGGAAAAAGATACAACGGCCCGAGGTCATGCACCAACCGACTCAAGAACAGCTTTTTTCATTGCTGCCATCAGACTTTTGAATGGACCCACCTTGCATTAAGTTGATCTTTCCCTCCACTCCAGCTTTGACTATAACACTACATTCTGTCTGTCTTTGACCAACAATGTATTAGCATACCGTGAAAAGTCTTGTTTCTTGCACGCACAAAGCATACCATTCACAGAGAAGGAAACGAGAGAGCGCAGAATGTAGTGTTACAATCATAGCTAGGGGTTGGAGAAAGATCAACTTAATGCGAGGTAGGTCCGTTCAAAAGTCTGACAGCAGCAGGGAAGAAGCTGTTCTTGAGTTGGTTGGTTCGTGATTTTTGTATCTTTTTCCCGACGGCAGAAGATGGAAAAGAGTATATCTCGGGTGCGTGGGGTCCTTAATTATGCTGGCTGCTTTTCCCGAGGCAGCGGGAAGTGTAGCCAGAGTCAATGGATGGGAGGCTGGTTTGCGTGATGGATTGGGCTACATTCACGATCTTTTGTAGTTTCTTGCAGTCTTGGGCAGAGCAGGAGCCACACCAAGCTGTAGGGGCTGAGGTTATTCTCAATCCTTTTCATTGAACTCTTCCTCAACAACTGAAGGGTATCTCTCTTGATTAGATTCTCCCTGCAGTTTTACATGCATTTGTCACTCCAAATGATCTCAAGGTGATTTTTTTATTCATTCGTGGGACATGGGCGTCGCTGGCTGACCAGCATTTATTGCCCATCCCTAGTTGCCCCTTGAAAAGGTGGTGGTGAGCCGCCTTCTTGAAACTCTGCAGTCCACGTGCTGTGGAAGGGCAGCAGATGTATGGGAACACCACCACTTGCAGGTTCCCCCTCCAAGCCACCCACCATCCTGACCTGGAAATATATCGGCCGTTCTTTCGCAGTCACTGGGTCAAAATCCTGGAATTCCCTCCCTAACGGCATTGTGGGTCAACCCACAGCACGTGGGCTGCAGCGATTCAAGATGGCGGCTCACCACCACCTTCTCAAGGGGCAACTAGGGATGGGCAATAAATGCTGGCCCAGCCAGCGACGCTGATTGAATGAAAAAAAATGGGAAGTGGAAAATATGTCAGGGAAATAGTCTTGTCGGTCACAGGATTTTTCACCAGGGGGATTAGGTGAGTTATGACAAATTAAACATGGGAGGTTTTAAAAAATTCATTCATGGGACAAGGGCGTCGCTGGCTGGGCCAGCATTTATTACCCATCCCTAGTTGCCCAGGGGTATTTGAGTTTTAACCACATTGCTGTGGCTCTGGAGTCACATGTAGGCTAGACCAGGTATGGACAGCAGATTTCCTTCCCTAAAGGACATTAGTGAACCAGATGGGTTTTTCCGACAATGGTCATCACTAGATTTTTAATTCCTGATTTTTATTGAATTCAAAGTTGTTTCAGTGATTGTGGGGGAGCACTTCAGCGGTCACGGGCATTCAGCCTCTGATCTTCGGGTAAGCGTTCTCCAAGGCGGCCTTCACGACACACGACAGCGCAGAGTCGCTGAGCAGAAACTGATAGCCAAGTTCCGCACACATGAGGACGGCCTAAACCGGGATCTTGGGTTTATGTCACACTATCAGTAACCCCCACAGCTTGCCTCCTGGACCTGCAGAATCTCACTGGCTGTCCTGTCTGGAGACAATACACATCTCTTTAACCTGTGCTTAATGCTCCCTCCACTCACATTGTCTGTATCTTTAAGACCTGGTTGGCTGTAGAGATTCGCATTCTAATCAGTATTCTGTAACTTGATTTTGTGTCTCTGTGCCCTGTTTGAGAGCAGATATCCACTCCATCTGACGAAGGAGCAGCGCTCCGAAAGCGCATGGCATTTGCTACCAAATAAACCAACCTTAAGAGTCACAGTAGCCTAAGCAGAAAATATTAGACCTCAAAGAAACCAGCCTCTATCATACTTACTTTATTCCTTTTTTTCTTATAGCCAGAAGGGAAACAGATGCACATAGAGAAAAATTACCCTTTGGATCCCAAAGGTTAGTTCACTGTTAACATTCTTGTAACCAATAGTTGACACAACATCACTAGTGTTGTTGCTGAAAGGAAAGGCAAGTTGCCCAAAGTTTTTCATCTTCCACTCATCAGGACAAATGCAAGAGTTCCAAATTTCAAAGGACAGTTTATACTACGGGAGAAAAGAGGCGCTGATTGGTCGGCAATTCAACTCTGGCTGCAGTATTTTCTTTTTATTCATTCGTGGGACATGGGTGTCGCTGGCTGGGCCAGCATTTATTGCCCATTCCTAGTTGCCCTTGGACTGAGTGGCTTGCCAAGCCATATCAGAGGGGCAGTTAGAGTCAACCACATTGCTGTGGCTCTGGAGTTGCATGTAAACCAGACCGGGTAAGGACGGCAGATTTCCTTCCCTAAAGGGAGATGAGTGAACCAGATGGGTTTTTACAACAATCGACAATGGTTTCATGGAATCATAGAATAGAATCATAGAATCCCTACAGCGCAGAAGGAGGCCATTTGGTCCATTGAGCCTGCACTGACAATGATCTCCCTGTAACCTCATGAATTTACTCTGCTAATCCCCCTGACACTGATAGACAATTTATCACGGCCAATCCACCTAACTCGCACATCTTTGGAGTGTGGGAGGAAACCGGAGCGCCCGGAGGAAACCCACACAGACACAGGAAGGACGTGCAAACTCCGCACAGACAGTGACCCAAGCTGGGAATCGAACCCGGGTCCCTGGCGCTGTGAGGCAGCAGTGCTAACCACTGTGCCGCCGTGCCGCCCTTCTTGGTCATCATTAGACTCTTATTTTTTATTGAATTCAAATTCCACCATCTGCTGTGGCGGGATTCGAACCCAGAACATTAGCTGAGTTTCTGGATTAACAGTCGAGTGATAATACCACTAGACCATGGTCCCCCTCTCGCCATGGAGAAAGCAGCAGGGAACCAGAGGCATCCGGGTGATTTGAGGTGGAAGAGACTCTTTTCAGGTCCAAGTGTGGCGGTCTTTTGTTCACATGCGAGTTTGCTCGATGTACAGCAAATGGTGGCTTGATCGGGATAGTCATCGTTCCACAGAATAGCTTTGGCGCACTACTGCAATGCCAGCTATATAGGCCATAACATCCCAATGCTTGGTTGATACAATCAAACAGCATTTTGCTTGTTTGTACTATATAGACCATAACCTATAGTGTATAGCAGAGTATAGACCAAACTCAACCAACCCATGCTTGCAATTATTTTTATTTATTCTTGGGCACGCTGGCCAGGCCAACATTTATTGCCCATCCCTAACTGCCCTCCATTTCAGAGGACAGTTAAGAGTTGACCACATTGCTGTAGGTCTGGAGTCACATGTAGGCCAGGCTGGGTAAGGACAGCAGATTTCCTTCCCTAAAGGACATTAGTGAACCAGATGAGTTTTTACAACAATTGGCAATGCTTTCATGTTCATAGAATCATACAGCACCCCTTCGGCCCTTCGAGTCTGCACCCTCACATTAGAAACACCTGAATTTCCACTTAATCGCATCTGCCAGCACTTGGCCCATAGCCCTGAATGTTATGATGTGCCAAGTGCTCATCCAGATACTTTTTAAAGGATGTGAGGCATCCCGCCTCAACCACCCTCCCAGGCAGCACATTCCAGACCCTCACCACCCTCTGGGTAAAAAAAGTTTTTCCTCACATCCCCCTCTAAACCTCCTGCCCACTCACCTTGAACCTGTCCCCTCGTGACTGGCCCTTCAACTAAGAGGAACAGCTGCTCCTTATCCATATCCCTCATAATCTTATAAACCTCGATCAGGTCGCCCCACTCAGTCTTCTCTGCTCCAACGAAAACAACCCAAGTCTACACAACGTCTCTTCATAACTTAAATGTTCCATCCCAGGCAGCATCCTGGTGAATCACATCCTTCCTATAATGCGGCGACCAGAACTGCACACAGTACTCCAGCTGTGCCTCATCAAAGTTCTATACAACTTCAACATGGCTTCCCTGCTTTTGTAATCTATGCCTCGATTGATGAAGACAAGTGTCCCATATGTCTTTTTCACCACCCTAACATGCCCTTCCACTTTCAGAGATCTGTGGACAAACACAACAAGGTCCCTTTGTTCCACAGAACTTCCTAGTGTCCTATCATTCATTGAGTACTTCCTTGTCAAATTACTCCCTCCAAAATGTATCACCTCTCACTTTTCAGGGTTAAATTCCATCTGCCACTTATCTGCCCATTTGACCATTCCGTTTATATCTTCTTGTGGCCCAAGACACTCCGCCTCACTGTTAACCAGCCGGCCAATCTTTGTGTCATCCACAAACTTACTAATCCTACCCCCACATAGTCATCAATGTCATTTATATAAATGACGAATAATAGGGGGCCGAGCACAGATCACTGTGGTATGCCACTGGACACTGGCTTCCAGTCACTAAAGCAGCCTTCTGTCATCACCCTCTGTCTCCTACGACTGAGCCAATTTTGAATCCACTTTATCAAATTACTCTGTATCCCATGTGAATTTATCTTCTTTACAAGCCTCCCATGTGGGACCTTGTCAAAGGCTTTGCTGAAATCCATATAAACTACATCGACTGCACTACCCTCATCTACACACCTGGTTCACCTCCTCAAAAAATTCAATCAAATTTGTTAGACATGACCTCCCTCTGTCGAAGCCATGCTGACTATCCCTGTTCAAGCTTTGCCTCTCCAAGTGGAGATAGATGCTCTCCTTCAGAAGTTTCTCTAATAGTTTCCCTACCACTGACATGAGACTCAATGGTCTCTACTTCCCTGGTTTATTTCTACAACTCTTCTTAAATAGCAGAACCACATTAGCTATCATCATTGGACTTTTAATTCCAGATTTTTATTGAATTCAAATTTCACCATCTGCTATGGTGGGATTCGAACCCAGGTCCTCGTGTCTCCTTCAAGTGATGCCATATGTGCGGATGAATGCACAGGTGCAGAGAGGTATTAGTGGCCATATTGGGCAGCCATCTTGAATTGGCAGGAAACATAATGGGCGCGATCATAGTGCCAGCGAGGACAGAGAACCCGGCACCTCCCAAATCTTCGTTCACTGCAGCGGGGCCAGCAAATCCCGCCAGCATGAATGACCGTAAGACTCCGGCCTTAGTGTTTTTGAATACCTGGTAGCTTGGTGGCCTTTGGTTTCCTGTAGATTTCTCCATGGAAACACCTTGACCAGCACACCTGAACCCATCTGGTTCACTAATGTCCTTCAGGGAAGGAAATCTGCTATCCTTACCTAGTCTGGCCTACATGTGACTGCGGAACTACAGCAATGTGGACTCTTAACTGTCCTCCGAAATGGAGCACAATTGGGGATGGGCAATAAATGCTGGGCCCTGCCAGCAATGCCCATGAACAAATAAAAAATAATTGCAAGCACGGGTTGGTTGAGTTTGGTCCATACTCTGCTATACATTATCTGTTACGGTCTATATGTTATGGACAAGCAAAGGAACATGCTCGAGTTGGCTTGCCAACCAATCAGCACCTGTGGCATGAATTGCTGCGATTGTTTGAAATTGGGCATTTGTCCTGATGAGTGGGAGGCAAAAAGTTTCGGCGACATGTTCAAATTCTGCGCAACCAGGCAAAATGAGTTCAGAATGGCTATGGGTTCTGCGCGTACAATACTCATTTCAAAGCATAAAAAATGGAGAATAAATTCTGTAATCTGAAGATGAACAGAGCTTCAAAATGAAAGATCAACTTGGGAGAATGCTGTTATTGGATGAGGAGTATAGTTTGGGAAAAGCAAAAGTAAAGTTTATTTATTAGTGTCACAATTAGGCTTACATTAACACTGCAATGAAGTTACCGTGAAAATCCCCCAGTCACCACACTCCGGCGCCTGTTCGGGTACACTGAGGGAGAATTTAGCACGGCCAATGCACCCTAACCAGCACATCTTTCGGACTGTGGGAGGAAACCCACGCAGACACGGGAAGAACATGCAGACTCTACACAGACAATGACCCAAGCCGGGAATCGAACCCGGGTCCCTGGTACTGTGAGGCAACAGTGCTAACCCACTGTGCCACCGTGCCATCCTTGTAGAGAGGTTATTACCTGTACTTGGTCTTTCTGAACTTGCCCCCGAGCTTAGTAAAGGAGAAAAGAGGTTGTGTATGAACAGCTATGTCTTGCACTTCACTGCCAATAATTCAGTGATATAATTAATTGGAGGATGAATATTTTGCACAAAGGTAGCGTAATGCTGTCTCAGTGCACACTCCACTAGTGTCGGGGGAAATCCAAGACAAAGGCTCTGTGACAATGAGAAGGCATAAGTACATAATATTTAAAAGCACAGAAATAGGCCATTCAGCCCATCTGGCCTATGCTAGCATTGACATCACACGTCCCCCCATCCCTTTTCATCCAATCCCCACAGTGCAGAAGGTGGCCATTTAGCCCATCGAGGGTTCACCGACTCTCCGACACAGCATCTTACCCACCCCCCCCCCCCCCCCCCCACCGCCCTATCCCAGTAACCCCACATATTTGCCCTGCTAATCCCCCCTAATCTACCCATCTTGGGACACAAAGGGGGAATTTTTTAATTTTGCTTTATTTATCAGTGTCACAATGAGGCTTACATTAACACTGCAATGAAGTTACTGTGAAAATCCCCCAGTCACCACACTCCGGCGCCTGTTCGGGTACATTGAGGGAGAATTTAAGTTTATGTATATTGACTAGTATCGCAAGTAGGCTTACATTAAACACTGCAATGACGTCACTGTGAAAATCCCCCAGTCGCCACACTCCGGCGCCTGTTCGGGTAAACTGAGGGGGAATTTGGCACCCTAATCAGCACGTCTTCTGCACTGTGGGAGGAAACCGGAGCACCCGGAGGAAACCCACACAGACACGGGGAGAACGTGCAAACTCCACACAGACAGTCACCCGAGCTGGGAATCGAACCTGGGTTCCTGGCACTAACCACTGTGCCACCGTTAAACCCTACTTCGAATACTATACAGAGTTCTGATCCCTATGTGACAAAAATGATACAGAGGCACTGGAGAAGGTGCAAAAAAACAAGTTGACTAGGGGATGATGTCAGAACTGAGAGGTCACAGCCCTTAGGGAAGGTTGAACAGAGTTAGCATTCTTTTCTCCAAAAGGCCAGGGAGAAGTTGATAGCGGTGCGATCAGCTAAACATGGGTAAAGGTGTTCTCGTTGGTGGCAGAGACCAAAACTTGGGGCCAGAAATATAAGATAATCACCAGTGAATCCAATAAGGGACCTAGAAGAATTCCTTTACCCAGAGAGAGGCTCTACTGTGGGGCTACGTGTGACTCTAATAAATAAACTAAACTTAACAAAGTTTCTGTGTGAGTTTAACAATACTTCTCTGCTGATCAGTTTTACCCCTCCATCCAAATTTAAGCAAAACAGGGCCAACTCATAATGTCACCAACCATTCCACATTCTTAATCACGGATTTCTAAGATGGACTGCGCAGGGGAAACAAAATTTGATACTAAGTTCAGTCACTTTGGGTTTACCTTAATCAAATTATCTCATAATCATGGAGTATCCTTCCTGATCAGTGAAAACTTGAAAGACGTTTATTGGTCGCAAGTAGGCTTACATCAACACGGTAATGAAACAACTGTGAAAATCCCCTCAGTCGCCTGTTCGGGTTACACTGAGGGAGAATTTAGCATGGCCAACGCACCCTAACCAGCACGTCTTTCGGACTGTGGGAGGAAACCGGAGCACCCGAAGAAAACCCACGCAGACACGAGGAGAACGTGCAGACTCCGCACAGACAGTGACTCAAGCCAGGAATCGAACTGTGCCACCCAGGTTGATTAGGCACGCTAAACTGTCCCTTTGTGTCAGGGGGATTAGCAGGGTAAATACTCGAAGGTTATGGGAATAGGGCCTGGGCAGGTTTGTCGTAGGTGCAGGCGTCTGAGTAAAGTAGAAGTAAAGTTTATTTATTAGTGTCACAAGTAGAGTTACATTAACACTGCAATGAAGTTACTGTGAAAATCCCCTAGTCGCCACACTCCGGCGCCTGTTCGGGTACACTGAGGGAGAATTTAGCACGGCCAATGCTCCCTAACCAGCACATCTTTTGGACTGTGGGAGGAAGCCGGAACACCCGGAGGAAACCCACGCAGACACGGGGAGAACGTGTAGACTCCACACAGACAGTGACCCGAGGCTGGAATCGAACCCGAATGCCTGGCGCTGTGAGGTAGCAGTGCTAACCACTGTGCCATCGTGCCGCTCCAATTAAAATTAAAATACTGATGTCTAGTAAACACCAGGAGGATTGATGAACGTGGGTCGAGAGATGAAACAAACCTAAACTGACAGTTGTCGAGAAAACCGTCCCACCCGCCATGGGAATCGGAGCGGGCGAGGGGCGTCCCAGAGAAAGGTCTGTTGATCTCGGGCGGGATTTTACGGTTTCGGGATGAGCGAGGTCTAAAAATCCCGCACATAATTAAAAGATTATCTGTGTAAAAATTAATATATTCTTCTTTCAATTTAGGTAAACAACAAGTGGTTGATATTAAGATTGAAGTCCCAGAGGCTATTGTTCCATACACGCAGCCAAATTCATACATCAGCGTTCAAGGTAAGTTGACTATGGTGAGGTCAAAGAAATCGACCCAATTTTCTCATCGAGACTGAAGGGCAAACAGTTCGATTGGTCAGAACTTTGAATACAGGAGTTGGGGCGCCTTGTTGAAGTTGTACAAGACATTGGTAAGGCCACACTTGGAATACTGTGTACAGTTCTGGTCACCCTATTATAGAAAGGGTATTATTGAAGTAGAAAGAGTGCAGAAAAGATTTACTAAGATGCTACAGGGATTTGATGGATTGTGTTATAAGGGGAGGCTGGGTAGACTGGAACTCTTTTCTCTGGAGCATAGGAGGCTGAGGGGCGATCTTATAGAGGTCTATAAAATAATGAGGGGCGTAGGTCAGCTAGATAGTCAATATCTTTTCCCAAAGGTAGGGGAGTCTAAAACTAGAGGGCATAGGTTTAAGGTGAGAGGGGAGAGATACAAAAGGGTCCAGAGGGGCAATTTTTTCACTCAGAGGGTGGTGAGTGTCTGGAACAAGCTGCCAGAGGTAGTTGTAGAGGTGGGTACAATTTTGTCTTTTAAAAAGCATTTAGACAGTTACATGGGTACAATGGGTATAGAGGGATATGGGCCAAATGCGGGCAATTGGGACGAGCAATTGGGGTTAAATAAAGGGGTTGCATGGACAAGTTGGGCTGAAGGGCCTGTTTCCATGCTGTAAACCTCTATGACGCTATAATGTTTACTTGACTTGTTCGTACTTGTTGCTGTCATAGAGTCATAGAGGTTTACAGCATGGAAACAGGCCCTTCGGCCCAACTTGTCCATGCCGCCCTTTTCCTTTAACCACTAAGCTAGTCCCAATTGCCCGCATTTGGCCCATATCCCTCTATACCCATTGTACTCATGTAATATCTAAATGCTTTTTAAAAGACAAAACTGTGCCCGCCTCTACTACTACCTCTGGCAGCTTGTTCCAGACACTCACCACCCTCTGTGTGAAGAAATTGTCCCTCTGGACACTTTTGTATCTCTCCCCTCTCACCTTAAACCTATGCCCTCTAGTTTTAGATTCCCCTACCTTTGGGAAAAGACATCGACTATCCAGCTGATCTATGCCCCTCATTATTTTATAGACCTCTATAAGATCACCCCTCAGCCTCCTACACCACAGAGAAAAAAGTCCCAGTCTATCCAGCCTCTCCTTATAACTCAAACCATCAAGCCCCGGTAGCATCCTAGTAAATCTTTTCTGCACTCTTTCTAGTTTAATAATATCCTTTCTATAATAGGGTGACCAGAACTGCACACAGTATTCCAAGTGTGGCCTTACCAATGTATTGTACAACTTCAACAAGACGTCCCAACTCCTGTATTCAATGTTCTGACCAATGAAACCAAGCATGCCGAATGCCTTCTTCACCTCTCTGTCCACTGTGACTCCACTTTCAAGGAGCGATGAACATGATCTCTTTGTCCTCCCCAACGCCCTACCATTAACTGAGTAAGTCCTGCCCTGGTTCAATCGACCAAAATGCATCACCTCGCATAGAATCATAGAAGAATCATAGAAACCCTATAGTGCAGAAAGAGGCCATTTGGCCCATTGAGTCTGTACCGACCACAATCCCACCCAGGCCCTACCACCATATCCCTACATATTTACCCACTAATCCCTCTAACCTACACATCTCAAGACACTAAGGGGCAATTTTAGCACAGCCAATCAACCTAACCCGCACATCTTTGGACTGTGGGAGGAAACCGGAGCACCCGGAGGAAACCCACGCTGACACAAGGAGAATGTACAAACTCCACACAGACAGTGACCCAAGCTGGGAATCGAACCCAGGTCCCTGGAGCTGTGAAGCAGCAGTGCTAACCACTGTGCCGCATTTGTCTAAATTAAATTCCATCTGCCATTCGTCAGTCCACTGGCCCAATCGATCAAGCCAAAAGATGCACTATCTACCACACAAATAAGTAACTTCCCAATCAGAGAATTGTTACGACGTAGCATGAAGTAGTTCACTTTGCGCCATTCTCCTGCCTTCTCCCCATAACCCTGCACATGTTTCTCGACCCATAGAGTGGATGAACAGCCGGGTGCGCCAGTGTACCCACAGTGATTTGATTTGATTTATTATTGTCACATGTACGAGATACAGTGTATACAATATATACTGTATATAATGAAAAGTATTGTTTCTTGCATGCTATACGGACAAAGCATACCATTCATAGAGAAGGAAGTGAGAGAGCACAGAATGTAGTGTTACAGTTATAGCTAGGGTGTAGAGAAAGATCAACTTAATGCAAGGTAGGTCCATTCAAAAGTCTGATGGCAGCAAGGTAGAAGCTGTTCTTGAGTCTTGAGGTACGTGACCTCAGACTTTTGTATCTTTTTCCTGACGCAAGAAGGTGGAAGAGAGAATGTCCGGGATGCATGAGATGCTTGATTATGCTGGCTGCTTTGCTGAGGCAGCGGGAAGTGTAGACGGAGTCAGTGGATGGGAGGCTGGTTTGCGTGATGGATTGGGCTACATTCACGACCTTTTGTAGTTTCTTGCAGTCTTGGGCAGAGCAGGAGCCATACCAAGCTGTGATACAACCAGAAAGAATGCTTTCTATGGTGAATCTGTAAAAGCTGGTGAAAGTCATAGCGGACACGCCAAATTTCCTTAATCTTCCGAGAAAGTAGAGGTGTTGGTGGGCTTTCTTAACTATAGTGTCAGCATGGGGGGGAACCAGGACAGGTTGTTGGTGATCTGGACACCTAAAAACCTGAAGCTCTCGACCATTTCTACTTCATCCCCATTGATGTAGACAGGGGCATGTTCTCCACTACGCTTCCTGAAGTCGATGACAATCTTCTTCATTTGATTACCATCAAATCACGCGACCGGCTCTTAAAACAATCATGCAACCA
Source organism: Mustelus asterias (assembly GCF_964213995.1). Lineage (NCBI taxonomy): Eukaryota > Metazoa > Chordata > Chondrichthyes > Carcharhiniformes > Triakidae > Mustelus > Mustelus asterias. Next base: position 11,713,670 of record NC_135819.1, on the reverse strand, counting down.
CTTAAATATATAATATTTAGGGGACAGAGCTTTAAATTGAGGGGTGATAGATATAGGACAGATGTCAGAGGTAGGTTCTTCACTCAGAGAGTAGTAAGGGCGTGGAATGCCCTGCCTGCAGCAGTAGTGGACTCGCCAACATTAAGGGCATTTAAATGGTCATTGGATAAACATATGGATGATATTGGAATAGGATAAGTTAGATGGGCTTTAGATTGGTTTCACAGGTCGGCGCAACATCGAGGGCCGAAGGGCCTGTACTGCGCTGTAATGTTCTATGTTCTAATATGATGAAAGAATATCAACCTGATTTTCAGTTTTTCTCAGCACAGGTTCTGCCTGACCTGCTAAATATTTCCAGCATCTTCCCTTTGTTTATTTCAGATTTCTCGTATCTGCAGTATTTTGCTTTGTACTTACGCATGTATTTTGTTCACGAAACAGGAAACATTTTAGCCCAAACGATTGAAAATTCTATTGATGCGACAAAACTGAAGCAACTAATTCGAGTCCCTTATGGCTGCGGAGAGCAGAATATGGCATCGATCACCCCAGTTGTGATTGTCACCAACTATCTGGACAAAACTAAGCAATGGGAAAGGGTTGGAATCGATCGTAGAGATGCTGCAGTGAAGAATATTCAACAAGGTATACATCGCTACTTTTATGTACAAGATTTGGCGGCACCGTGGCACAACAGTTAGCACTGCTACCTCACAGCTCCAGGGACCCTTCCCGGCTTGAGTCACTGTCTGTGTGGAGTCTGCACCTTCTCCCCGTGTCTGCGTGGGTTTCCCTTGGGGGCTCCGGTTTCCTCCCACAGCCCGGAAGAGGTGCTGGTTAGGGTGCATTGGCCGTCGTAATTCTCCCTCAGTGTTACCCAAACAGTGTGGCGACTTGGGGATTTTCACAGTAACTTCATTGCAGTGTTAATGTCAGCCGACTTGTGATACTAATAGATAAACTTTAAACTTTTAAAATTGTTAAGATAAGGAGTGTCATAGAAACATAGAAGATAGGGGCAGGAGGAGGCCATTTGGCCCTTCGAGCCTGCTCCGCCATTCATCACCATCATGGCTGATCGTCCAACTCAATAGCCTAACCCTGATGGGCCGATTGTGGTGGGATGGATTAATTATCTCAGAGTAAAGGCAGCCCTAGGTAGCAGTGACCACAATATGATTGAACTTTACATCCTGTTTGAAGGGGAGAAGAGTGGGTCTAAGACTAGAAATTTAGATTTAAATAACAGCAACTATGAGGGCATGAAGGTTGAGCAAGCTGAACCGAATTGGGCACCAGGTGACAGGATAGATCGATAGAGAGGCAGAGGCAGACTTTTAACGCGATATTTCGGGATCTATGATAAAGAAACATTCTCAGAGGCAGACACACACCATCAGTGATTAACCAAAGAAGTTAAGGAAAACATCAATCATCACCATCATGGTTGATTGCCCAACTCAATAGCCTAATCCTGCTTTCTCCCCATAACCTTTGATCCCATTCACCCCGAGCGAGTGTTTTTTTGGAATTTGAAGCACATTGAGATTTGATGGATATTGAGACTATCACTGACGGTATAACGTAAGTTAGGTTCAGAATACAGGTTGCATTTTACATGACGCAATGCTAATTTTGCAGCTATAGCTTATAATTTGATGATTCTTTCAAATCATACAGTGTCCGTTCCTCATCATTCAGAGATTCCAAAACATTTTTTGCAGACCCTTCCCTCTTTGGAGATTCATGACCCACTCATATCCTTTCCCCCCTCCCCCCGCCCACCCCCGTCCAAAAAGAGAAGACAGCAGCGTTCAATCTGATTGGTTAAAGTTAAATGGGGAAACAATTGAGAAAAGTGTAACATGTTATTAAATTGACAAGCATGAAATTGACAAGCATGAAATTGACAAGGCTGAAAGTAAATGATTTTCTGGAGAGTGCGAAATTAGACATGGAGAGGATCGAGGAGTTGAGTAAATCACTGACACCTGGGCGTACTTTGGTGAACCCAAAGTATGCAGTTAGATGTTAAAAAAAGTTAAAGTTAAAGCCTATTTATTAGTGTCACAAGTAGACTTACATTAACACTGCAATGAAGTTACTGTGAGAATCCTCGTTGAATATGTTTAAATCACGGATAGATGGATTCCTGATCGGTAAGGGAATTAGGCCTTATAGGGATCAGGCGGGTAAGTGGAACTGATCCACTTCAGATCAGCCATGGTCTTATTGAATGGCGGGGCAGGCTCGATGCATTTTGGTAGAAATAATGTAGGGGGGAGCTATACGATAAATGGCAGAACCATAAAGGGTGTAGATACGCAGAGGGACCTGGGTGTGCAAGTCCACAGATCCTTGAAGGTGACGTCACAGGTGGAGAAGGTAGTGAATAAGGCATATGGCATGCTTGCCTTTATAGGACGGGGTATAGAGTATAAAAGTTGGGGTCTGATGTTGCAGTTGTATAGAACGTTGGTTCGGCCGCATTTGGAATACTGCGCCCAGTTCTGGTCGCCACACTACCAGAAGGATGTGGAGGCTTTGGAGAGAGTACAGAGGAGGTTTACCAGGATGTTGCCTGGTATGGAGGGGCTTAGTTATGAGGAGAGATTGGGTAAACTGGGGTTGTTCTCCCTGGAAAGACAGAGGATGAGGGGAGACTTAATAGAGGTGTATAAAATTATGAAAGGCATAGATAGGGTGAACGGTGGGAAGCTTTTCCCCAGGTCAGTGGTGACGTTCACGAGGGGTCATAGGTTCAAGGTGAAGGGGGGGAGGTTTAACACAGATATCAGAAGGACATATTTTACAGAGGGTGGTGGGGGCCTGGAATGCGCTGCTGTGCAAGGTGGTGGAGGCGGACACACTGGGAACGTTTAAGACTTATCTAGACAGCCATATGAACGGAGTGGGAATGGAGGGATACAAAAGAATGGTCTAGTTTGGACCAGGGAGCGGCGCGGGCTTGGAGGGCCGAAGGGCCGGTTCCTGTGCTGTATTGTTCTTTGTTCTTTGAGGGGCGAGATGGCCTACTCCTGCTCCTATTTCTTATGTTCTTATCCCCTTGTCGCCACACTCCGGTGCCTGTTCGGGTACACTGAGGGAGAATTTAGCACGGCCAATGCACCTAAACTGCTCATCTTTGGACTGTGGGAGGAAACCGGAGGAAACCCACCCAGACACGGGGAGAATGTGCAGACTCCGGACTGACCCAAGCCAGGAATCGAACCCGGATCCGTGGCGCTGTGAGGCAGCAGTGCCAACCACTGTGCCACCGTGCCGCCCCAAACTGAACTTGTATGTGATTTAAGGGAAGATTCTTCTTTTCCCAGCATTGGATGCAGGCGGGTAAGAGCAAGGGGAACTCCTGTTCATCAGCCACACTTGGCGTGCATTGGCACCCCTCAAGCTATAAGCCTCTGGTGACAGGCTCGTCGCCTGTTCCAGGAAAAAAAAAACCTAATTCTGGGAATGGATGAAAGTCTGACTCGCGCATCACTAGGTGAGGGAAGAGATACGGCCAACAGCAGCCAGTATATCTCTGGAACCAAGTTATATCAAAGACAGAGGCCGGAATCTTACCGCCCCGACCACTACAGGAATCGGAGCGGGCGAGGGGCAGAGCATGGGAAGGTCCGTTGAGCTTGGGTGGGGATTTTACGGTTTTGGGACGAGTGAGGCTGGGAACCCCCACGCAGAATGTCAATGCACTCCATTGGTAATGAAACAGCAATGGCATCGGCCTTGCTTGTGAAGGGGTGGCACGGTGGCACAATGGTACCTCACATCACCAGGGACCCGGGTTCATTCCCCAGCCTTGGGTAACTGTCTCCTCGCGCCTGCGTAGGTTTCCTCCGGGGACACCGGTTTCCTTCCACACTCCAAAGAGGTTGGGTGAATTGGCCATGCTAAATTGCCCCAAGGATGTGTAGGTTAGATGCATTAACTGGATAAATACGTGGGGATATAGAATCATAGAATCCCTGCAGTGCAGAAGGAGGCCATTCGGCCCGTCGAGTCTGCACCGACCGCAATCCCACCCAGGACCCTAGTCCCGTAAACCCACATATTTACCCTGCTGATCCTCCTGATAGCAGGGGCAATTTAGCATGGCCAATCCACCCAACCTGCACGTCTTTGGACTGTGGGAGGAAACTGGAGCACCCGGAGGAAACCCACGCAGATATGGGGAGAACGTGCAGACTCCGCGCAGACAGTGACCCAAGCCGGGAATTGAACCTGGGTCCCTGGCGCTGTGAGGCAGCAGTGCTAACCACTGTGCCACCGTGCCACTATACGGCCGTTATGGGGGATAGGACCATAGTATGATGCTCCGTAGGAGAGCCGGTGCAGACTCGATGGGCCAAGTGGCCTCCTTCTGCACTGTAGTGATTCTATGATATTCTATGAACATGAGTAGCTGTTAGAAGTAAATGCAGAGTGGGCAGTGATTGTTGATCTGTTGAAAGTGTCCTCAGACGGCACTGATGTTTGGCTAGTTTGTTTGCTGAGGCAGGAACGGTGTCTTGTGGAGTCTTCTTAAGGTTGTGAAGAGTGTCACCGTGCCGAATTTCCTAATTGTTCTGACAAAGTGTGGTTTCGGCTGGGGAAAGCGGTGATCTGCCCACTGGACCGACCGATAGATCCCCAACCCTCCATGCTGTGTCTTACAGCAAAGGAGGTGGTCCACCATTGGCTGGCGAGATCGTCCAGTCCCGCTGAGGTCAATGGCTTTTTCTGTGTCATTGTGGGTGGCACAGTGGTTAGCACTGCTGCCTCACAGCGCCAGGGACCCGGGTTCGATTCCCGCCTCGGGTCACTGTCTGTGCGGAGTTTGCACGTTCTCCTCGTGTCTGCGTGGGTTTCCTCCGGGTGCTCCGGTTTCCTCCCACAGTCCGAAAGATGTGCTGGTTAGACGCATTGGGCCATGCTATATTCTCCCTCAGTGTACCCGAACAGGCGCCAGGACTGTGGCGACGAGGGAATTTTCACCATAACTTCATTGCAGTGTTAATGTCAGCCTGCATGTGACACTAATAAATGAAAAACATAGTCCAGAATTACAGCTGAGGATCTGTGACTGGACAAAATCGACTCACAGACAATATGGAGTCAACTTGGGGCATCAAAGATCCAATCATTGGGGCAGCACGGTGGCACAGTGGTTAGCACTGCTGCCTTGCAGCACCAGGGACCCAGGGTTCAATTCCTGGCTTGCGTCACTGTCTGTGTGGAGTTTGCACATTCTCCCCGTGTCTGCGTGGGTTTCCTCCGGGTGCTCCGGTTTCCTCCCACAGTCCAAAGGTTGTGTGATTGATTGGCCATGGTAAATTGCCCCTTCGTGTTAGTGTCAGGGGGATTAGCTAGGGTAAATACGTGGGGCTACGTGGTTAGGGGCTGGGTAAGTTTGTGGTCGGTGCAGACTCAATGGGCTGAATGGCCTCCTTCTGCACTGTTGGGATTCTATGTAATCGATAATTAATGCGCAGTTTTGGAGACTGTGGGCGGGATTCTACGGCCTCACTGATCCTGAAACTGTGAAATCTCTCCCGAGGTCAACAGACCTTCCCATTGTCTGCTCCCCCACCTGCTCCGATTCCCGTGGTGGGCAGGGCAGTGAATGGCCCATATGAAGAGGTTGGTAAGTTTGCCGACGACACGAAGGTTGGTGGGGTGTGGATAGTCTGGAGGGATGTCAGAAGTTACAGAGGGACATAGATAGGATGCAAGATTGGGCGGACAAGTGGCAGATGGGCTTCAACCCAGATAAATGCGTCGTGATCCATTTTGGCAGGTCAAATGGGATGAAGGAGTACAATATTAAGGGAAAGACTCTTAGTACTGTAGAGGATCAGAAGGACCTTGGGGTCCGGGTCCATAGGACTCTGAAATCGGCCCTGCAGGTGGAGGAGGTGGTTAAGAAGGCGTATGGTGTGCTGGCCTTTATCAATCGAGGGATTGAGTTTAGGAGTCCGAGGATAATGATGCAGCTATATAAGACCCTCGTCAGACCCCACTTGGAGCACTGTGCTCAGTTCTGGTCACCTCACTATAGGAAGGATGTGGAAAAGATTGAAAGGGTGCAGAGGTGATTTACAAGGATGTTGCCTGGATTGAGTGGCATGCCTTATGAGGATAGGCTGAGGGAGCTCGGTCTTTTCTCCTTGGAGAGACGAAGGATGAGAGGAGACCTAATAGAGGTGTATAAGATGTTGAGAGGCATAGATCGGGTGGACTCTCAGAGGTTTTTTCCCAGGGTGGAAATGTCTGCTATGAGAAGACACAGGTTGAAGGTGCTGGGGGGCTAGGTACAGGGGAGATGTTAGGGGGAAGTTTTTCACACAGAGGGTGGTGGGCGAGTGGAATCGGCTGCCGTCAGTGGTGGTGGAGGCGAACTCAATCGGGTCTTTTAAGAGACTCCTGGATGAGTACATGGGACTTAATAGGATGGAGGGTTATAGGTAGGTCTAGAAGGTAGGGATGTGTTCGGCACAACTTGTGGGCCGAAGGGCCTGTTTGTGCTGTAGTTTTTCTATGTTTCTATGTTTCTATGATGGATTTAAGACTGTCCAGTCGCCTTGACCCTGCTCTTTAATGGTGGTTTGCTTTGATCATATTATTTTCTGCAGTCTTTCCATATTCAGGTTCCTTTTTTCCCTGATGCTTCATTCTGTCACTGGGCTATTGCTCTTTTTTTGACCAGTTTTACATTCACCTGTTTCAGATTTCCAGAGTTTGTTGATTTTAATTTTTAAAATTTGATTATTCACGCTTTCAGGTTACGCTCAACAAATGTCATATCGCAGAGCGGATAGCTCATATGCAAGCTTCTCAAGAAACGAAGGTAGCACGTGGTATGTTACAAATTATTTCTGGTAACCTTGTATTGACGTGGGTTCCAGAAATCCCTTGGGATGCCTTACCGTGTTAAAGGACTGCATGAATACAATTTGGCGAGTTCTGTTTCTGTTACCAACAGAATAGCATACCGTAAAGTACCAGGCCAGAAACTCCAAGGTATTTTATGAAGTTAGCCTACACACTAACTTTTACATTTAATTTTGGCATTCGGGTGAGCTTAAGGTGATTCGCTCCAGGTTTGATTCAATCGACTCACGAGGGAGTTTTTATCAAAACAAACTTTATTCAAGAACACAGTTGGGCAGCTCGGTGGCACAGTGGGTTAGCGCTGCTGCTTCACAGCGCCAGGGACCCGGGTTGGATTCCCGGCTTGGGTCACTGTCTGTGTGGAGTCTGCACATTCTCCCCGTGTCTGTGTGGGTTTCCTCCGGGTGCTCCGGTTTCCTCCCACATTCTGAAACACGTGCTGGCTAGGGTGCGTTGACCTGAACAGGCGCCGGGGTGTGGGCGACTGCGGGATTTTCACAGTAACTTCATTGCAGTGTTAATGTAAGCCTTACTTGTGACTAATAAATCAAATTTAACTTTAAAACATAACAAAAATAATTAGCATAATTTTTACCAATTAAAATGCTTAAACAAGACAAAGCGTGATTCTTAACAGCTAGCTATCTCTATTGTTCCAATTTAGCAGAATCCCCACATTAACATAAATCCCTTCTTTAGAACCAAAGATGCTTACGTGGCTATTCAATTTCAGGCTTTTGGACATTTCTGGAGAGTGATCCAGACAGATGCCTCTTTTCTAATTCTTATGCAGCAGCCTATAGAGATAGCTCCACCCACAAACAGCAGAATCTCAGAGATGGAGATTTGTTTCCTAGCAGAGTATAATCTCCAGACATCAGAGAGCAAGAGGTACAGAGAAAGCCACCTCTCTCCAAAATCCCCAAAAAACATACTATCTTTAGTTCTGTGAAAGCCTTGCTGTACCCAGTCATATGACCTTACCTGTCAAGGTCAACATTTTAAAATAAATTAAAACACAATTGATTATTTAATTAAAACATTCCACAAAGTGATGTGAAAATGGCAATTTAAATATTCCACCTACTCATTGCCATAATGTCTGTACTTTATAATTTACAATTATATTACTCTGCAATATCCGAGGGGAAAACCCAAAATAACATAACCCTGCATTAGTTCAGCTTAAAACAAACATTGTCGCAATTAAGATCAATCATTGCAGTAACAACACAGTGCTGCTGAATACAGACATAAGACCTTAAGACCCATTTGGAGTACTGTGAGCAGTTTTGGGCCCCATACCTAAGGAAGGATGTGCTGGCTAATGCGCGATTAATTCACTCGGGAGGCTGAATCGTACCCGGGAAATAAAGGCTTTTATTAGCAACAAGAATGGAGCATACTGCTTAACAATACAATCCCAGACTAAAGGGTCACTAGGAAGTGCAGTGACCTTTATACTCCTATTGGAAGGCGGAGCCAACCGGAGTGTACCACAGAACAATACCAACAGGTGGAACACCCCAACCCTAACCCCAACAGTAACAAGAGTAACATATGTACAAGTACCCATAGTGATAACCATCTATGGTTCAGTACCCATAGTGGTAACCATCTATGGTTCACCACACTGGCCTTGGAAAGGGTCCAGAGGAGGTTCACAAGAATGATCTCTGGAATGAAGAGCTTGTCGTATGAGGAATGGTTGGGGACTCTGGGTCTGTACTCGATGGAGTTCAGAAGGATGAGGGGGGATCTTACTGAAACTCACAGGATACTGCGAGGCCTGGATAGAGTGGACATGGAGAGGGTGTTTCCACTAGTAGGAAAAATTAGAACCAGAGGGCACAACCTCAGGCTAAAGGGATGATCCTTTAAAACAGAAATAAGGAGGAATTTCTTCAGCCAGAGAGTGGTGAATCTGTGGAACTCTTTGCCAGAGAAGGCTGTGGAGGCCAGGTCATTGAGTGTCTTTAAGATAGAGATAGATAGGTTCTTGATCAATAAGGGGATCAGGGGTTATGGGGGAAAGGCAGGAGAACGGGGATGAGAAAAATATCAGCCATGATTGAATGGCGGAGCAGACTCGATGGACCGAGTGGCCTAATTCTGCTCCTATGTCTTATGGTTTTATGGTCTTCTGCAGTAACAACACTGTGCTGCTGTGTACAGACATTATAGCACGGATAATAATAAACAATTTGCTACAACAAAGACTGCACAAGAAAACATGGCAAATATATTTCTTAAAGACACAATATCATCTCAACACACAAAATCCATTACAATATCCCATGCAAAATGATGGAGGATCTCTGCCATGAACCAACAGCTTATCTTTTTATAGCACCTTTAATATAATGAAACCTCCCAAAGCAGATCCACAGAAGTGATTACCAAACAACATTTAACACTGAGCAATAGGAGGGAATATTGGGACAAGTGACCAAAAGCTTGGTCAAATCTATAGGTTTTCAAGAGCATCTTAAAGGAGATTGAGGTAAAGAGGCAGAGAGATTTAGGGAGAATTCCAGAACCATTCACTTTGGGTCAAAAACAAGATTCCTGTAAAGAAAAGCTGATATAGAATCATACAATCTGTAAATCCCTACAGTGCAGAATAAGGCATTTGAGCCCATCGAGTTTGCACCGATTCCTACCCAGGCCCAATCCATATAACCCCACGTATTTACCCCGCTAATCCCACTCACCTATATATCTTTGGACACAAAGGAGCAATTTAGCATGGCTAATCCCCCTAACCTGCACACCTTTGGGCACTAAGGGGCAACTTAGCACGGCAAATCCCCCTAACCTGCACACCTTTGGACACTAAGGGGCAACTTAGCACAGCCAATCCACCTAACCTGCACATCTTTAGACACTAAGGGGCAATTTGTCATGGCCAATGCCTCTAACCTGTACGTTTTTGGACATTAAGCGGCAATTTAGCACAGCCAATCCCCCTAACCTGTGCATCTTTGGACACAAAGGGGCAATTTAGCATGGCCAATCCACCTAACCTGTACATTCTCGGACACTAAGGGGCAATTTAGCATGGCCAATCCACCTAACCTGGACATTCTCGGACACTAAGGGGCAATTTAGCATGGCCAACCCACCTAACCTGTACATTTTTGGACACTAAGGGGCAATTTAGCATGGCCAATCCACCTAACCTGTACATTTTTGGACACTAAGGGGCAATTTAGCATGGCCAACCCACCTAACCCATCCATCTTTGGACATCTCGATCAATTAATATATATTTGCATTTCAATGATGGTGTACATCAAATCATTAATTAGCGTGAGGTAAAGCTTTTCGTGTCATATGTTTCTTTAGATAATTTGCTCCCGAAGGTGCTTTTTTTCACGATCACGCCTTGTATTTCTTTCCTTCTAGGTTGACTGCTTACGTGGTGAAAGTGTTTTCAATGTCATTCAATTTAATGACAATTGATATGGACGTTATCTGTGGCGCTGCAAACTGGCTGATATTACATAAACAGAAAGCTGACGGTCACTTCCAGGAGGATGCCCCTGTCCTATCTCGAGCAATGACTGTATGTGAAATATTTATTTTTACTCTTTATCATTCCAGACGGTTGCATTGAAGAAATAAAACAATTTAGTCATCGAGTGATACAGGACAGAATGAGGCCATTCGGCCCTTTGCGCTTCTGCTATCTCTTTCAAAGGAATGTCCAGTTGGTCCCAGTTCCCTGATGCCTCCGCAAATATTTTTCCCCCCATCATCTGTTCATCCAATTCTTTTCTGCCACTATTGAATCTAATTCCACCGCTTCTTCCGAGGGCGGAACCTTCCGGTCCTGTCATGGCGACGGTGGAGGCGGAAAATGCGCCAAGCCGTATGACTTCGGTCAGACCAGAAGCTCCCACTGGCAGCTGGGCCATGAAATTCTACCCGGGTGGTGAATTCCAGAACATAACTCGCTGCACTTTAAAAAAAATCCTTATTATCTCTGGTTCTTGTATGATTTATCTTAAACTGTTGTTTAAACCCAGGCCAGACACTCCAAAGTGTTTTGTGAAGCTAGCCTAAGGGGTGTTGACCTCGGGCGGGATATTCCAGTCTTGGGGCAACCAGTCTTGGGAAAAACCTGCCCAGAATATCGCGGAGACTCTATATAAAACACAAGTTGCTGGGGAGAATTGTTATTTTCAACATTAGAATGGCTCGTTCCAAACCCAATAGGGCAAGTATGTAATTCCCTGTTAAGGTTTTTGGTTTGAAAATGATGGATGTGCAAAGTTCACGCGTAAGCTGGATTTATACAGCATCTTTGCTGTTCCAAAATGACCACATTGTACCCTCAGATGAGGCTTTGAGTTGATAAGAACATAAGAACTAGGAGCAGGAGTAGGCCATCTGGCCCCTCGAGCCTGCTCCGCCATTCAGTAAGATCATGGCTGATCTTTTCGTGGACTCAGCTCCACTTACCCGCCCGCTCACCATAACGCTTAATTCCTTTACTGTTCAAAAATGTATCTATCTTTGCCTTAAAAATATTCAATGAGGAAGCCTCAACTGCTTCACTGGGCAGGGAGTTCCACAGATTCACAACCTTTTGGGTGAAGAAGTTCCTCCTCAACTCAGTCCTAACTCTGCTCCCCCTTATTTTGAGGCCATGCCCCCTAGTTCTAGTTTCACCCGCCAGTGGAAACAACTTCCCTGCTTCTAACAAAGAACCAAAACAATTACAGCACAGGAACAGACCCTTCGGCCCTCCAAGCCTGCACCAACTACGCTGCTTGACTGAACTAAAACCCCCTACCCTTCCGGGGACCATATCCCTCTATTCCCATCCTATTCATGTATTTGTCAAGACGCCCCTTAAAAGTCACTACCGTATCCGTTTTCACTACCTCCCCCAGCAACGAGTTCCAGGCCCCCACCACGCTCTGTATAAAAAATCTGCCTCGTACATCTCTTTTAAACCTTGCCCCTCGCACCTTAAACCTGTGACCCCTAGTAATTGACTCTTCCACCCTGGGAAAAAGCTTCTGACTATCCACTCTGTCCATGCCTCTCATAACCTTGTAGACTTCTATCAGGACTCCCCTCAACCTCTGTCGTTCCAGTGAGAACAAACCAAGTTTCTCCAACCTCTCCTCATAGCCAATGCCCTCCATACCAGGCAACATCCTGATAAATCTTTTCATAGAAATCATAGAAACCCTACAGTGCCAGAAACAGGCCATTCGGCCCATCGGGTCTGCACCGACCACAATCCCACCCACGCCCTACACATTTACCCGCTAATCCCTCTAACCTACACATCTCAGGATACTAAGAGGCAATTTTAGCATGGCCAATCAACCTAACCCGCACATCTTTGGACTGTGGGAGGAAACCGGAGCACCCGGAGGAAACCCACGCAGATACGAGGAGAATGTGCAAACTCCACACAGACAGTGACCCAAGCCGGGAATCGAACCCAGGTCCCTGGAGCTGTGAAGCAGCAGTGCTGACCACTGTGCTACCGTGCCGCCCATCTTTTCTGTACCCTCTCCAAAGCCTCCACATCCTTCTGGCAGTGTGGCCACCAGAATTGAACACTATATTCCAAGTGTGGCCTAACTAAGATTCAATAAAGCTGCAACATGACTTACCAATGTTTAAACTCAATGCCCCGGCCGATGAAGGCAAGCATGCCGTATGCCTTCTGGACTACCCTCTCCATCTGCGTTGCCACTTTCAGTGACCTGTGCACCTGTACACCCAGATCCCTCTGCTATCTTACCTATTCCCTTCATAATTTTATATGTTTCATTTTAAATATGACACGTGTTATAAAATATTTCAATGTCAATTTTTTTTCCTGATGTCTTTTTCCAGGCCTTTGAGATATCTTATTTGAAAAGTTTGCTAAACTATGAACTCCAGAATAAGAACATAAGAAATAGGAGCAGGGGTAGGCCATCTGGCCCTTCGAGCCTGCCCCGCCATTCAACAAGATCATGGCTGATCTGAAGCGAATCAGTTCCACTTACCCACCTGCTCCCCATATCCCCTAATTCCCTTATCGATCAGAAAACTATCTACCCGTGATTTAAACATATTCAACGAGGAAGCCTCCACCACTTCAATGGGCAGAGACTACTAACGCATCTGCTATTACCTCAGCCATTTCTTTCAGTACCCTGGGATGCATTCCATCCGGGCCCGGGGACTTGTCTACCTTCAGTCCTATTAGTCTACCAAGCACCACCTCCTTAGTAACAGTAATTGTATTAAGGACCTCCCCTCCCACCAACTCTTGATCTCTAATATTCGGCAAACTATTTGTGTCTTCCACCGTGAAGACCGACACAAAGAACTTATTTAACGTCTCAGCCATTTCCTCGTTTTCCACTATTAAATCCCCCCTCTCATCTTCCAAGGGTCCAACATTCACTCTAGCCACTCTATTCCTTTTTATATACTTGTAAAAACTTTTACTATCATTTTTTATATTTTGAGCTAGTTTAGTTTCATAATCTATCTTTCCTTTCTTAATCGCTTTCTTAGTCGTTCTTTGTTTTTCTTTAAAGCTTTCCCAATCCACTAATTCTCCACTATTTTTGGCCACTCTGTACGCATCTGATTTTATTTTAATACTCTCCTTTATTCCCTTCGTTATCCACGTCCGATTATCCTTTTTCTTACAGTCCTTCTTTATCACCGGAATATATTTTTGCTGAGTACTTTAATTCCTCAAAGTGGGGAAGTGGCTGAATGAAATGTTTCATTGTCTTTTCTTAATGCTTTAGGGAGGAGTTGCTGGGTCAGAAGGCAGTGCATCATTAACTGCATTTGTACTCATCGCCTTGCTTGAAGCCAGATTCATTTGCACACACACTTCAGAGGTAAAAGAATCCCGTTTTTATGGAGTTAAGTAATGAGGCAATACTTTGTTTTGGGTGACACGCCTAAATTTATCTTCAATATTCTTCCATCTCTCCTGAAACACCTGACTCTCACTGGGTTCCACTGCTATCAATCAGCAAAGCGAACCTCATTTAATTGGCAATTATTCAGCAGGTAAAATTTGGGTGTGAGTGCTGACAGGCTACCTGACTAGATGGATGTCCAAACATGTGTAGGGTAGGTGTCCTGGCCTTGCTGTTGAATCAAGTCCCAGATGTTCTGATTTTTTTATCCTGCACATTCAACCACTGTCGGGCAAACACCTTTGGGCTGAAGGGAGAATCCCTACAGTGCAGAAGGAGGCCATTCAGCCCATCGAGTCTGCACCGACCACAATCCCAATTCCCGCAACCCCACGCATTGGGTGGAATTTTACTGTCACGTCCGCCCGAGGTTCATACAATCCGGCCCGAATCGGGCGGCACGGTGGCACAGTGGTTAGCACTACTGCTTCACAGCTCCAGGGACCTGGGTTCGATTCCCGGCTTGGGTCACTGTCTGTGTGGAGTTTGCACATTCTCCTCGTGTCTGCGTGGGTTTCCTCCGGGTGCTCCGGTTTCCTTCCACAGTCCAAAGATGTGTGGGTTAGGTTGATTGGCCATGCTAAAATTGCCCCTTAGTGTCCTGGGATGCGTAGATTAGAGGGATTAGCGGATAAAATATGTAGGGATATGGGCCTGGGTGGGATTGTGGTCGGTGCAGACTCGATGGGCCGAATGGCCTGTTTCTGTACTGTAGGGTTTCTATGATTTCTATGATGATGCAGTTCTCCGGGCCTCGCCCGCCCCTGAATTGGGATGGGCGTGCCGGTAAAATTCCGACCATGCCGGTAAAATTCCAGCCATTAACTCTGTTATTCCCCTTGACGTTAGGGTCAATTTATCATGGTCAATCCACCTAACCCGCACATCTTTGGACTGTGGGGGGGAAACCGGAGCACCTGGAGGAAGCCCACGCACACACGGGGAGAACGTGCAAACTCCACACAGGCAGTGACCCAAGGCCAGAATCGAACCCGGGTCCCTGGCACTGTGAGGCAGCAGTGCTAACCACTGTGCCGCCATGCTGCATGGTTGCTTTAAGAGTTGATCACGTGATGTGATGGTGATATCATTGGGGTGTTTCACAGGCTCCTGCTGTTTGTACTCTGTACAGCAAGAAGGTCCTTCAATAAATCTGTTGCTGTTAGTGTGAATCTCCATGTGCAAGCTACATTTTTTTTTCCTTTTGTTAAAACCCACAACCCATAACGTAGTTCAAAGATTACAGCTGGGAAGGACAGTAGCCCAAGTTCACTAAATATGAGGTCAAAAGGAGAACTCCCGCATCACATGCAAATGATATGCGAAGCTTTGATGATCCCCAGAATATTTTTTAATTCATTTGATTGGGCATGAGTGTCATTGGCTGGGCCATTTCAGAGGAGCAGTTGAGAGTCAACCACATTGCTGTGGCTCTGGAGTCACATGTAGGCCAGACCAGGTAAGGGCGGCAGATTTCCTTCCCTAAAGGACATTAGTGAACCAGATGGGTTTTTCCTGACAATCGACAATGGCTTTATGGTCATCATTAGACTTTGAATTACAAATTTTATTGAATTCAAATTTTGCCATCTGCCTTGACGGGATTTGAACGCCCGTCCCCAGATCTTGTTTTGGGTCTCCGGATCACTAATCCAGGGACAATACCACTGCGCCACTGCCTCTCCCCCAACATTGGTGGTTTGTGTAAGGCTGGTGAAGAGATGTTTTATAATTTTCTTTAGTAGCTGTGAACCTAAAGACATAATTGGTAGATTAATTTTAAGCATTACACAATTTGAGGCACAGGTTCAAGGTAAGAGGGGGAAAGTTTAAGGAAGATACGCGGGGGAAGTTTTCACGCAGAGAGTGGTGGGTACCTGGAACGCGCTGCCAGAGGAGGTGGTGGAAGCAAATACATTGGCAACATTTTAAGAGGCATCTGAATGGGTACATGAATCATCATAGAAATCATCATAGAAACCCTACAGTGCGGAAGGAGGCCATTCGGCCCATCGAGTCTGCACCGACCACAATCCCACCCAGGCCCAACCCCCACATATTTACCCGCTAATCCCTCTAACCTACGCATCTCAGGACTCTAAGGGGCAATTTTTAACCTGGCCAATCAACCTAACCCGCACATCTTTGGACTGTGGGAGGAATCAGTGTAATAAAGAACATAGAACAAAGAAATGTACAGTACAGGAATTGTCCCTTCAGCCCGCCAAACCCGTGCCGACCATTCGGCCCATCGAGTCTGCACCGACCACAGCCCCACCCAGGCCCTGCTCCTGAAACGCCAGATATTTATCCCGCTAATCCCCTGACGCTAGGGTCAATTTAGCACGGCCAATCAACTTAACCCGCACATCTTTGGACTGTGGGAGGAGACCGGAGCACCCAGAGGAAACCCACGCAGACACGGGGAGAATGTGCAAACTCCACACAGACAGTGACCCGAGGCTGGATTTGAACCCGGGTCCCTGGCGCTGTGAGGCAGCAGTGCTAAACACTGTGCCACCGTGCTGCCCAGAAAACGCCAATTGCTGAGGAAAATTGTTACTTTCAACAGTAGGGCAGCACGGTGGCACAGTGGTTAGGACTGTTGCTTCACACAGTACCAGGGACCCGGGTTCAATTCCAGCCTTGAGACACTGTCTGTGCGGAGTCGGCACGTTCTTCCCGTGTCTGCGTGAGTTTCCTCCGGGTGCTCCGGTTTCCTCCCACAGTCCAAAGATGTGTGGGTTAGGTGGATTGGCCATGCTAAAATTGCCCCTTAGTATCAGGGGGACTAGCTGGGGTAAATATGTGGGGTTACAGGGATAGGGCCTGTGTGGAATTGTGTTCAGGGGCAGACCCGATGATCCGAATGACCTCTTTCTGCATTGTAGGGATTCTAGTCTATGGTTCTATTTTAAAAGTTTGTTCAAAATGCAACAAGATCCTGAAAAAAACAACAGAAAGGAGAGAGCTGATTTGATATATTGAATAAACAAGAGTCGTTGCAAATGCTTTCTCAATACACCAGCTGGTAACACTTGATTGAATATCATTTTAAATTCTCTCTCCGATTTATCCGTTTCAGGGTTATGAAAACAGTGTCAAAAAATCAGAAGACTACCTGGAAAATCGGATAGGTAATCTGCAGAGAGCGTACTCTGTGGCAATAGCAACATACGCCCTGTCACTACTGGATAAAGACAAATCAGATATCCTGATGAGATTTGCTTCACCGGGTAAGTCTTGCAAGTGGTCGCGAGAGCATTTTTCTCTCTGTCTTCAGAATTTTATTGCGGCCATTCTGTCCCATCTCCACACAACCAGGACGTGGGCAGCACGGTGGCACAGTGGTTAGCACTGCTGCCTCTCAGCGCCAGGGTTACGGGTTCGATTCCGGCCTCGGGTCACTTGTCTGTGTGGAGTTTGCACGTTCTCCCCGTGTCTGCGCAGGTTTCATCCAGGTGCTCTGGTTTCCTCCCACAGTCCAAAGATATGCAGTTTAGGGTGATTGGCCGTGCTAAATTGACCTTTAGTGTCAGGGGGATTAGTATGGTAAATACATGGGGTTACGGAGATAAGGTCTGGGTGGGATTGTTGTCAGTGTGGGCTCAATGGGCCAAATGGCCTCGTTCTGCACTGTCGGAATACTATGATTCTTTGGTAAGAAGACTCACAATGCCAGGTTAAAGTCCAACAGGTTTATTTGCTATCACTAGCTTTTGGAGCATTGCTCCTTCATCAGCCACTCACCTGATTAAGCAGCAGCGGTCTGAAAGCTCGTGATTCCAAATAAAACCTGTTGGACTTTAACCTGGTGTTGTGAGGCTTCTTACTGTGCCCACCCCAGTCCAACGCCGGCATCTCCACATTATTATTCTATGAACCCTGAATCATCCCCAAGTAACCCTGAGTCACGCCCGCCTCAACCCCCGAGGTCTTTGCCCGTACCCTCTCTACCCCTGAATAAGTAGTGTCACCTCGGAACTCCTTTCCGAGGTAGGCTCAACAGGTGCACGTCTTTTGAGAGCGACTGTGATTTGCTCCGTCATGGCATCTGTGCCTTCGCGGGGAGGATTTTTGACGGGAGCGGATGATACTCTCGTACAGGCCTGATAATAAGATGCAAATATATGGAAATTAGGTTCCCAATGTTACGTCGTGGGGGTTTGGTGGAGTGGGGGAGGGCGGGGGGGGGGGGGGGGGGGGGGGGGAGCAGGGCCCGCCACTGATTTGGGAGAGACGTTGGTCATGGCGAGCTTTCCAACCAACGCGACTATGACTTCCTCGCGAGATTTTCCAGTCCCGTCGCCTGACGGAAGCGAGCGCAGGAAGATCCTGGCCCAGGAGCCTTCTGCTTGAAATCAAGTCCTGCAGTTGGAAGGAGCGATCCCCCCTAGAGCCTCCAGCACTAGGGACCCGCGTTCAATTCCTGGCCTTGGGGCACTGTCTGTGTGGAGTTTGCACGTTCTCCCCGTGTCTGCGTGGGTTTCCTCCGGGTGCTCTGGTTTCCTCCCACAGTCCAACGACATACTGGTTAGTTGCAATTTCTACCCTGACTTCCCTCAGCGTGGCACGGTGGCACAGTGGTTAGCACGGCTGCCTCACAGCGCCAGCGACCCGGGTTCGATTCCCGGCCTTGGGTCACTGTCTGTGCGGAGTTTGCACATTATCCCCCGTGTCTGCGTGGGTTTCCTCCGGGTGCTCCGGTTTCCTCCCACAGTCCAAAGATGCGTGGGTTAGGTTAATTAGACACGATAAATTGCCCCTTCGTGTCCCAGGATGCATAGTGGGAGTAGTGGAGTTGCAAGGATAGGTACTGGGTGGGATTGTGGTCGGTGCAGACTTGATGGGCCGAATGGCCTCCTTCTGCACCGTAGGGATTCTATGATTCTAACCACATACCATTTTCTTTGAAATGGGTGGTGCACTTGATTTGAATTATCTTTCTTTGAATTAACTTCTTCTCCTTGTACCCTCCTTGAGACCAATCATACTGGGCAGATGAAGAAGCTGTCAACTCTCTGTACACGATTGAGGCCACGGGATACGCCATATTGGCTCTTTCACAGCTCAGGAAATTTGACCAAGCCAGCGAAGCGGTGAAGTGGTTGTCGCTGAGGAGCGAGTATGGTGGTGGCTTCAAATCCACACAGGTTGCATAACTTTACTTTACAACTGTGATGGAGCCATCCTTAAGAAATCTTGGAGAGTGGGAGGTTGAATCGCCATCAGACAGGGAATCGCCCTTTTCCCACAGGACAAAGACTTGTGTTTGTCCAGAGGTTGGGCCGGTCTCTCAGACCTCAGAACAAAATGAGTCATAGAGGTTTACAGCATGGAAACAGGCCCTTCGGCCCAACTTGTCCATGCCGCCCTTTTTTTTTGAAACCCCTAAGCTAGTCCCATTTACCCGCCATATCCCTCTATACCCATCTTACCCATGTAACTGTCTAAATGCTTTTTAAAAGACAAAATTGTACCCGCCTCTACTACTATCTCTGGCAGCTTGTTCCAGACACTCACCACCCTCTGTGTGAAAAAATCGCCTCTCTGGACACTTCTCTCCCCTCTCACCTTAAACCTATGCCCTCTAGTTTTAGACTCCCCTACCTTTGGGAAAAGATATTGACTATCTAGCTGATCTATGCCCCACATTATTTTATAGACCTCTATAAGGTCACCCCTCAGCCTTCTAGGCTCCAGAGAAAAAAGTCCCAGTCTATCCAGCCTCTCCTTATAACTCAAACCATCAAGTCCCGGTAGCATCCTAGTAAATCTTTTCTGCACTCTTTCTAGTTTAATGATATCCTTTCTATAATAGGGTGACCAGAACTGTACACAGTATTCCAAGTGTGGCCTTACCAATGCTTTGAACGTTCATTGGTGGATGTTTCAGCGCACAAGAGTTTGCACAAATAGTTCATTGTGGTTTAGTGCTTTTTAACTCATGTTTGTTAACGGGGTATAAGAAAACCCAGGCCAGGAACTCCAAGCTCTTTTGTGAAGTTAGCCTGGACCCTAAGTTTTACGTTCGATTTTGGCATTGGTGAGTGTAATAGGCTCACGGAGACAGAAGTCCCTTCACCAGGATTCCTTTATTTCCAACTCCAACAGCAGTATACAGGGTGCTGTAAATCAGCAGTCTACCTTCGGGAGCGCCAGAGGAACTGACACCCCCGGTTATATGCAAAGTAAAGTCTCCCTGATTGGCCCATCAATTGGCCCCTTAATCAGGGAGTTCGTATTCCAATAGGCCAACCTCAATGGTCTGATTCAAGTCATTACAGTGAGCATAAGTTGTTTCACTCCAGGTATGACTCAAATGACCCACTAGGGAGCTTTTATGAAACAAAGTTTATTTAAGACCATAAGACATAGGAGCAGAATTAGGGCACTTGGCCCATTGAGTCTGCTCCGCCATTCAATCACGGCTGATATTTTTCTCATCCCCATTCTCCTGCCGATTCCCCATAACCCCTGATCCCCTTATTAATCAAGAACCTGTCTATCTCTGTCTTAAAGACACTCAATGACCCGGCCTCCACAGCCTTCTGCGGCAAAGAGTTCCACAGATTCACCACTCTCTGGCTGAAAAAATTCCTCCTCATCTCTGTTTTAAAGGATCGTCCCTTTAGCCTGAGGTTGTGCCCTCTGGTTCTAGTTTTTCCTACCAGTGGAAACATCCTCTCCACATCCACTCTATCCAGGCCTCGCAGTATCCTGTAAGTTTCAATAAGATGCCCCCTCATCCTTCTAAACTCCAACGAGTACAGACCCAGAGTCCTCAACCATTTCTCATAGGACAAGCTCTTCAAACCAGGGATCATTCGTGTGAACCTCCTCTGGACCCTTTCCAAGACCAGCACATCCTTCCTTAGATTTAAGAATACAGTTAACATATATAGAAAGAAAATTAGCAATAACTTTTATCAATGACAAACAAAAACAAAACAACCAGAATAATGTATAACCCTTAACAAATATATCTAAGATGTTCCAATAAAACAATAACTTCCTTCAGACAAAACCCTTTTCACAGGTTTAACACAGCAAAGACTAATGCTCACGTGATGCTAGAACTGAGTCCTTTGGCAGTTCTCCTGATGCACTCAGAACAGTTTGAAGTCAGAACAGCTTCTCAGTCCACCAGGGAGAGACTCGGGTCCAGCCACCAGCAGCAGATTTTCTAGTCCAGGAAGGCTTTCAGCTAAACAGCATAATTTTCCAAAAGCAGGAAGAGAGAGAGAGAGAGAGAGAGAAACTTTTTTCCGGCTTGATGTCCCTTCTAAAAACTAAAGCCTGCAGCTCAGAACTGAAAATGAAAGCGCTCGTGTCACCTGACCTGCAAACATTCCTCCTCCTGACAATGAAGGGTCATAAAACTGGATTAAACTGGATTAAAACTGAGCCAATTAAAAAATAAACAACCCTAATTTAAAACCACTTAAGGAGCAATAAAAGGACTCCTTGTAGAGCGCTCAGCAACAATGACATCAGATAAGGCTGTGAGCATGATTTTTAAAAAAAATCTCTTAAAGGTACACTAACATCGCAATGGACTGCAAAGCCTTTGCCAGTGACACCCACATCATTTATTGCAAAAGGACTTGTTATAATCAGAAACTCCAGGGTGTTGTCTGGAGTCAACCTAGATCATAAGTTTTGCATTTTGAATTTTAGCATGGGTAAGCATAAGATATTTCACTCCAGGTACGATTCAAAGGACCTACTGGGAATCTTTTATCATACAAAGTTTATTTAAGAATACAGTTAACACATAGAAAAAAAATTAGCAATAACTTCTACCAATTAAAAACAAGTAAAATAAAATCAACCATGATATTGTATAAACCTTAACAACTCAATGTATATCAACATTCTGACAAAAATATACTCCCGGTTTCGGTTTAGCACAAAAAATATTCTGTCTTCTCTGGCTTCTCCATTCTGGAACTCCCAGCACCTCGAGGTAGAGATAATCCCATTGCGTGCCTCAAGCTAGCAAACCACCGACAGCAAACATTTCCACTCCAGGAAAATAATATAGATTGCTTCCAAATACTTTTGAATACCAGGAAGGGAGACAAAACGCTGCCATCCCGCCTGGGGTCCAAACATCTTCTAACTAACCAGCTACTAAAACTGAAAGTCAAATAAACTCTTGTGAGGAAAATAATCTGTCCCATCTGGACCTGTCAATCATTCTTCCCCCTCCCCAACAATTCCAAAAGGTCGTAAACTCCAAGAGAGTGCATTAGGCCCAGATTAAAAGTTAACAGAAAAAAAACCCAGTAAATCATTTAAGCAGCAATAAAAGGACATCCAGTCAGGCCGTTTGTTGCCTACTCATAACTGCAGAGAATATGGTTAAAAATTAATATCCTAAAGGCACAGTAGTGTCACAACTGGAGTTTTAAAGTAGAGAAGTGTTGTTGCAATTGTACAGGGTGTTGGTGAGACCACATCTGGAGTATTGTGTCCAGTTTTGGTCTCCTTATTTGAGGAAGGATGTTGCGGCATTGGAGGCAGTTCAGAGGAGGTTCACCAGATTGATTCCGGGGATGAAAGGGATGACGTATGAGGAGAGATTAAACAGTTTGGGCTTGAACTTGCTGGAGTTTAGAAGGAAGAGAGGGGATCTGATCGAGGTATATAAAATTCTAAAAGGGATTGATAAAGTAAATGTAGACCAAATGTTTCCTCTTGTGGGGCAATCTAGGACAAGAGGTCACAGGTATAGGTTGAGAGGCGGTAGATTTAAAACTGAGATGAGGAGGAACTACTTCTGGCAGAGGGTGGTGAATTTGTGGAACTCGCTGCCCCATAGCGCGGTGGAGTCTGAATCATTGAATGGGTTCAAGAAGGAGATGGATATATTTCTGATAAAAAAGGGAGAAGGGGAACAGGTGGGGAGGTGGATTTGAGACCAGGGAGAGATCAGCCATGATCTGATTGACTGGCGGAGCAGGCTCAAAGGGCTGAATTGTCTATTTCTGCTCCTAATCCCCATGGTCCGATGTACCCATGCCCCATGAATGAATAAAGCGTTATTAATTTCCAGACTGGTACAACCTATTCAGTTGTCTTTTTTTTGGCTTTACTGACCCCCTTAGGATTTGTCTTACCCTTTATCTTGTACTCCGAGAAGCCAGGATGTTTTTGCTGTTTTTATTTGCCTAGAACTTCAACTGAAACCCAAAATTATATTGATTACTCATTCTTATTTCTTAAGCGAGTAATTTTGAAAGTTTTGCGTTCTTCATTTAACAATTGTTTTACCCCCCTCCCCCACTCCAGGCGACAATGGTTGCTTTGCAAGGTCTAGCCAAGTACCAGGCTGATAAGCCTCCACTGAAAGAAATCGACTTGGATGTGGTTGTAAACATTCCTGGCAGAGAAGCACCTCTTAAATGGCGCTTCAACTCAACAAATAAATACGTATCGAAATCAGAAGGGGTTAGTTGTTACTTAAATTTTAACAGTTTATTGAACACAATTTTGTTTTTTGATTTGAATTGATATATTATTGTCACATGTATTGGGATACCGTGAAATGTATTGTTTCTTGCGTACAAAGCATACTGTTCATAGAGTACACAGGGGAGAAGGAAAGGGGATGGCAGTGCAGAATGTAGTGTTACAGTTATAGCTAAGGTGCAAAGATCAACTTAATATATGGTAGGTCCATTCAAATGTCCGATGGCAGCAGGGAAGAAGCTGTTCTAAGAGTCATAGCATAGCATCCGACAGTGCAGAAAGAGGCCATTCGGCCTGTCGAGTCAGCACTGGCCACGATCCCACCCGGCCCTAACCCCATAGCCACATGCTAGGCAGTTCCCCCTGACACTAAGAGGCAATTTAGCACACTCATCCACCTAACCCGCACATCTTTGGGAGGAAACCGGAGCACCCGGAGGAAACCCACGCAGACACGGGGAGAACGTGCAAACACCCCACAGACAGTGACCCAAGCCGGGAATCGAACCCGGGTCCCTGGCGCTGTGAGGCAGCGGTGCTAACCACCGTGCCACCGTGCTGTCCCTAAGTTCTTGAGTTGGTTGGTATGTGACCGAAGACTTTTGTAGAGAAAATGTTGGAAAATCTCAGCAGGTCTGGCAGCAGCTTAAGGAGAGAAAAGAGCTGACGTTTCGAGTCCAGACGACTCTTTGTCAAAGGCTCATCTGGACTCGAAACGTCAGCTCTTTTCTCTCCTTACAGATGCTGCCAGACCTGCTGAGATTTTCCAGCATTTTCTCTTTTGGTTTCAGATTCCAGCATCCGTAGTAATTTGCTTTTATCTAAGACTTTTGTATCTTTTTCCCAATGGAAGAAGGTGGAAGAGAGTACGTCCAGGTTGCGCGGGGTCCTTGATTATGCTGGCTGCTTTTCCAAGGCAGCGGGAAGTGTAGACAGAGTCAATGGATGGGAGGCTGGTTTGAGTGATGGACTGGGCTTCGTTCACGACCCTTTGTAGTTTCTTGCAGTCTTGGACAGAGCAGGAACCATACCAAGCTGTGATACAACCAGAAAGGATGCTTTCTATGATGTATCTGTAAAAGTTGGTGAGAGTCGTAGTGGGCATGCCAAATTTCCTTAGCCTCCTGAGAAAGTAGAGGGGTTGGTGGGGCTTTCTTAACTATAGGGTCAGTGTGGAGGGACCAGGACAGGTTGATAGCGATCTGGACACCTAGAAACTTGAAGCTCTCGACCATTTCCACTTCATCCCCGTTGATGTAGACAGGGGCATGTCCTCCACTGCGCTTCCTGAAGTTGATGACAATCTCTTTAATTTTGCTGACATTGAGGGAGAGGAGCATGGCCAATTCACCTAACCTGCACATCTTTGGACACTAAGGGGCAATTTAGCATGGCCAATCCACCTAACCTGCACATCTTTGGACACTAAGGGGCAATTTAGCATGGCCAATCCACCTAACCTGCACATCTTTGGACACTAAGGGGCAATTTAGCATGGCCAATCCACCTAACCTGCACATCTTTGGACACTAAGGGGCAATTTAGCATGGCCAATCCACCTAACCTGCACATCTTTGGACACTAAGGGGCAATTTAGCATGGCCAATCCACCTAACCTGCACGTCTTTGGACATTAAGGGACAATTTAACATGGTCAATCCACCTAATCCGCACATCTTTGGGTACTAAGAGGCAATGAGGTAGCGGACAGTATCCATTCGATGTGTTGCAGCAATTCATTCAAGTTACGTTGACAGTAACTCCCAACCTTCTAACAGCCACCAGGGAGATGAATAAGAGCAGCAAGGCCACACGAATACCAATTCTTCAATGTTTCATCTTCAGTTGCACTCAATCCTTCTTTACTCGGAAGGGGTGGGATTTTTCAACCACGCTCGCCCCAAAACTGGAAAATCCCACCCAAAGTCAACATGGTCTGTGCTCCCCCCCTTGTTACGTCTCCCATGGCGAGCGGGACGGGAATATTCTGCCCAGCATCTTTAGAACATCATCACCTCAAGGGTTGTGGCAAAGTAAGGGTCGCCATCATGTACCTGCTAGCTTGTTACTCAGAAAGCTAAGAACAAAATGGAAATCGCCAGACAGCTATTCTCAATTTTTTTGTTTTGCTTCTAGTTATTGGAATCCAAAAGAAATGAAGCCATTCTCATACCCTGAACCAAAGCTGTTACAGCTTTTCATCTTGAGGTATTGTTATATGAAATTGTCACCATGTAAGGCCAACAACTAATCTACACTCTTCATTTTTCAGTTGAAAGCTCAAGAAAAACTGAGAGTAATAGCGCACGGGCAAGGACAAGGACTAGTCAAGGTAAATGTCAATTCCAAGTACTTATTGTTTAGCACTAAAATACTGGGGCGATTGTGGTGGTTGTCCCGTTAAGGGACTCTGGGTAGTCAGAGATGGGTAGTCATGTGGATTATTCGCGTCAAGGGCTAATCAGATCGGAGGGATGGTTGGGTCTGAGGCTGGTGGGGGTGGTTGGATCTGGGGCTGCTCAGGTTGGTGGGGGTGGTTGAGGGGGGTGGTCAGGGGTTGGTCAGGTTGATGGGGGTGGTTGGGTCTGGTTAGTTGGTTGGGTGGTTGGGCCAAGGGTTGCTCAGTTGGTGGAGATGGTTGAACATAAGAACATAAGATCCTGAGAACTAGGAGCAGGAGTAGGCCATCTGGCCCCTCGGACCTGCTCCGCCATTCAATAAGATCATGGCTGATCTTTTTGTGGACTCAGCTCCACTTACCCGCCCGCTCACCATAACCCTTCATTCTTTTACTGTTCAAAAATGTATCTATCCTTGCCTTAAAAACATTCAATGAGGTAGCCTCAACTGCTTCACTGGGCAGGGAATTCCACAGATTCACAACCCTTTGTGTGAAGAAGTTCCTCCTCAACTCCGTCCTAAATCTGCTCCCCCTTATTTTGAGGCCATGCCCCTTAGTTTTCATTTCACCCGTCGGTGGAAATAACTTCCCTGCTTCTATCTTATCTATTCCCTTCATAATCTTATATGTTTCTAAAAGATCTCCCCTCATTCTTCTGAATTCCAATGAGTATAGCCCCAGTCTACTCAGTCTCTCCTCATAAGCCAACCCCCTCAACTCCGGAATCAACCTAGTGAATCTCCTCTGCACCCCCTCCAGTATATCCTTTCTCAAGTAAGGAGACCAAAACTGTACACAGTACTCCAGGTGTGGCCTCACCAGCACCTTATACAGCTCAACATAACATCACTGTTTTTAAACTCCATCCCTCTCGCAATGAAGGACAAAATTCCATTTGCCTTCTTAATACCTGCTGCACCTGCAAAGCAACTCCTTGTGATTCTTGCACAAGGACACCCAGGTCTCTCTGCACAGCAGCACGCTGCAATTTTTTAACATTTAAATAATAGTCTATTTTGCTGTTATTCCTACCAAAATGGATGACTTCACATTTACCAATATTGTACTCCATCTGCCAGACCCTCGCCCACACATTTAGACTATCTATGTGCCTTTGCAGACTTTCAGCGTCCTCTGCACACTTTGCTCTGCCCCTCATCTTAGTGTCATCTGCGAATTTTGACACTTGGTCCCCAACTCCAAATCATCTATGTAAATCGGATCTTGGGCTGCTCAGGTTGGTGCAGGTGGTGGTGGGGATGCGCTGGGGGAAGAGTCGGGCTGGGAAAGGTAGATTCTGATGCTCAGTGGCTAATCTCTGAGTCAGGCCTGATTTTAACCAGAGTATCCAGGTAAGTGCCGAATGTCTGATCCAGGCCTCAGACCCTGAGCTGAATGTCAGAGAGATTAATGGAACATCATCAGCTGTACGAGCCAACCCATCGGAAGATTAAACTTTACAAGCAATCAAAGCACATGTGTGCATGCCAGGGGATCCCTCCCAACAAGCTGCACGGACTTTAACCCAGTTTTTCCTGTCCTGGGCATCGTAAAGTTTAAAGTTTATTGATTAGTATGGGCGGCACGGTAGCACAGTGGTTAGCACTGCTGCTTCACAGCTCCAGGGTCCCGGGTTCGATTCCCGGCTCGGGTCACTGTCTGTGTGGAGTTTGCACATTCTCCTCGTGTCTGCGTGGGTTTCCTCCGGGTGCTCCGGTTTCCTCCCACAGTCCAAAGATGTGCGGGTTAGGTTGATTGGCCAGGTTAAAAAATTGCCCCTTAGAGTTCTGGGATGTGTAGGTTAGAGGGATTAGCGGGTAAAATATGTGGGGGTAGGGCCTGGGTGGGATTGTGGTCGGTGCAGACTCGATGGGCCGAATGGCCTCCTTCTGCACTGTAGGGTTTCTATGATTTCTATGAAGTAGACTTACAGTAATGAAGTTACTGTGAAAATCCTCCAGTCGACGGTGGCTCAGTGGTTAGCACTGCTGCCTCACAGCGCCAGCGACCTGGGTTCGATTCCCGGCTCGGGTCACTGTCTTTGTGGAGTCTGCATGTTCTCCCCGTGTCTGCATGGGTTTCCTCTGGGTTCTCCAATCTCCTCCCACAGTCTGAATAATGTGCTGGTTGGGTGCATTGACCATGCTAAATTCTCCCTCACTGTACCCGAACAGGCACCGGAGTAAAAGTAAAGTTTATTTATTAGTCACAAGTAGGCTTACATTAACACTGCAATTAAGTTGCTGTGAAAATCCCCTAGTCGCCTCACTCCGGCGCCTGTTCGGGTAACACTGAGGGAGAATTTAGCACGGCCAATGCACCCTAACCGGCACGTCTTTTGGACTGTGGGAGGAAACCGGAGCACCCGGAGGAAACCCACGCAGACACGGGGAGAATGTGCAGACTCCACACAGACAGTGACCCGAGCCGGGAATCGAACCCAGGTCCCTGGCGCTGTGAGGCAGCAGTGCTAACCACTGTGCACCACCCTCTAAGGTTCATCTGATACTATTATTTTCAGATATATTGCTTTTGATAAATGACGACGATTTGTGCTTTCACTCCACAGATTCTAACGAGTTATCATGTTCCGCTGTCTGAGCAAGTGACAAAATGCAAGAACTTTGAATTACGGGTGACAGTGGAAGAGGTGCCTGAAGGTGAGCTGCACATAAATCATCCGTTATTTCTCTAACGATGGCAAAACCCACTCTACGGTGCAACGAACGGCAAAAATCATCCTCGCATTTCCTTGACAAGATGGGACATTTTTTGTGTGCTCGGTAGTTGAAATATCATTGTTGTCCGCTCTAAGTGTTCTAAAGGGGAAGTTGATCCTCTCTCTGGGAAGTAACACCTAACCACACAAAGAGGAATACCTCGCCTCATAATCTGTTAAAGTGAATGTGAGAAGTGGTATGATCTGCTCTTCAGCAATTTTCAGTGGCTAAATCAAAGTCACGACCGGAGACTGACTCTGTAAAATCAACAAGAAGCACTTTATTCATCTAACTAACAGTGAACAGGTTAATTAAACTATTAACGACCCAAATAAAACACTATTCTAAAGGAATGCTGTTTAGATAAATATAATTCCCACTCATTAACAAAAAAAAAAGAATTTTTAGTCACTCTCTAAATTACAACTAGGTTTGTCACCTTCCGGAATCTCCTGTCTTCTTTTCTTCTGTCTGGAACCTCGATCTTCTTTTGCTATCTTCGCTATTGAGATGAGGCTTTCTTTTAAGACATAAATGTGGCTCTTACGTTGTCAGGTGCTGTTTTTATCTATTGTCCCACTGCCTGTTCTTTTGTACCTGCGATGACAGATCCACATCCCCACAATGGTTCTCAGGTTACCAAAGCATCAAATTTAAATCTGATAGGTTGCTGGTAGCTAAGTGCCTAATTTAAACCGATTGGGCAAAATTCGCACATTCAAATGCCTGAAACCTGTCACCAAGACAACCTTACTGTTTGGCCTTTGATATAATGTTTCAGTCTGTGTACTACATTTGCACCGGCAAGTACAGAAAGAAACACTACCTTTTTAACAATTTTGCAAACGCCAACTTTGCAACGTAAGTGTGATGGTTCTCAGTCAGTGGAATGGTAACAGGGTTCACAGTTAATAGGCCTAGTATTCCAGAGACATGGCCAATGATTTGGATAGATTGGGAAGTTAAACTCAGTTAATTTAATAAATCTGGAAGTTAAAAAAATAGGGAGGAATTTTGCCATTTCTTTTGGCCAAGTGTCATCCCGATAAGGAACAGTCGAGGGGGTAACCTGCCACTGGAACTGTCGGCTTTTCCCTCCATAGTTGTAAACTCATCATAAAAAAAAATAGTCAAGAGTTGGGTCCCACGACGTCACGCTTGTGGCGCAGGCTACGAATGAGGGCACCCCGATTTAGAAAATGAAAAATGGAAACAGCCCAGACCCAAACACCCCCACCAACCTGACCAACCCCAGACCCAACCAGCAATGTCCCACATCCCCTGAACGAATAATGATCTTGCTCACAAGTCCGGACAGGCTTTTAACCAAGACCCTGTCCGCACTCTCAAGTATATGTAGTTCCTTAGCGGAATTCAATGAGGAACAAAGGAGTTCTATCGGTTTCCTGGTGGTCTCTAAGTCAATTCCTAAGATCCGCTGATCCGCACATTCTTGTCATTGCTGATAGGATCTTACTGGACCCACACCAACCAATAAGGGCTGCGATTCTCCCAGAAGTGCTGAATTGGCCGGAAAACTGTTCTAGATCCCGGCTATTTTCTCAGTTCAGCTTCTCACCTGAATCTCCGTACTCTGTGCACTGCAGAGGTCCCAGTCGTGAATCCCGGGGAGGGGGGCGGGGCCTATTCGCGCCGGAGTTTGACAGTTCTGGAACTCTGCACATGCGCAGTAGCCCCGATCTGTCAGACTCCCCGTTTGCTGGCCAGCTCGATCGCTGGCCAACCCGGGACCCCCGCAGTGCTGCCCCTCCAGGCCCCCCCACAACAAGTCCTGGGCCAGCCCTGACCACCCCCCCCCCCGCCCCACCGCCCAGCGCGTCCCGATATTCAGCCCACCTCCCCAGCAGTGGCGATCCCCTCACCCCAGCAGACCCCCCCCCCCGCTGACACCCCTCGGTGTCAGATCCCCTCCCCAGAGGGCAGGGACCACCCCCCCCCACCCCCGGCAGACCACCCCTCCCTCAGCCTGCCCCAATCGCCGCCCTCCCTCCATCCCAGACCGATCCCAATGCAGAGTGGCAGCAGGACCCCCCCCCACCGAGGCACCCCTAGGCCCTGCCCACAAAAGGCCCCACCTCTTGGCACTGCCCGATGCCCGGTGGGCAGTGCCAAGGTGCCTCCGGGCATGGGCACTTTGCCCCATGGGCAGTGCGAGGGGGCACAGGCTGGCATTGCCAGGGTGCCCATGCCCTGCGCCCCCTGACCCTCTGGAGGGCCCAGATTGCCCCCCCCCTTCATTCCGGCGGGGTTTCCCACCAGTTCCCCGAATGTGGGGAGCTAGTCTAAACCCCAGCGGGATGAAGTACTCCTGGCGGGGTGAGAGATTCAATCGGGACCGGCAAGCTCCCGATAATGAAATGTAAAAGACATTTAAAATATATCAAAAAGAGGCTCAAATGACTCACCTGTCTTCCTGCCGGTTTCCAGCGTGATCTGACCGGTGACTGTTCGCCGGCTCTGGGAGATGTGCGTGCGTTCCCGTCGCGTGCGCAAATCCCGGTACAAGACCGGCGTCGCGCATCTCCCAGCCCGACCCGCCAGAAAAGGTACGGGTTGCGATGGGAGGATCGCGGCCATTATTGCGATTCCACATCCCTTTATCCACTTTTGAATATATAATTGCAAATTAAAATGTTCACGGTGGCAATAACTCATGTTGTTCTGCACTGCTACAGCTGCACGACCCCCAGACGCGCTGAACTCTCTCGAGGTAAAGATCTACGCACGGTAAGAAATTCATATTTCAGTCATTTGGAATTTTGTTTGTTACCTTATTGAGGAAATTCATTTGAGTTTGAAGTTTTAAAGTTTATTTATTAGTGTCACAAGTAGGCTTACGTTAACACTGCAATGAAGTCACTGTGAAAATCCCCTAGTCGCCACACTCCGGCGCCTGTTCGGGTACACCTGAGGGAGAATTTAGCACGGCCAATGCACCCGAGCCAGCACGTCTTTCGGATTGTGGGAGGAAACCGGAGCACCCGGAGGAAACTCACACAGACACAGGGAGAAAGTGTAAACTCGGCACAGACAGAGAGCCAAGCCGGGAATCGAACCCGGGTCCCTGACGCTGTGAGGCAGCAGTGCTAACCACTGTGCCACCGTGCCGCCCATTGAGTGCCCAGAGTGGGCAATCTAAACATGGAAAATAGGTGCAGGAGAAGGCCATTCAGCCCCTTCCAGCCTGTCCCACCATTCAATATGATCATGGTTGATCATGCACTTTCAGTATCCCACTCCTGCTTTCTCTCAATACCCCTTGATCCCTTTAGTCGCAAGGGCCATGTCCAGCTCCCTCTTGAACATATCTAACAAACTGGCTCCCAACAGCTTTCTGTGGTGGAGAATCCCACAGGTTCACAACTCCCTGGGTGAAGACGTTCTTCCTCATCTCAGTCCTGAGTGGCTTACCCCTTATTCTTAGACTGCGACCCCGAATTCTGCACTTCCCCAACATCGGGAACATTCTTCCCGCATCTAGCATGTCCAGTCCCATCAGGATTTTTTATTTTTCAATGAGATCCTCCCTCACATTCTTCTAAATTCCAGTGAGTACAAGCGTGAGTCTACGTTTGGAGTGTGGTGTGACCAGGCCTAAATAAAGAGTCGTGTTCCCTGACACCTGCCCGCGGGTAGTTATTGAAGAGATGCCTCAGTACAGCAAGATTTAACACCCTGGAGACGTACATATTGATGGTACCAGTAAACACTGTCATATTCAGGCATACAAGCCTCCGGGACACTGAGTGAGATTGTGCAAACCCTTACAATTATGGCACGAAAAAACTTGAAATAATTCTTATTAAGGACCCAGGTTCGATTCCCGGCTTGGGGCACTGTCTGTGTGGAGTTTGCACCTTCTCCCCATGTCTGTGTGGGTTTCCTCCGGGTGCTCCGGTTTCCTCCCACACTCCAGAGATGTGCGGGTTAGCTGGATTGGCCGTGCTAAATTGCCCCTTAGTGTCCCGGGATGCGCAGTTTAGAGGGATTAGCAGGGTAAATATGGGGGGTTATGGAAATAGGGCCTGCGCAGGATTGTGGTCGGTGCAGACTCGATGGGCCGAGTGGCCTCCTTCTGCACTGTCGGGATTTTATGAAGGAGTTGCCAAAATAAGTGTTTTTAAGGTCCGGAGTGAACAGTGCTCTGAAATCTCCATGTATCTCTCAACAAGAGCTCACAAAGCCTCATGATAAAAGCAAAACACTGCGGATGCCGGAACCTGAAGCAAAAACAGAACATGCTGGAAAATCTCAGCAGGTCTGGCAGCCTCTGTGGAGAGAGAATCGAGCCCAAGTTTCCAGTCTGGATGACTGTAATTGGAGAAAGGGAATGCAAAAGATAATGAAGGAACATGAGAAAGGTGCTAAATTATCATTCACATTCCCTTTGTCCAATTACAAGGTCGCACCCCCCCCCCACCACACCCACCGCCCCCCCCCCCCCACCCCCCCCACCCCCGCCATCCTCCCCACCTCATAGTATAAATCTCTTCTGATTTTCTTTGCTCTTAGCTCTGACACGGTGGCACGGTGGTTAGCACTGTTGTCTCGCAGCGCCAGGGACCCGGGTTCGATTCCTGGCTTGGGTCACTGTCCATGCGGAGTCTGCATGTTCTCCCCGTGTCTGCGTGGGTTTCCCTCCGGGTGCTCCGATT
Source organism: Mustelus asterias (assembly GCF_964213995.1). Classification (NCBI taxonomy): domain Eukaryota; kingdom Metazoa; phylum Chordata; class Chondrichthyes; order Carcharhiniformes; family Triakidae; genus Mustelus; species Mustelus asterias. The sequence goes on along the minus strand of NC_135819.1, from coordinate 11,680,543 downwards.
TCCTCCCACAGTCTGAAAGACGTGCTGGTTAGGGTGCATTGGCCGTGCTAAATTCTCCCTCAGTGTACCCGAACAGGCGCCGGAGTGTGGCGACTGGGGGATTCTCACGGTAAATGTAAATCTACCTGTGACTAATAAATAAACTTTACTTTGACAAAGGGTCATCCAGACTTGAAATGTTGGTTCTGTTCTCTCTCCGCAGATGCTGTCAGACCTGCTGAGATTTTCCAGCATTTTCTGTTTTGGTTTCAAAGCCTGATGATTGTAGTTTGTTTTACTAACTTTCTGAACTTGCAATACCTTTCCAGATATCTCGGGGAAACAGATGCCGCAATGGTCATTATAGATATTTCCATGCTGACAGGATTTTCTCCAGATTTACAAGATCTTAAGTTGGTGAGATATCTTTATTATCGCATGAAAAAGCTGACATTTATATTATATATATATGTCTGAACTAAGATCACATCGAAAGTTAAAATGAAATGTGTTGCTCCTGAACACAAGGGACTAGCTGTATTAATAGCATAAGCAGAGATAAAAGGAGGCACGGTGGTTAGCACTGCTGCCTCACCGCACCAGGGACCTGAGTTCGATTCTGGCCTTGGGTGGCTGTGTGGAGTCTGCACGTTCTCCCTGTGTCTGCGTGGGTTTCCTCCGGGTGCTCCGGTTTCTTCTCACAGTTCACAGATGTGCAGGTTAGGTGGATTGGCCATGCTAAATTGCCACTTAGTGTCCAAAGATGTGCAGGTTAGGTGGATTGGCCGTGCTAAATTGCCACTTAGTGTCCAAAGATGTGCAGGTTAGGTGGATTGGCCATGCTAAATTGCGCCTTAGTGTCCCAAGATGTGTAGGTTAGGTGGATTGGCCATGCTAAATTGTCCCTTAGTGTTCCAAGATGTGCAGGTTAGGTGGATTGGCCATGCTAAATTGCTCCTTAGTTTCCAAAGATGTGCAGGTTAGGTGGATTGGCCATGCTAAATTGCCCCTTAGTGTCCCAAGATGTGTAGGTTAGGTGGATTGGCCATGCTAAATTGCTCCTTAGTGTCCAAAGATGTGCAGGTTTGTGTGGATTGGCCATGCTAAATTGTCTTTAAGTGAGCCAAGATGTGTAGGTTCGGGAGATTAGTGTGGTAAATATGTGGGGTTACTTTGATTTGATTTGATTTGTTTTGATTTGATTTGATTTATTATTGTCACATGTTTTAGCATACAGTGAAAAGTATTGTTTCTTGCGCGCTATATAGACAAAGCATATCGTTCATAGAGAAGAAAATGAGAGAGTGCAGAATGTAGTGTTACAGTCATAGCTAGGGTGTAGAGAAAGATCAACTTAATGTAAGGCAGGTCCGTTCAAAAGACTGACAGCAGCAGGGAAGAAGCTGTTCTTGAGTCGGTTGGTGGACTTTTGTATCTTTTGTATCTTTTTCCCGACGGAAGAAGGTGGAGGATAGAATGTTCGGGGTGCGTGGGGTCCTTAATTATGCTGGCTGCTTTTCCGAGGCAGTGGGAAATGTAGACAGACTCATTGGATGGAAGGCTGGTTTGCGTGATGGATTGGGCTACATTCAGAACCTTTTGTAGTTCCTTGCAGTCTTGGGCAGAGCAGGAGCCATACCAAGCTGTGATACAACCAGAAAGAATGCTTTCTATGGTGCATCTGTAGAATTTGGAGAGAATCGTAGCTGACATTCCAAATTTCCTTCGTCTTCTGAGAAAGTAGAGGTATTGGTGAGCTTTCTTAACTATAGCGTCATGATGGATTCCAAGGTTTCAGCCAATGGCTGAGTCACAGCAGGCCACACCGGAGTCCCAGAGGGCCACAGCTGAGTCACAGCGGACCACAGCTGAGGACCTCAACTGGCTTCTTGAGATTCTGTGGCCCATGGCTGAGAGGCTTGAGAGCTTGCACGAGACCCAGCAGGACAACGCTGAGACACAGCGGGCTATGGCAGCAGACTTTGAGATCGTGGCCCAGTCACAGATGGTCAGGTCTGAGGGGCTGCAGAGCATGACCAAGTCTCAGATGGCACTTGCTGCTGCCATTGGCAGATGGCCCCTGACTCAGGTGGCCATCGCAGAGGGCGCGGCCACCATGGGTGGGGCGCAGGTGGACTTCCAGGACTAGCAGGGCCAGGTGATGCCGGAGCTTCTGGAACTTACTACAGAAGCACCGCCGACCTATGGAGTGACCCCGGGGCCAACAGGAACCCTAAGGGAGGAGGAAGGGCTCGAGCCTGTGACGGGATCTTCCACCCAGGAGACTGTGGCTGTGGCTACACGTTCTGACTCCCGCCTTCCTGACACCGGGGCATCTCAGGATGGAGAAGGTGTCATGGATACGGCCCTGACACCTGGGAGCCGGCCAGGGCCCTCAAGGTTTAGGCCCTCCAGGGGATGATTGCCAAGGGCATCACAGGCCATGGGATGCGGTCGACAGCTGGCCACCTCCACCTCCATTGTACATCCTGGGGAGGCACCGAGACGGTGCGGTAGGCCACGTAAGGTTAGGAAGTTGTAATTGCACTGATGGCATGGGTGAAGGGCAAGAATAGGTGGGTAGAATATTTAGGCATTTTAAAGTCTCATGTTCACATGTTTTTGATATTATTTTGAAAGCACTATTATTGGAAACAATAAATGTTATTCCACCCGCACCTGTGACCAACTTGTCTTTAATTAGCCTCTAACGAGGGATGTACTTACCCCAATGGTTGCCGGAGGGACCCTGTACATCGATGTCAATGGGGGAGGCCCCACAACGCACTGCTACTGAGAAAATAAAGGCGCTCAAATAATTCACTGGCTACAGAGGGTGGCATATATTGGCAGCGACCTACAGCATCTGCCATGGCATCCCAGGAACCCACAAAAGATTCCCTTCCTCCCCCACCCCACCCGCCCCGGGGCCCTGCATGGGGGTTTAGTGCTCCTTTACCCACCACCCAGACGTGGGCCCAGGTGCCAACGCGCATGCGGAGCACAGGTAGGAGTCAGACTAGTTTGCACCAAGGCATCATCACATTGGCGCATAGCGAGTCGTCATCATCCTCCTGCCTGCCACAGAAACTCGCTAACGCAGCATACCCAGGCCCACCACTCTGGTGTTACAATGGTGCAGGAGATTATAGGACTCCAAGGCAGGGGAGGGGGGAATGGAACCCACGTGCGGCCCCTGGTGACCAAAGCGCCTCCCTCGCATGCCTGATCCATGCTGCCGGCAGCCCTCCTGGGTGGTTTTGCTCATCATCCTCCTCTTCCTCCTCCTCCTGCTGGGTGGCCTCCTCCCCAGCGATGCCCAGTTGTTCGGCCTCCATGTCCTCCTCCTCCAAAAGGTCTCTTCGTTGCTGCGCCAGGTTGTGTAGGGCACAGTATGTCACCACAATGCAGGACGATAGTCCGGACAAATGTGAGATAATGCATTTTGGAAGGTCTAATAGAGATAGGAAATATACAGTAAATATCCTTAAGAGTATTGATAGGCAGAGGGATCTGGGTGTACAGGTACACAAGTCACTGAAAGTGGCAACGCAGGTGGAGAAGGTAGTCAAGAAGGCATACGGCATGCTTGTCTTCATCGGCCAGGGTATTGAGTTTAAAAATTGTCCAAGTCATGTTGCAGCTTTGTAGAACCTTAGTGAGGCCGCACTTGGAATACAGTGTTCAATTCTGGTCGCCACACTACCAGAAGGATGTGGAGGCTTTGGAGAGGGTACAGAAAATATTTACCAGGATGTTGGCCTGGTATGGAGGACATCAGTTATGAGGAGAGGTTGGAGAAACTTGGTTTATTCTCACTGGAACAACGGAGGTTGGGGGGCGACCTGATAGAAGTCTACAAGATTATGAGAGGCATGGACAGAGTGGATAGTCAGAAGCTTTTTCCCAGGGTGGACGAGTCAATTACTAGGGGGCACAGGTTTAACTTGCGAGGGGCAAGGTTTAAAGGAGATGTACGAGGCAGATTTTTTACACAGAGGGTGGTGGGTGCCTGGAACTCGTTGCCGGGGGAGGTAGTGGAAGCAGATACGATAGTGACTTTTAAGGGGCGTCTGGACAAATACATGATTAGGATGGGAATAGAGGGATATGGTCCCCGGAAGGGTAGGGGGTTTTAGTTAAGTCGGGCAGCATGGTCGGTACAGGCTTGGAGGGCCGAAGGGCCTGTTCCTGTGCTGTCATTTTCTTTGTCCTTTGTTCTTTGATATCGGGGGCTGTACTGCCCGCTCGAGTGGTCGAGGCACATGAAGTACATCTTGAGGGGCCCTATACAACGCTTCACTATTGAATGGGTGACAACATGGGCCTCATTATACCGGGTCTCTGCTCAGTCTCAGACCTCTGCACAGACGGCATCAGGCAAGTCCGAAGCGGGTACCCCATGTCCCCCACGAGCCATCCCCACAGCCTGGGCTCCCCCTCAAAGACCTCTGGGACATCAGAACTCCTCAATATGACGCTGTCATGCCCGCTGCCCGGGTGTCTGGCGCAGACGTGCATGATATTTAGCTAATGGTCACAAACCAATTGCGCATTTATTGAATGGAAGCGCTTTCTGTTCATGAATCTTCCTGGATTCTTCACCGGGGCCTTGAGGACGACATGGGTGCTGTCTATAGCCCCCTGCACATTTGACATCCCCGTGATGGCTGCGAATTCTGCAGCCCAGGCTTCCTACTGGGCCTGGGCCAGGTCAAATTTGATAAACTGGCCAGCCCGAACATACAGGGCACCCATGAGCTCCTTGACATACTTGTGGACAGCTGACTGGGGAATGCCACATACATCTCCACTGGGGGTCTGGAAGGACCCGGTGGCATAAAAGTTGAAGACAGAGCCTTTGAGAGTGAGTGCCCCCCCCCCCCCCCCCACCCCACCACGTGCCCCGAGGTGCCAGGTCCTGTAACTAATGGCACAGGAGTCACACTGTCCCCTTTCGGAGCTGGAGCCGTGGGCGGCACGCAACGTCCGACAGTTGCTCGAAGGACATTCACGTGTCGGGGTCTTCGCACCCCCTTTCTCCTGCCCCAACCCCTTCCCCCGGGGTGAATGGCGACCACATCCTGCTTCCGGTGGCTGTCTCCCTTTCCTCCTGTGAGTGGTGAGGCCTGGGCCTCCTGGGCCCCCAATTCTCCCTTCTGTTCCTCGTCCTTAGATCCAGCAGCAACCAAAAGAATGGCAAGATCAATGGATTACATCACAAAATCCATCTCATCACTCTGAAAGAATCGGGGGGTGTGGGGGTGGAGTGGGAATTTGGGGAAGGGGAGAGACATTGGAGAGGTTAAAGAACTCTGCTCACCCACAGACCGTAAGAAGTCTCACAACACCAGGTTGAAGTCCAACAGGTTTATTTGGTAGCAAAAGCCACATCATCACCCACAGACCTCCAGCAACACACACTCCCCATACCCCCCACACACTCATCCCCAGCAACACACACTCCCCATAAACCCCCACACAGCCCCAGAAACACCCCCATACCCCTCCACGGACCCCCCAGTAACACACACTCCCCATACCCCCCCACACACACACCCAGCAACACACACTCCCCATACCCCCCCACACACACCCCCAGCAACACACACTCCCCATACCCCCCACACACTCATCCCCAGCAACACACACTCCCCATAACCCCCCACACAGCCCCAGAAACACCCCCATACCCCTCCATGGACCCCCCAGTAACACACACTCCCCATACCCCCCCACACACACCCCCAGCAACACACACTCCCCATACCCCCCCCAACACCCCCAGCAACACACACTCCCCATACCCCCCCCAACACCCCCAGCAACACACACTCCCCATACCCCCCCCAACACCCCCAGCAACACACACTCCCCATACCCCCCCACACACCCCCACCAACACTCACTCCCCATACTCCCTCACAGCCCCCAGCAACACACACTCCCCATACCTCCTCACACACCCCCAGCAACACACGCTCCCCATACCCCCCCCAACACCCCCAGCAACACACACTCCCCATATCCCCGCACACCCCCCCCCCAGCAACACACACTCCCCATACCCCCCCCAACACCCCCAGCAACACACACTCCCCATACCCCCCCACACACCCCCAGCAACACACACTCCCCATACCTCCCCACACACCCCCAGCAACACACACTCCCCATACCCGCCCCCACACACCCCCAGCAACACACACTCCCCATACCCCCCACACAGCCCCCAGCAACACACACTCCCCATATCCCCCCACACCCCCCCAGCAACACACACTCTCCATACCCCCCCACACACACCCCCAGCAACACACACTCTCCATACCCCACCACACACCCCCAGCAGCACACACTCCCCATACCCACCCCCACACCCCCAGCAACACACACTCCCCATACCCCCCCCCCACAGCCCCCAGCATCACACACTCCCCATATCCCCCCACACCCCCCCACACCCCCCCAGCAACACACACTCTCCATACCCCCCCACACACACCCCCAGCAACACACACTCTCCATACCCCACCACACACCCCCAGCAACACACACTCCCCATACCCCACCACACACCCCCAGCAACACACACTCCCCATACCCACCCCCACACCCCCAGCAACACACACTCCCCATACCCCCCCACGCACCCCCAGCAACACACACTCCCCATACCCCCCCACACACCCCCAGCAACACACACTCCCCATAGCCCCCCCCCCCCCCCCACAGCCCCCAGCAACACACACTCCCCATACCCTACACCCTTTTAGTTTTTGGGTGCTTTTCTCAGTCACTCCTCCCCCCAGCTAAGTGTTTGTGCATGGCCGGATCTCTCACATCTAACATATAGAATGATCAATTATTCTGCTGCAGAAACATAAGCAGTGAAGGACGAATGGCGGCCATTTGACCCTGCGGCTAATATTATGCAACGACCATCCTCTGTGTGTGAATGAGTCTGCTATCAGTTTGAGATTTTTAGGCAATTTCTGCACCTGTCTGAAACAGCCTGACCAAACTATGTGCAACCATTGTATCCGCCTGTTTTATTGTTACGATGTGGAGGTTGTGCCCCTTTAAGATGCAATGCCGAATCCCCCAGAGAGGAATCCCTCGCTTCGTAATCTGTTAATAGTGTGTGCGAGGTGGTGTGAACTGTCCTTCAGTAACGTTTAGTGGGTAACTCACAGAAATACCCCACACTCACTGTAAAATAAACAATTAACAATTTATTAATTTAACTAACCGGGAACTTTAACTAAACAAGTAACACGTCGAATAAAATAAGATTAGACTAGAATGCTGTTCAATTAAATATAATACTCATTCATTAACCAAAGTATATAATAATAGAATTCCGTCACTCTCAAAAAAAAATACAACCAGGTTTTGTGGCTTTCGGAAATTTTTGGAGTTCTTCTGTGGATTCCCTCTGTCTGTGAGTTCTTTATGATTTGGTACCTTTCACTGGTTAGGTGGTGCATTCTCTGAAGAGGTATATACAGCAGGGTGGAGATCTGCCCTCTCCCTCTCGACTTGAGAGGTGGAAGTTTCCAACTAACTCTTTTTGCCCCCTTTCACTCTCTTTTATACCTGTGGTGACCTATCGATTTTCCTACACTAGGATTGGTCTGCTGTTGTCAACAACATCAAATCCAAATCTTATAGGTTCTTGGTAGCTGAGTGCCTGCTTTAAATTGATTGGGTAAAATTCAAAACATTCAAATGCCTGAAGCCTGTTACCAAAGCAACCCTGCTGTCTTGCCTTGAATACAAATGTTTCAGTCTGGGACTTTGGATGTAGTTTGCATTTTAAACCTCCAAGCACACAAAAAAAATACCAGCTTTTAAAGGGACCACACAATGTTCTAGCATGGGGCGGCACGGTGGCACAGTGGTTAGCACTGCTGCCTCACAGCGCCAGGGACCTGGGTTCGATTCCCAGCTTGGGTCACTGTCTGAGCGGAGTTTGCACCTTCTCCCCGTGTCTGTGTGGGTTTCATCTGAGTGCTCCGGTTTCCTCCCACATTCTGGAAGACATGCTGGTTAGGGTGCATTGACCCGAACAGGCGCCAGAGTGTGGCAACTAGGGGAATTTCACAGTAACTTCATTGCATTGTTAATGTAAGCCTTACTTGTGACTAATAAATAAACTTTAACTTTAGCATTTTCTTTGCATTCTTTCCAAACTCAACTTCGCAACAGTATCTCTTAAAAAAACCACAAGTTACTAACATTTTGCCTGATTTACTTCCAGCTGAAGAATGGAGTGGACAAGTACATATCAAGATTTGAACTAAACAAGGCCCTATCAACCCAAGGATCACTGATCATTTATTTGGATTCGGTGAGAAGCTTTGTCTGTTTTGACAATTGTGAAAAGGAAGGAAGTGTCCCGAGACATTTTGTTGTCCCTCTTCCCGCATCCATTAATGCACAAGGCAGCTTTTGTGTGTTCCCATAGCAAGGTTTGTGCCTGGAAGAGGTCACTAGCTTGCGGCCAGAGGCTTATAGCTTGAGGAGTACGGCTCCACGTCAAGCGTGGCTGACCGGGAGTCTCTCCCGCTCTTCCCAAATGCTGTGGGATTTCAGAAGGATTTTACAGGATGACACTCAACCTTCCTTGGCCATCTTGGGGTGGGACTCAAATCCATGGAGTTGTTGGCTCAGAGGCAGGGATGCTGCCACCAGATCTCCAAAAGTGCTTTACAGTCAAGTATTGTTGAAACTGCTGGTAAGGTGTTGAAAAGAAAGTTGCCTGGTCTATTTTAGTTAACTATCCAACTGGCTTACATTGAGTTACGATCGAACTGGCCCAAATCTTAACCATGTGGCATGGTGGCAGTGGTTAGCATCGCTGCCTCACAGCACCAAGGAGCCAGGTTCAATTCCTGCCTTGGGTGACTGTCTGTTTAGAGTCTGCACATTCTCCCGGTGTCTGCGTGGGTTTCCTCCAGGTGCTCCGGTGTCCTCCCACTCTCCAAAGATGTGCAGGTCAGGTGGATTGGCCATGCTGAATTACCCCTTAGTGTCCAAAGATGTGTAGGTTAGGTGGATTGGCCATGCTAAATTATCCCTTAGTGTCCAAAGATGTGTAGGTTAGGTGGATTGGCCATGCTAAATTACCCCTCAGTGTCCAAAGATGTGCAGGTTAGGTGGATTGGCCGTGCTAAATTGCCCCTTACTGTCCCAAAATGTGCAGATTAGTTAGATTAGCCATGTCAATTTGCTCCTTAGTGTCCAAAAATGTGCAGATTAGATTAGTTAGCAATGCTAAATTGCCCCTTAGTGTCCAAAGATGTGCAGATTAGGTGGATTGGCCATGCTAAATTATCCCTTAGTGTCCAAAGATGTGCAGATTAAGTGGATTGGCCATGCTAAATTGCTCCTTAATATCCAAAGATGTGCAGGTTAGGTGGATTGGCCATGCTGAATTGTTCCTTAGTGTCCAAAGATGTGCAGGTTAGGTTGATTGGCCATGCTAAATTGTTCCTCAGAGACAAATATGCATAGGTTAGGTGGATTGGCCATGATAAATTGTTTCTTAGTGTCCAAAGATGTGCAGGTTAGATGGATTGGCCATGGTAAGTGGATGGGGTTATGGGATAGGGTGGCAGGAGGAGAGTTGTGGTGATATACTCTTTTGGAGGGTCAGTGTAGACTCCATGGACCGAATGGCCTCTTTCTGCACTGTAGAGGTTCCATGATTCATACTCACTCACTTCTAATGTAAGTTAAATTTCAATCTTAATGTAAGCCTACCTGTGACACTAATAAATAAACTTTAAGCCTTTAGGTTTCTTTCCCTAAAGGACATTAGTGAACCTGATGGGTTTTTATAACAAAATGTTTTCATGGTGGTCTGTCGATTTTTAATTCCAATTTTCTATTGAATTCAAATTTCACCATCTGCCGTGGTGGGATTTGAACCTGGGTCCCCAGGGCATTACCCTGAGTCTCTGGATTATGGCACTGCTGTTCTATTTTCTTCACAGATACAGATTAATCCTTTTGACTAATCTTTAATTAATCAGTGTGTTCTTATTTTCTCTTTTTAATTGCCAAAGGTTTTACACACAGAGGACACTATTCTTGGATTTAAAGTGCATCAGTTCTTAAAAGTTGGACTTATCCAGCCAGCTTCTGTCAGAATTTATGAATATTACGATACAGGTGAGTGCTTGTAAGATTATCTTGGCTAGATTTCTCTTGGACAGAGGTGAGGACGATAAAAAATAAGTTACCTGAAAACCGTCACAACATCCCAGCAAATAACATAGTCCCAATTGCCCGCGTTTTGCCCATATCCCTCTATACCCAATTTACCCACGTAAATGTCGAAATGCTTTTTAAAAGACAAAATTGTACTCGCCTCTACTACTGCCTCTGGCAGCTTGTTCCAGACACTCACTCCCCCACTGTGTGAAAAAATTGCCCCTCTGGACACTTTTGTATCTCTCCCCTCTCACCTTAAACCTCTAGTTTTAGACTCCCCTACCTTTGGGAAAAGATATTGACTATCTACTGATCTGTGCCCCTCATTATTTTAAAGACCTCTATAAAATCACCTCTCAGCCTTCTACGCTCCAGAGCAACAAGTCCCAGTCCATCCAGCTTCTCCTTATAACTCAAACCATCAAGTCCCGGTAGCATCCTAGTAAATCTTTTTTGCACTCTTTCTAGTTTAATAATATCCTTTCTATAATAGGATGACCAGAACTGTACGCAGTACTCCAAGTGTGGCCTTACCAATGTCTTGTACAACTTCAACAAGACGTCCCAACTCCTGTATTCAATGTTCTGACCAATAAAATGAAGCATGCTGAATGCCTTCTTCACCTTTCTGTCCACTTTCACTTTGGCCCCTTGAGTCTGTACCAACAACAATCCCACCCACAGGCCCTATCCCCATAACCCCACATATTTACCCTACTAGTCTCCCTGACACGAAGGGGCAATTTAGCATGGTCAACCAACCTAGCTTGCATATCTTTGGACTGTGGGAGGAAACCGGAGCACCCGGAGGAAACCCATGCAGACACGGGGTGAATGTACAAACTCCGCACGGACAGTGACCCAAGCCGGGAATCGAACCCAGGTCCTTGGTGCAGTGAGGCAGCAGTGCTAACCACTGTGCCACCGTGCCACTCCAGTGGAGTTTAGCAGAATGAGGGGCAACTTTTCAATAACCAGGGCGCATTGATATAAGGTAAGCGGTAGGAGGTTTAGACAAGAGTTGGGGAAAACATTTTCACCCAGAGGGTGGTGGGATCTGGAACTCACTGCCTGAAAGGGGGGTAGAGGCGGGATAGGTCAACATTTAAGAAGCATTGAGATGAGCACTTGAAATACCATAGCATACCAAGTTATGGACCAAATGTTGGTAAATGGGATCAGAATAGATATATGATTGATGGCTGGCACAGATATGATGGGCTGAAGGGTCTCTTTCTGTGCTGTAAAACTCTATGACTTGATTGGAGTATACGACCCTGAATGTTTTGGACAAGTTGCATACGGAAATATATTTTCTCTCATCGGCGAGTCCAGATCTAGGGAGCACTGTTCTAAAATTAGGATTGCACTTTTAGGACGGGGATGTGGAGAATTTATTTTCACTTCAAGGGTTGCTTGACATTGGAGCTCTCGGCCTCAGAGAGGGCGGGGTCATTAAATATTTACAACACGGAAGTAGATAAATTCTGGTTAGGCAAGGGGGGTCAAAGATTATTGGGGGGAGATGGGAATGTGGAACTTGAATCACAAGCAGATCAGCCATCAATCTATTGAATGCAGAGCAGGCTCAAGGGGCTGAATGGCCTACTTCTGCTCATATTTTGTACATCCACATGCTTGCATGCTTTATGACTTGAGGAGGCATCAAACCCACATGAATATATCTCTGTGTAACCCGAAATGCATAAGGATACCAAGGGACAATTTAGCATGGCCAATCCACCTACCAACACATCTTTGAACACTCAGGGACAATTTAGCATGGCCAATCCACATAACCTGCACATCTTTGGACACTAAGGGGCAATTTACCATGGCCAATCCACATAACCTGCACATCTTTGGACACTAAGGGGCAATTTACCATGGCCAATCCACCTAACCTGCACATCTTTGTAACCTTTGTACAGTTAGCAATTTCAAGTTTAAACTTTATTTATTTGTGTCACAAGTAGATTTACATTAACACTGCAAGAAGTTAATGTGAAAATCCCCTAGTTGCCACACTCCGACGCCTGTTCGGGTACACTGAGAGAGAATTTAGCACGGCCAATGCACCTAACTAGTACGTCTTTTGGACTGTGGGAGGAAACTGGAGCACCCGGAGGAAACCCACGCAGACACGGGGAGAACGTGCAGACTCTCCACAGTCACCCAAGTGAACCCGGGTCCCTGGCGCTGTGAGGCAGCAGTGCTAACCACTGTGCCACCATGCCACTCAGCCACTGTGCTGCCATAGAATCCCTGCAGTGCAGAAGGAGACCATTCGGCCCATCGAGCCTGCACCGACAACAATTCTACCCTGGCCCTATCCCCGTAGCCCACGTATTTACCCTGCTAATCCACCTACAATCAGGGGCAATTTAGCACGGCCAATCAACCTAACCTACACATCTTTGTAAGCTTCGTACAGTTAGAAATTTCTGAAATCACATCCAATTTCCCGGAATTAGAAAATTAGCGCGTTTCTTTTAGGAGTCAGTTTTTATTGCGTAATAAATGGTGTATCAATTATTTATATTTCTTGTCTTAACCTATCCATATTTTATTCCATGTAATTTTTTTTATCTACATGCAGAGAACACTTGCACTAAATTCTACAATGTCCATGAAAACAGTACGATGCTTAGTAAAATCTGTCAAGGTGATGTCTGCAGATGTGCAGAAGGTAAGATTTAGTTCTCTGTTTTATATGGATTTATATTTTTCCATTTAATCTAAGTTAGAATTATCAGGTAGTATTGTGATTTTCAATAATGCATTCTCCTTGGGATCATGTTTTGTTATGTACATAATTCATTAATTATTGCACATATACCAATTGATATGACTTAGTTATCAGTGTAAACGTAACTCAAACCAAGTTTAATAGCACAGAGAATCTTAACCATTTTAATCATTTGATAATGATTTGATTTAATTTATTATTATCACGTGTATTGGGATACAATGAAAAGTATTGTTTTCTTGCATGCTATACAGTAGTGTCACAAGTACGCTTACATTAGCACTGCAGTGAAGTTACTGTGAAAATCTCCTAGTCGCCAAACTCTAGCGCCTGTTCGGGTACACTGAGGGAGAATTTAGCATGGCCAATTCACCTAACCAGCACGTCTTTTGGACTGTGGGAGGAAACAGGAGCACCCGGAGGAAACCCACACAGATACGGGGAGAATGTGCAAACTCCACACAGACAGTGACCTGAGCCGGGAATCGAACCCGGGTCCCTGGTGTTGAGAGCAGCAACAGCTAACCACTGTGCCACTCGTGCCACATTAACACTGCAATGAAGTTACTGTGAAAATCCCCCTAGGTGCCACACTCTGGCGCCTGTTCGGGTGCACTGAGGGAGAATTTAGCATGGCCAATGCAACTAACCAGCACATCTTCCGGATTATGGGAGGGAACCGGAGCACCCGGAGGAAACCCACGCAGACACGGGGCGAACGTGCAAACTCCACCCAAAAGCTCCCTAGTGGGTCATTTGAATCTGACCTGAATTGAAGCCTATCGTGTTTATCCCAGCCAAATTCAAGATGCAAAACTTATGATTCAGGAGGGCTCCATACAATACTTTAGAGTTTCTGAGCTGAGCCATAACAATCAGTAACTGCTTTATCAAGAACTGAAGTACGGGAGAAAACAGTCTTATTGATAATCAGCTAAAGGGAGAGGAAAGTTTGAGGATTGAGATGTTAAGAGACAACTGTAAAATATTTAGATCAGTAAACGTAGCAAATCCCTCAAAGAATAAGATATTATTATGTTCTTTATAAGATGCTTTGGGAAGGGAATGAAAATTTAATGTAGAAGCAGCCAGTATAATTAAGGACCCCACCCACCCCGGACATTCTCTCTTCCACCTTCTTCCGTCGGGAAAAAGGTACAAAAGTCTGAGGTCACGTACCGACCAACTCAAGAACAGCTTCTTCCCTGCTGCTGTCAGACTTTTGAATGGACTTACCTTGCATCAAGTTGATCTTTCTCTACACCCTAGCTATGACTGTAGCACTACATTCTGCACTCTCTCCTTTCCTTCTCTATGAATGGTATGTCTTGTCCGTATAGCGCACAAGAAACAATACTTTTCACTGTATGTTAATACGTGTGACAATAATAAATCAAATCAAATCATAGAATCTACGGCACGGAAACAGGCCCTTCGGCCTAAACTGATCCATGCCGACCAAAAAGTCCAACTAAACTAGCCCCATTTGCTTGCATTTGGCCCATATCCCTCTAAACCTTTCCTGTCCATGTATCTATCTAAATGCCTTTGAAATGTTGTCAATGTCCCTGCCTCAACCACTTCCCCCGGCAGCTCATTCCACATATATACCACCCTCTGTGTAAAAACATTGTCCCTTGGGTTCCCATTAATTCTTTCCCCTCTTAACTTAAACCTACGCCCTCTAGTTCTCGATTCCCCAACCCTGGGAAAAAAAACTGGGCGCATTCTCCCTCTCCATGCCTCTCATGATCTTATACACCTCTATAAGATCACCCCTCAGTTTCCAACGCTCTGAAGAAAAAAATCCTAGCCTGTCCAATCTCTCCCTATAACTCTGCCCTTTGACTCCTGGCAACATCCTTGGAAATCTCTTCTCCACACTCTCCGGTTTAATAACATCTTCCCTCTCACAAGGCAACCAAAACTGAACACAGTACTCCAGGTGTGATGGTTACTGCTTCTTGTAACTGAAGCAATAACTATATAAACCCATGTATTATTTGTCTCACAAGTAGGAGTACTTTACTGTTTATAATAGCTCATTAAACAAAATAACTCATTAAGATTCAAGATGGCACTGGAGGTTGGCGACTTCCTCCGAGCTGTCCCCAGCAAACCCTCTAATTCTATCTTTTATTCTCGTTCTATGTTTTTAAAACTGAACTCTTTCATCTCACTAACAGTGCACTTTTATTAAGTTGATCTTTCTCTACACCCTAGCTATCATTGTAACACTACATTCTGCACTTTCTCCTTTGCTTCTCTATGAATGGTATGCTTTGTCTGTATAGCGCGTAAGAAACAATGTTTTTCACTGTATACTAATATATGTGACAATAATAAATCAAATCAAATCATAATTAAGGACCCCACGCACCCCGGACATTCTCTCTTCCACCTTCTTCCGTCGGGAAAAAGATACAAAAGTCTGAGGTCACGCACCAACCGACTCAAGAACAGCTTCTTCCCTGCTGCTGTCAGACTTTTGAATGGACCTACCTTGCATTAAGTTGATCTTTCTCTACACCCTAGCTGTGACTGTAACACTACATTCTGCACTCTCTCGTTTCCTTCTCTATGGACGGTATGCTTTGTCTGTATAGCGCGCAAGAAACAATACTTTACACTGTATCCCAATACATGTGACAATAATAAATCAAACCAAGGACTGTAACACTACATTCTGCACCCTCTCCTTTTCTTCTCTATGAACGGTATGCTTTGTCCGTGTAGTGGGCAAGAAACAGTACTTTTCACTGTATGTTAATGCACGTGACGATAATAAATCAAATCAAATCAAATGAACAAAGAAGGAAAATCAAAATAAATAGGATCAATTATCTGAAAGTGTTGAACTGGTACCAAGACACTTCATTTTCTTTTTGCTTTTGTAGGAAGTTGTGTATCAGTTATAATGCCTCAAAGGCGTATCTATCCTGATATGCGTGAGGAGAAGGCATGTGAATCTGGAACGGATTACGGTAAATCCATCACTCAGCTGTTTTGCAAATCTGACCAGTTCTGTTCGCTTCACCCCTGAAAGAGCATTGGTACATGACACGCCATTGTATCATCGTATTTGTAATGGTCATCGTTTGTGATTGATAACATATTTTTCATGTTGGTGAAATTTAACGAAATGTCAGATCTTTGGAAACGTGTTTAACACGTTGGAAACAAGAGGTGTCACACATTCTGGGCATGAGTTTCTGGTCACGCTCGCCCCAAGGCCACCAACTCCCGCCCGAGGTCAACGGACTGTTTCATGGCTCGCCCCCCCCCTCTCCCGCCCCGCTACCATTCTCGTAGCAGGGGCAGGATGAGAAAACTCTGCCCTCTGCGCCAGACCTAAAAATGGATTTAAATAAAAGTCAGTCTGACTTTTAGTTTACCCGGAAATACATTAGGAGCAATCTACATGAGAAGGCCAATAACTTGAGTAGGCCATAACCATAGTGGTCTCGTGATATGATCCCTGGACTAATAATCCCAAAATGTGGCGATGCCGGCGTTAGACTGGGGTGGGGCACAGTAAGAAGTCTCACAACACCAGGCTAAAGTCCAACAGGTTTTATTTGGTATCACGAGCTTTCGGAGCGCCGCTCCTTCATCAGGTGAGTGGTGAAGGAGCAGCGCTCCGGAAGCTCATAATTCCATTTAAACCTGATGTTATGAGACTTCTTACTAATAATCACACTCTGGAGACCCGGGTTCAAATCCCACCATGACAGATGTTGAAATTAAATTTCAAATAACATATGGAATTAAGAATTGACTAGCTTTCAGCCTACAGCCATACCAGACTGAAGACGCCTGATCTTGTCTGATCTCAGAAGCTAAGCAGACTCAGGCCTGATTAGCACTTAGATGGGAGACTTCTTGGGGCTACCAGGCCCAGTAGGCTTTCTCACTGGAATGATGGAGGTTGAGGGGTGACCTGATAAAAGTCTACAAGATTATGAGGGCCGTGGATAGTCAGAAGCTTTTTCCCAGGGTGGAAGAGTCAATTAAATAGGGGGCATAGGTTTAAGGTGCGAGGGACAAGGTTTAAAGGAGATGTATGAGGCAAGTTTTTTACACAGAGGGTGGTGGGTGCCTGGAACTTGCTGCCGGGGGAGGTAGTGGAAGCAGATACGATAGTGACTTTTAAGGGGCGTCTGGACAAATACATGAATAGGATGAGACTAGAGCGATATGGTCCCCAGAAGGAAAGGGGGCTTTAGTTCAGTCGGTGCAGACTTGGAGGGCCAAAGGGCCTGTTCCTGTGCTGTAATTTTCTTTGTTCTTTGTTCTTTTTGGTTTTGGTGACCATAAAACCATTGTCGATTGTCATAAAATCTCACCTGGTTCGCTAATGCCCTTTAGGGAAGGAAATCTGCCATCCTTACCTGGTCTGGCCTACATGTGACTCCAGAGCCACAGCAATGTGGTTGACTCTCAACTGCCCTCGGGCAACTAGGGCAATAAATGCTGGCCCAGCCAGCGACGCCCATGACCCACAGATGAATATAAAAAAAGGTATTGGAGATGCAAACTTTTACCTCCTTCCCTCTCACCTCAGCTTCTTGTGGCTCTGGAATGGCCCAGCAAGCCAATCAGTTCACGGGATGGGCAATGAATGCTGACCTTGCAAGGGATGCTCACATCCCATGAATGAATTTAAAAAAAAATTATTCCCTGATTGCCCGTGGCTAAGGTTTGGTAAATTGGAGAAGAGGCATTTAAGACGCATTGCTGGTCCGCAGTTGAACATTGTGATCCGGCTCCACATTTAAGAGCAAGGCCTCAGCCTTTTCTTTATTCATTCGTGGGACATGGGCGTCGCTGGCTGGGCCAGCATTTATTGCCCATCCCCATGAAGGCGGTGGTGAGCCGCCATCTTGAATGGCTGCAGTCCATTTGGTGCTTGTCCAGTGCTTATGCAACACATAATTTAACACATTACTTTTTTTTAAATCCTTTTAGTTTACAATGTCACATTTAATGAGAAGGAAAACAGGGACAATTATATCTACTACAAAATGGAAGTCAATTCTGTGATAAAACAAGGTGGGTTATTTTCATGTTCCTGAACTTGACAAGAAAAAATGTGCAACCAAAATAATAAATAATTACTACTCTTGGACATTATATAACAGAAAACTACCCTTCCTCCCATACCCCTTGATCCCTTTAGCCCCAAACAGCTATATCTAATTTCTTCTTGAAATCACACAATGGGCCTGATTTTACCATTCTGAGTCGAAGTGCCGAATCTGGGAGTCAAATAGATCCGCGCCTGGAATCCTCTTTCCAGCGTGCCCATACGCGTTTTGCCGGCTCTGGTCCGATTCGCGCTGTGGGCGGGGCTTAGCGCTGCCGGAACAATCGGAGCTCCGAACTGCGCAGTTCGAAAAAAAATTCGAAGCAGCGCGCCCGGGCGGGAGAAAAAAAGCAGAGAGAGCAGCTCTCTGACCCAGATCATCTGGGGAGGAGGAGGGGGTGGGGGGTGGGGGGGGTGGGGGGGTGGGAGGAGGAGAGGGGGCGGGACCCAGACCACCCTCTGGGGGTGGGGGGGGGAGGAGAGGGGGGTGACGGGTCCATCTGGCTCACCAAGTCAGTTGCAATACTGCGTTCAGCATCTACTGAAGCATCTTGGATACAAAGGATAATGGCATTAGGGTTCTGCATGTAAGCCTTGCTTATGCTAAAAATTATATCATAGAATCATAGAATCGTAGAAACCCTACAGTGCAGAAGGAAGCCATTCGGCCCATCGAGTCTGCACCGACCACAATCCCACCCAGGCCCCCATATCCCTACATATTTTACCCGCTAATCCCTTTAACCTATGCATCTCAGGACTCTAAGGGGCAATTTTTAGCATGGCCAATCAACCTAACCCGCACATCTTTGGACTGTGGGAGGAAACCGGAGCACCCGGAGGAAACCCACGCAGACACAAGGAGAATGTGCAAACTCCACACAGACAGTGACCCAAGCCGGGAATCGAACCCAGGTCCCTGGAGCTGTGAAGCAGCAGTGCTAAGTGGTGTCGGCAGCCATTCCTGATGTTACAGTACTGATAGCACCAGGAAGATCATAAGAACATAAGAACATAAGAAATAGGAGCAGGAGTAGGCCATCTGGCCCTTCGAGCCTGCCCCGCCATTCAACAAGATCGACCAGTACCATTCATTATCCTCTGTATCCAAGATGGTTCAGTAGGTGCTGAACGCAGTATTGTAACTGACTTGGTGAGCCAGGTGGACCCACAAGGCAGAAGGACCATAGGTTGGGGGTGTGCTCTGCCGAGGGGGGCCTGCCTCCCAGGGGTGTTCGATCCCGGGGTGGGGGGGGGGGGTCTGCCGGGGGGGGGCTGCCTCCCAGGGGGGTCTGATCCGGGGGGTGGGGGGTCTGCCGGGGTGGTTAGCGGGGGGGGTCCGTGAAGGATGCTCGAAGAGGATGGTGACTTCACAAGGGCAGAGAGGACTTCGGAGGTTCCCCTGCTGAATAGAAATCCGCTTCAGACTTTTATTCTGCAGGTCGCTAAAAGCGCGGTTTCAGAACGGACCAGAAGACGGTAAAGTGGGATTTGGTGGTAGGGTTGGGCGCGCGGTTCATTAAGTCGATTTAAATGCATTTAAATCTTCGGCCCGCCCGATTCGGGTGCGGGCCGGACCCGCGCCCGAATCGGGTGTCGGTAAAGCCACGACCTGCTCGGAATCGGGTGCAGATCGCGGTATAGGCCCGCACCCAACTTTACCACGATTTAACGGGCGCCAAGTTTTGGTAAAATTGGGCCCAACGTTTTGACCTCAACTACTTTCTGTTGGAGTGAATTCCACACATTCACCACCCTCTGGGTGAAGAAATTTCTCCTCACCTCTAAAAGATTTACCCCTGATCCTCAAACTATGACCCCTAGTTCTGGACTCCCCCACCATCGGGAACATTCTTTCTGAATCTACCCTGTCTAACCCTGTTAGAATTTTATAAGTTTCTATGAGATCCCCTCTCACTCCAATGCACACATTCCTAAACAACTTAGTCTCTCCTCATATGACAGACCTGCCATCCCAGGAATCAGCCCAGTATACCTTCGCTCCCTCTATAGCAAGGACATCCTTCTTCAGATATGGACACCAAAACTGCACACAATACTCCAGATGTGGCCTCACCAACGCCCTGTACAATTGCAGCAAAACATCCCTATTCCTATTCTCAAATATTCTTGCTGTGAAGGCCAATTCCAGGATTTTGACCCAGCGACTGCGAAGGAACGGCTGAGATATTTCCAAGTCAGGACGGTGAGCGGCTTGGAGGGAAACTTGCAGGTGGTGGTGTTCCCATGTATCTGCTGCCCTTGTGTCCTTCTAGATGGAAGTGGTCGTGGGTTTGGAAGGTGCTGTCTAAGGATCTTTGGTGAATTGCTGCAGTGCATCTTGTAGATAGTACACACTGCTGCTCCTGAGCGTCGGTGGTGGAGGGAGTGGATGTTTGTAGATGTGGTGCCAATCAAGCGGGGCTGCTTTGTCCTGGATGGTGTCGAGCTTCTTGAGTGTTGTTGGAGCCGCACCCATCCAGGCAAGTGGGGAGTATTCCATCACACTCCTGACTTGTGCCTTGTAGATGGTAGACAGGCTTTGGGGAGACAGAAGCTGAGTTACTCACCGCAGGATTCCTAGCCTCTAACCTACTCTTGTAGCCACTGACTGGTATTTTACGAGCCCGCTTGGGCGAGGCTCATAAAATCCCACCCGAGGCCAATGGAGAATTCCGTTCTGTGAGCCTCGCCTGCTCCAATTCCGGGGCGGGCGTGCTGGTAAAATTCCAGCCACTGTGGGGAGCCCAGTTGAGTTTCTGGTCAATGGTAACCCCAAGGATGTTGACAGTGGGGGATTCAGTGATGGTTACACCATTGAATATCAAGGGGCGGTGGTCAGAGTGTCTCTTATTGGTGATGGTCATTGCCTGGCATTTGTGTGACGCGAATGTTACTTGCCACTTGTCAGCCCAAGCCTGGATACTGTCCAGACCTTGATGCAAGTTGTCCAGCAGAGCAGCAGTGTAAATTCGTTGGACAGGTGAGTCATTGTCAAGGAAAAGCTCAGTTGCACTTGCAGGGAGCTGGCTGGCATGGACACAATGGGCCAAATGGCCTACATAGAAGAATTACAGAGTCCCTACAGTGCAGAAGGAGGCCATTCAGCCCATCCAGTCTGCACCGAACCCAATCCAACCCAGGCCCTATTCCTGTAACCCCACACATTTACCCTGTTAATGCCCTGACACTAAGGTCAATTTAGCATGGCCAATCAACCTAACCCGCACATCTTTCGGACTGTGGGAGGAAACCGGAGTACCCAAAGGAAACCCACGCAGACACGGGGAGAATGTGCAAACTCCACACAGACAGTGACCCGAGGCTGGAATCAAACCCGGGTGCCTGGCGCTGTGAGGCAGCAGTGCCAACCACTGTGTCACAACCTAACCTGCACATCTTTGGAGTGTGGGAGGAAACCAGAGCAACCAGAGGAAGCCAAGGCAGACACGGGGATCATGTACAAACTCCACACAGACAGTGACCCGAGGAGGGAATCGAACCCGGGTGTCTGGCGCTATGAGGCAGCAGTGCTAACCCACTGTGCCACCGTGCCGCCCCTCTGCACTGTAACCATTCTCTGATTCTTTTAACTCTATAAATGCTCAATCGGAAAAGGTCCTGGGTGGAGTTTTTATTTAATAATTGTAAATGTCATTAGCCACATCTGGATTGTCAATCAGCCATGTGTACCCAACGTATTGGGAAGCACTGACCAATGGTCAGGCAGTGTACATTCCATCTGACATCTTGTATTTTTGTCCACAGGAAGTGATGTGGTTCAGAAACACAATCTTAGAGAATTCATAACTCACGCCAACTGTGAAACAATATTTGACGTGGACCCGGAAAGACATTATCTATTAATGGGCCAGACCTCTGATCTATGGTATAAAGGCGAAAGGTAAGCAGGAAATTTGGAACTCATTTTACCCCTTGGCATCATTCTCTGCATTCTCCCACAGTTCTACGTTTCATTGACAATCGGAAAAAATTGGTCTGGAAAATGCATCGGTTCTGTTTAAAGAACATTGTGACGTTGTCATAGAAACCCCTACAGTGCAGAAGGAGACCATTCGGCCCATCGAGTCTGCACTGACCACAATCCCACCCAGGCCCTATCCCCGTAACCCCATGCTTTTACCTTAGCTAGTCCCCCTGACATTCAGGGATAATTTAGCATGGCCAATCCTCCTAACCCGCACATCTTTGGACTGTGGGAGGAAACCGGAGCACCCGGAGGAAACCCAGGTAGACACGGGGAGAACGTGCAGATTCCACACAGACAGTGACCCAAGGTCACTGTGCCACCCTAAGTAGGCTTACATTAACACTGCAATGAAGTTACTGTGAAAATCCCCGAGTTGCCCCACTCCGGCCGGCGCCTGTTCGGGTACACTGAGGGAGAATTTAGCACGGTCAATGCACCTAACCAGCACATCTTCCAGACTGTGGGAGGAAACCGGAGCACCCGGAGGAAACCCATGCAGATACGGGGAGAATGTGCAAACTCCACACAGACAATGAGCCGAGGCTGGAATTGAACCCAGGTCCCTGGTGCAGTGGGGCAGCCGTACTGTGCCACCATACAGCCCCCTGCCGTCATCCCAAAGAGCCAGCTACCTAATTCTCGATGAGACTTGGAGAGTCGCGTGTGCCGTCTAAGCAACGTTGTGGAATGTTCAGGACCAGCCAAGGCACAGACCACTGACTGTAGTTAAGATTCCGGTTGGTTTTTTTCGGGCATCATCCCGGACAGGACCGGGCAACTTTAGACAGCCGTTGACTTTTGCTGGCTCTCCCAGGTTCTCCTGCCAGCCGGTATCAGGATTGGAAAATCCCATCCTGCGTTTAACTTTTTCATAGCTGCGGTTTAAATCTATCAGTAAGGGAAGTAGAGAGACCAAACAGTGCAGCACAGGGCCACACGGTGGAACAGTGGTTAGCACTGCTGCCTCACAGCGCCAGGGACCCAGGTTCAATTCCCAGTCTTTGAGTCACTGTCCGTGCGGAGTTTGCACATTCTCCCCGTGTCTGCATGGGTTTCCTCCGGGTGCTCCGGTTTCCGTCCACAGATGTGTGGGTTAGGTGGATTGGCCGTGCTAGATTGCCCCTCAGTGTCAGGGGGACTAGCTAGGGTAAAATGCGTTGTGGGGAAAGGACCTGGGTGGGATTGTGGTCAGTGCAGATTTGATGGACCGAATGGCCTCCTTCTGCACTGTAGGATTCTATGATTCTAATTCATGGGAATCCAAGCCTCCTTCTGTGCCATGACCTAAAGATATATCCTTGACATCTCCCGAGTAGCAGGTACATTTTTTGAGTATGCTTTTATTCATTTTAAATACTTTCTTCCTTCTACTTCTAACCCTAGTTCTTTCTCTGTCTCTCATACTCTCTCGGTCCCCTTGCAACACCCCACTGCACCTCTGGCTCTGTTCCTTTCACCCCCGTTCCACAGCCCTGGCTCTCCCACTGATCTCAGCAATAATTCAGGATCTTTTCTCTTCACTAGAGTCACAAGTAGGCTTACATTAAGACTCCATCAATGGGTGGGGTGAGCTGATAAAATCGACCCCGCTGAGTTGATGAGGAAGAGCCATTGATGCGGTTTATTTAGACTTTCCGCAGGTTTCCTGTAATAACTCCACGGAGGCAAAAGTCCCGTCACCAAGTTACTTTATTTACACCATACATCTGTACACAGCCAGCTCTCCAGTTGCTCCCTGCTTCAGCAGGCAGAGAGACTGACGCACCTGCTTTAAATAGGGAGCATGAGGCTCCCCGATTTAACCATCAATTAGGACTCATCAGGCAGTTCATACTCTAGCAAACCTACCTCATTAGCCTGGCTGAAGTCATCACATTTCCAACAAAGGCCCACATAAGTGATTAGCGTGTAAAGTTAATGCGCATGGGATTGGAGGTAGTGTATCAAGAGGAATAGGACACTGCATTAGAATACACTTCTTAAAAGCACAGTGTCACCACAACGAGGAGAGATCGGGCGATGTGGGAAGAGCCGAAAGAATGTGGAGAGAATCAAGAGAACGTGAGGAGCGTGGGGAGAACGTGGGGAGATTTGGGAGAACATAGGGAGAGTTGGCAGAATACGGAGACAATCGAGGGAATGCAGGAAAACCATCGGGAGAGCTGGGGGAACGCAGGGAGTTGGGAAAACATGGAGAGAGTCAGGGAATATCGGAAGAGCCACAGTAACGCAGGGTGAGCCATGGAAATGCGGAGAGAGTTTGGGGAACATAGGGAAAGACAGGAAATGTTGGGGGAAGGGTTGGGGGAAATGTAGGGGGGGGGTGGAGAGCTCGGAGAATGCCAGGAGAATCGGAAGAGACATGACGAGAGCCGGGAGAACAAGAGTCAAGGTAATGCGGGGAGAGTCGGGGATATACAGGGGCGGGCTGTGGGAATGCAGGGAGAGTCAGGGCATATAGGGAGAGTGGGTGGAATGTGGGAGAGTCGGGGAATACAGTGAGAGCGTGGTAATGCAGGGATAATTGGGGGAAAGCCGGCAGGACCGGGAGAAAGCGGTCGGGTCCAGGTGAAAGCATTGGGAGCTGGAGTATTACAGCCGGAGATTAGCCAAAGCACCGGAAGCTGGGCCTGAACACCGGGAACAGGGTAAGAGTGGTGAGCGGAGGAGGCCCATGCATTCCAGAAGCTCTCCATCTCCATCTCCAATTACTCACAGTTGCTGGTGCTCACCTCTCCCCAATAGCTTCTGCCGATTGGCTCACTAATAAGGTTTAAGATGGTTTCCAAATGATGCAATGTTTATGTTGATCCCAGTGCATTGCGGTTAACGCCTCTGAGGCCCGTTCAGTCCGGTTTCGATGGGTGGGGCCACCGTGATTTAACAGGAATTTGATGGTGGCCATTCGCTTCCATCTGCCAGAAATTCAGTTTTGATCTTTCCTTTTGTCCGGTGTGAAACATTAGGGACAGATAGTCCGGAAGATCCACAGTCCTTTTGTGTTGGCCCATTCTGAAACAAAGAGATGTGTGAATTCCACACATTGTCGTGAAGTAATCTCTCCTTTGTCCATATTTAATTAGATATTCATGGAGGTTTGATACTATTTGTAGTCCAAATGCCAAAAGTAATACAAGTATCTTAACAGCGCGCTTGCGTCCAACTTATTTTTAAGTATTGACCAACTGTCCATCCTATCAAATGCCTGTTCTGGGCACAACAGATTCTACAGGCCGCTCACCCCAACTGTGCTTGTTAAGGTGTTTATGCTCCACACAAGCCTCGTCCCACTTCTCTTCTGGCGAGGCACGGTGGCACAGTGGTTAGCACTGCTGCCTCACAGCGTCAGGAACCCGGGTTCAATTCTGGCCTTGGTCACTGTCTGTGTGGACACGTTCTCCCCATGTCTGCCTGGGTTTCCTCCGGGTGCTCCGGTTTCCTCCCACAGTGCAAAGATGTGCAGGTTAGGTGGATTGGCCAGACTAAATTGACCCTAGTGTCAAGAGGATTAGCAGGTTGAATGTGTGGGGTTATGGGAATAGGGTCTGGGTGGGATTGTGGTCGGTACAGACTCGATGGGCCGAATGGATTCCTTCTTTACTTTAGGGGTTCTATGATTCTATGATCCTCTTATCCTATCAACATATCCTTCGATTTGCTTCCCATTTGTGTGTTTGTCTGACTTTTGCTTAAATACATCACTGCTATTCGCCTTTGGTAGCAAGTTCCACATTCTCACCACTCTTTAGGTAAATCTTAACTTTCCCATTAATTTTTTCTGTGTGACTTATATTTATCGTCCCAAAATTTGGACCCCATAACTGGAACCATCTTCTCTCCAGTGTGAAACTTTTGAAAGTTTTCCATAATCATAGAACCCTACAGTGCAGAAGGAGGCCATTCAGCTCACCGAGTCTGCATCGACCACAATCCCACCCAGTCCCTATCCCCGTAACCCCACGCATTCACCCTCGCTAGTTCCCCTGACACTAAGGGGCAATTTAGCATGGCCAATTAACCTAACCCACACATCTTTAGGCTGCGGGAGGAAGCCGGAGCACCCGGAGGAAACCCACGCAGACACGGGGAGAATGTGCAAACTCCACACAGACAGTGACCCAAGCCGGGAATTGAACCCGGGTCCCTGGTGCTGTGAGGCAGCAGTGCTGACCACTGTGCTACCGTGTCATCCTTTGAGGCATCTACAGTTGGTTCTGGCTCAACCTTCCCTCTTCAAGAGAAACACGTTCCAGTCTCCAATTCTTCCTGATCCCTCTAATCGTGGGTTAAAGTTTAGTTATTAAAGTGTCACCACTAGGCTTACATTACAATGAAGTTACTGTGAAAATCCCCTAGTCGCCACACTCCGGCGCCTGTTCAGGTACACTGAGGGAGAATTTAGCATGGCCAATGCAACTAACCAGCATGTCTTTCCGACTGTGGAAAGAAACCGGAGCACCCGGAGGAAACCCACGCAGACATGGGGAGAACGTGCAAACTCCGCACAGACAGTGACCCAAGTCAGGAGTCGAACCCGGGTCCCTGGCGCTGTGAGGCAGCAGTGCTAACCCACTGTGCCACCGTGCCACCCTGGTATTACCCACATAAATCTTTTCCTTGCACCGCTTCCAGTGCCTTGATATCCTTTGGATGGGAAGTCGAATGTCACATAGAAATAGACACTAGTCATCGCAAGTTCATAAGTTCATAAGATATAGGAGCAGAATTAGGCCATTCAGCCCATCGAGTCTGCTCCACCATTCGATCATGGCTGATATGCTCCTCATCCCCATTTTCCTGCCTTCTCCCCATAACCCTTCAACCCATTACCAATTAAAAATCTGTCTAACTCCTCCTTAAATTTACTCACTGTCCCAGCATCCACCGCACTTTGGGGCAGCGAATTCCACAGATTCACAACCCTTTGGGAGAAGTAGTTTCTCCTCAACTCTGTTTTAAATTTGCTGCCCCTTATCCTAAGACTATGACCTCTCATCCTAGAATGCCCCACAAGAGGAAGCATCCGCTCCACGTCTACTTTATCCATAACCTTTTATCATCTTGTATACCTCAATTTGATCTCCCCTCATTCTTCTAAATTCCAGAGAGTGTCGGCCTAAACTGTTCAATCTCTCTTCATACGACAAACCCCTCGTCTCTGGAATCAATCTATTGAACCTCCTCTGAGCTGCCTCCAATGCCACTGCATCTTTCCCCAAATAAGGGAACGAAAACTGTGCACAATACTCCAGGTGCGGCCTCACCAATGCCTTGTATAGTTGCAACAATACTTCCTAACCTTTATATTCTATTCCTTTAGCTATAAATGCCAACATCCCATTCACTTTCTTTATTATCTGCTGTACCTGCACGCCACTTCTCTGTGACTTTTCAAGTTAGAAGGTATTCATTATCAGAGTGCCTGTTAGTTTCCTTCATCCTTTTCGTTGCCTCCCTCAATTCCAGGATAAGCTATCTGATCGGAGCTGGAACCTGGATTGAGCAGTGGCCGGAACAAGTTGAGTGTCAAGGCCGTCACTACAGACTCTGTGAGGACCTGGAGACATTTGCCGAAACTCTGATGGTTAACGGCTGTAGCACTTAGCTTCTTGTTCCTTCAACGATGATGGTAATAAAATATTATGCGAAGCGTGTAATCCAAATGAAATAAAAACTTTCTGATCAAATAGCAAATGACTGATTTATTTTAACTCAGCAAAATCTTTCAGGGAGAGGACACAGCGACGTTGCCTGCAGTGAAACTGAGTTAAAAGGTAACTTTCATCTGATGGCCGTAAAGGAATGGGCAGGGAATTTCAAAGACGATCACAGGAGATGTATTTTTGACCAATACGTGCAGTATTTCCTTCACCTCACAGCGCCAGGGACCCGGGTTCAATTCCGGCCTCCGGTCGCTGTCTGTGTGGAGTTTGCACATTCTCCCCGTGTCCGTGTGGGTTTCCTCCGGGTGCTCCGGTTTCCTCCCGCAGTCCAAAGATGTGCAGGTTAGATGGATTGGCCGTGCTAAATTGCTCCTTAACGTCAGAGGGATTAGCGAGTGTAAATACGGGGGTTATGGGGATAGGGCCTGGGTGGGATTGTGGTCGGTGCAGACTTGATGGGCCGAATGGCCTCCTTCTGCACTGTAGGGATTCTATGATTCTATGAATTAAAGTGACAGCCCCTTAAGGAAGCAGTTTCATTCTTTCCTCATTGGGTGGCACTGTGGCACAGTGGTTGGCGTTGCTGACTCACAGCGCCAGGGACCCGGGTTCGATTCCCAGTCTCGGGTCACTGTCTGCGTGGAGTTTGCATATTCTCCCCGTGTCTGCGTGGGTTTCCTCCGGGTGCTCTGGTTTCCTCCCACAGTCCAAAGATGTGCGGGTTAGGTGGATTGGCCATTCTAAATTGCCCCTTAGTGTCAGGGGCACTAGCTTGGGTAAATGCATGGGGTTATGGGGGTAGGGCCTGAGTGTGATTGTTATCGGTGCAGGCTCGATGGGCTGACTGGCCTCCATCTGCACTGTAGGATCCCATGACTGCAGGCGATTACATAACATTACATTAACACTGCAATGAAGTTACTTTGAAAATCTCCTAGTTGCCACACTCTGGCGCCTGTTCGGGTACACCTAGGGAGAATTTAGCACGGCCAATACACACTAACCAGCACGTCCTTTGGACTGTGGGAGGAAACCGGAGCACCCGGAGGAAACCCATGCAGACACGGGGAGAACGTACAGTCTCCACACAGACAGTGACCCAAGGTGGGAATCGAACCCGGGTCCCTGGCGCTGTGAGGCACTCGCATTCCAATCATTATCTTGTAAATTGAGTTTGTGTCTGTCTATGCCCTGTTTGTGAACACAACTCTTCACTCACCTGATGAAGGAGCCTGAGGCTCCGAAAGCTTGTGCTGCCGAATAAACCTGTTGGACTTAAACCTGGTGTTGTGACACTTCTTGCTGTGAGGCAGCAGTGTTAACCACTGTGCCACCAGCATTCGCTTAATCACTGAGGCATGGGGTGAACCACTCCATGTCATGGATTTGCTCTGTCTCTGATTGTCTTATTTTTATTGATGTTTATTTCTTCATAACACTTGTATTCCTCTTACAATGTTGCTTGGTCACTGGATGGTGCTAAACCGCAGAAAATCACAGTTTCGATCGTAAGCTTTGCAAGTTTTACGGATACATGGTTTTCATTCAATGCACTATGAAAAGGGTGTACAATCAGTAGCTGGATCTGCCTGTTGGTTTTACAATTGAGTGGTCCATTTGGCTACTCATTGGTAGACCCAACCTGAGGGGTAGGGTGTTGCGTGTGTGGAATGAGCTGCCAGAGGAGGTGGTAAAGGCAGGTACAATTACGACATTTAAAAGACAGGTACATGGATGGACAGTTAAGACTCAAACATATTGCTGTGGCTCTGGAGTCACATGTAGGCCAGGCCAGGTAAGGATGGCACGGTGGCACAGTGGCTAGCACTGCTGCCACACAGCGCCAGGGACCCGCATTTGATGCCACTGTAGGGATTCTATGATTCTATGAATTAAAGTGACAGCCCCTTAAGGAAGCAGTTTCATTCTTTCCTCATTGGGTGGCACGGTGGCACAGTGGTTGGCGTTGCTGAATCACAGCGCCAGGGACCCGGGTTCGATTCCAGTCTCGGGTCGCTGTCTGCGTGGAGTTTGCATGTTCTCCCCGTGTCTGCGTGGGTTTCCTCCGGGTGCTCCGGTTTCCTCCCACAGTCCAAAGATGTGCAGATTCGGTGGATTGGCCATGCTTCGTGTCAGGGGGACTAGCTAGGGTAAATGCACGGGGTTATGGTGATAAAGCTTGGGTAGGATTGTGGTCGATGCAGACTTGATGGGCTGAATGGCCTCCTTCTGCACTGTAGAATTCTATGGCAGCAGATTTCCTTCTCTAAAGGACGTTAGTAAACCAGATGGGTTTTTCCGACAATGGTCGTCAGTAGATTCATAATTCCAGATATTTTCTTTTATTTAATTCAAATTCCACCATTTGCCGTGGCGGGATTCGAACCCGGCTCCCCAGAACATTAGATGAGTTTCTGGATGAATAGCCTAGCGGTAATACCACGAGGCCATCGTACAGTGAAACATTTTTATTATATATTATTATATATATTATTATTATATAATGGGATCAGGGGTTATGGGGAAAAGGCAGGAGAATAGGGATGAGAAAAATATCAGCCATGATTGAATGGCGGAGCAGACTCGATGGGCCGAGTGGCCTAATTCTGCTCCTATGTCTTATGGTCTTGTGGACCTATTCACCTCCATCTGAGACAATAAAACGTAAGGGGCACTAATGTTGGAGTTGGTATTTCGGAGGGATGGTTCCAACTTGGTTCAAAGATCACAGGTTGGACTCTGACAATGTGGCTCATTTGAGATCACACTCGTCGGAAACAAAGCTGATAGGTGGCAGTTTGATAGGGGAGAATCTGACTGAATGTAAAAAGTGCAGATTAGAACAAAGAACAAAGAACAGTACAGCACAGGAAACAGACCCTTCGGCCCTCCAAGCCTGTGCCGCTCATTGGTCCAACTAGACCATTCGTTTGTATCCCTCCATTCCCAGACTGCTCATGTGACTATCCAGGTAAGTCTTAAACGATGCCAGCGTGCCTGCCTCCACCACCCTACTTGGCAGCGCATTCCAGGCCCCCACCACCCTCTGTGTAAAAAACGTCCCTCTGATATCTGAGTTATACCTCGCCCCTCTCACCTTGAGCCCGTGACCCCTCGTGATCGTCACCTCCGACCTGGGAAAAAGCTTCCCACTGTTCACCCTATCTATACCCTTCATAATTTTGTACACCTCTATCAGGTCTCCCCTCATTCTCCGTCTTTCCAGGGAGAACAAGCCCAGTTTACCCAATCTCTCCTCATAGCTAAGACCCTCCATACCAGGCCACATCCTGGTAAACCTTCTCTACACTCTCTCTAAAGCCTCCACGTCCTTCTGGTAGTGCGGCGACCAGAACTGGACGCAGTATTCCAAATGTGGCCTAACAGCAGGCTTACATTAACACTGCAATGAAGTTAGTGTGAAGATCCCCTAGTCACCATACTCTGGCGCCTGTTCGGGTTACACTGAGGGAGAATTGAGCACGGCCAATCCACCTTAACCAGCACGCCTTTCGGA
Organism: Mustelus asterias; assembly: GCF_964213995.1. Lineage (NCBI taxonomy): Eukaryota > Metazoa > Chordata > Chondrichthyes > Carcharhiniformes > Triakidae > Mustelus > Mustelus asterias. The sequence continues at coordinate 11,649,337 of NC_135819.1, read as the reverse complement.
CTGTGGGAGGAAACTGGAGCACCCGGAGGGAAACCCATGCAGACACGGGGAGAACATGCAAACTCCACACAGACAAGTGACCCACGCCGAGAATCGAACCCGGGTCCCTGGTGCTGTGAGGCAGCAGTGCTAACCACTGTGCCAATGAGAACAGCCTCAGTTCCTCCAATCTATCCACGTAACTGAAAACCCTCATCACCGGAACAATCATCATGAGTCTTTTTTGCATCTCTTTATAGTACTTTTGAAGCATACCGATTGTTGTAATGACAGAAATGGAGCAGCCAGTTTGGGTGCCGCAAACCCCCACAAATCTCAAGGCAACAATGGCAAAGTCTTTTGCTTTTTTTAAATGGTGTTGAGTGAGTGATGAGCACGAGTTTTCAGATATGTTACGGTGGCACAGCGGTTATACACAGCACCAGGAAACTGGTGTCAATTCAGATCACTGTCTGTGTGGAGTTTGCACGTTCTCCCCATGTCTGCGTGGGTTTCCTCCGGGTGCGCCAGCTTCCTCCCACAGTCCAAAGATGTGCGGGTGAGGGTGGATTGGTCATGCTAAATTGTCCCTTAGTATACAAGATTTGTAGATGAGGGGGATTGGTCAAACTAAATTGCCCCTTAGTGTCCAAAGATGTGCAGGTTAGAGGGATTTGCCATGCTGAATTGCTCCTTAGTGTCCAAAGATGTGCAGGTTAGGGTGGATTGGCCATGCTAAATTGCCCCTTAGTGTCCAGAGATGTGTAGGTTAGAGGGATTTGCCATGCTGAATTGCTCCTTAGTGTCCAAAGATGTGCAGGTTAGGGTGGATTGGTCATGCTAAATTGCCCCTTCCTGTCCAGAGATGTGTAGGTTAGGGGGATTGGCCATGCTAAATTGTCCCTTCCTGTCCAAAGATGTGCGGGTTACGATGGATTGGCCATGCTGAATTGTCACTTAGTGTCAAAGGTACGAACAGGATAAATACGTGGGGTTGCAGGGATAGGGCCTGGGTGGGACTGTTGCTGAGGCAGATGCAATGGTACGAGTGGTCTCTTTCTGCACTGTAGGGATTCAATGATTCTATGTGTGCGAGGTCAAATCAGCCCTTAGGTCTAGTGTCTCTCTCACTCAGTAAGATGCCGAAAGATTTCACACTTAAGGTTGGAAATTGATCAAGAGTTGAATCTTGACCTTATCTGTGAAGAAGAATTAAGTTGGAAGTTGATAAATTAGTAGGAGCTCCCCTTAGCCAGTGCTATATCAATGCCGTAGCTGGTTAAGTATTTAGATTAAGAATGATGTGGACTCATCTGCAACAAGCATAAATTAGTAAAACATACATAGAAACATAGAAGATAGGAGCAGGAGGAGGCCATTTGGCCCTTCGAGCCTTTTCCACCCTTCATCATGATCATAGCTGATCGTCCAACTCAATAGCCTAATCCTGCTTTCTCCCCATAACCTTTGATCCCATTTGCCCAGCTGCCTCTTGAATACATTCAGTATTTTGGCATCAACTACTTCCTGTGGTAATGAATTCCACAGGCTCACCACTCTTTGGGTGAAGAAATGTCTCCTCATCTCTGTCATAAATGATCTACCCTGAATCCTCAGGCTGTGACCCCTGGTTCTGGACACCCCCACCATCGGGAACATCCTCCCTGCATCTACCCTGTCTAGTCCTGTTAGAATTTTATAAGTCTCTATAAGACCCCCCCCCTCATTCATCTGAACTCCAGTGAAAACAATCTTAACCCAGTCAATCTCGCCCCATACATCAGCCCCGCCATCCCCGGAATCAGCCTGGTAAACCTTCGCTGTGCTCCTTCAAGGGCAAGAACATCCTTCCTCAGAAAAGGAGACCAAAACTGCACACAATATTCTCAGTGTGGTCTCACCAAGGCCCTGTATAATTGCAACAACACATCCCTGCTCCTGTACTCAAAACCTTTCGCAATGAAGGCCAACATACCATTTGCCTTCTTTATCGCCTGCTGCACCTGCATGCTTACCTTCAGCGACTAGTCCACAAGGACACCCAGGTCCCACTGCACACTCCCCTCTCCCAATTTACAGCCATTCAGGTAGTAATCTGCCTTCTTATTTTTGCTTCCAAAGTGAATAACCTCACATTTATCCAAATTATATTGAACCTGCCATTGATTTGCCCACTCATCAAAAAAGGCGCTGAATGACGTTGCATGGAATATTATATAAACTTTAAAAGCCATTCATTTATTAGTCAAGTTGACTTGACATAAGAACAAGATTAGAGCCCTATCTGTGGCACAGAATCCAATGTTAAGCAAACAGTACTGATTAACAGAGGCAAATCATTGTTGAAACTAGTGGCAATGAAATTCATTTTATTTACATGAATTTGAATTACAAGTCACAATCTCAGGGTGGCAGCACCAATGGCAGACCAGAGAAATTGTCTTGGGATTCATTTGAAAATACATTTGTAAATTTTACAAGATCCTTGGGACAAGTTCAAATTTTTCTGTACCGACACACACACCCAGAGATTCCTCCATACTGCTAGGAGTTCCTTCATCAGGTGACAGACACCCATTCCAATAATACCGTGGAAAGCTTTTCTTTGAATTATTTCAGAACATTTCTGCGTAGGTTGTTCCTTAAATTACACTGCAAGCAATATTTCAGGACAATCTCACATGTGCACAGCGTGGTACGGCGGCGTAGTGGTTAGCACTGCTGCCTCACAGCGCCAGGGACCTGGGTTCAATCCTGGCTTGGGTCACTGTCTGTGTGGAGCTTGCACATTCTCCCCGTGTCTGCGTGGGTTTTCTCCGGGTGCTCCGGTTTCCTCCCACAGTCCAAAGATGTGCGGGTTAGATTGATTGGCCGTGCTAAATTGACCCTCGGATGTGCATGTTAGAGGGATTAGCCATGGTAATATGTGGGGTTTCGGGGATAGGGCCTGGGTGGGATTGCTGTTGGTGCAGACGTGATGGGCCGAATGGCCTCCTTCTGCACTGTTATGATTGAGTACTCTGTTCAGTGACTTCATGCAAAGTCAACCATGTTGGTCACTGGGGTCATAGACAGTAGGTTTGCTTTACTTAAGGACACTGATTAACCAGTTAGGTTTTTACAATATTCTAATAGCTTTATGGTAACTTTTACCCTCAGCATTTTATATCAGCCCACGTTCAAACTTTTAAAACATTCTTAAACTGCCCATAGTGGAGTAGGATCTCACATGGAGTATTTTGTTTATTCATTCGTGGGACATGGGTGTTGTTGGTTGGCCAACATTTATTGCCCTAGTTGCCCGAGGGCAGTTGAGAGTCAACCACATTGCTGTGACTCTAGGGTCACATGTAGGCCAGACCAGGTAAGGATGGCAGATTTCCTTCCCTAAAGAACATTAGTGAACCAGATGAGTTTTTCCGACAATGGTTTCACGATCATCAGTAGATTCTTAATTCCAGATTTTTATTCAATTCAAATTTCACCATCTGCCGTGGGAGTCCTTACTTAAGAAAGGATATACTGGCACTGGAGGGGGTGCAGAGGAGATTCACTAGGTTGATTCCGGAGTTGAGAGGGTTGGCTTATGAGGAGAGACTGAGTAGACTGGGGCTATACTCATTGGAATTCAGAAGAATGAGGGTAGACCTTATAGAAACATATAAGATTATGAAGGGAATAGATAAGATAGAAGCAGGGAGGTTGTTTCCACTGGCAGGTGAAAGTAGATCGAGGGCCTCAAAATAAGAGGGAGCAGATTTAGGATTGAGTTGAGAAGGAACTTCTTCACCCAAAGGGTTGTGAATCTGTGATATTCCCTGCCCAGTGAAGCAGTTGGGGCTACCTCGTTGGATGTTTTTAGGGCAAGTATAGATAATGTTTTGAACAGTAAAGGAATTAAGGGTTATGGTGAGCGGGCGGGTAAGTGGAGCTGAGTCCATGAAAAGATCGGCCATGATCTTATTGAATGGCGGAGCAGGCTCGAGGGGCCAGATGGCCTACTCCTGCTCCTAGTTCTTATGTTCTTCTGTTATGAGTCAAACCCGGGTCCACAGAGCATTACCTTGGATCACTAGTCCAGTAACAATACTACTGCCTCCCCTCATCTCGAGTCATCCCAACTGGAAGAAAAGTTAAAATCTATGACCTCAGCAATTCAACATCCAAGGAGATTTAGAGAGGACTTGAGGAAAACGCCAGTTCGGTGTCACACTGAAGATTTACCCTGTGTTTTACATGGCCAGTGGGAGGAGATCGTGTAAACAACTTTCACCCTTGCTGAATAATTCTGCTGCTAAGGGTGCATCCTGGAAGAACACAAAGTCTAATGCTTGTAAACAGACACACCCTGAGGGCAATTAAACATTAACTGGAGCACAGAGCAGCAGGAAATCTCATTGAAACTTACAGAATACTGAGAGGACTGGATAGAGTGGGCATGGAGAGGATGTTTCCACTAGTGGGAGGGACTAGAATCAGAGGGCACAACCTCAGAGTGAAGGGACGCTCCTTTAGAACCGAGATGAGGAGGAATTTCTTCAGCCAGAGGGTGGTGAATCTGTGAAATTCATTGCCACAGAGGGCTGTGGAGGCCAGGTCATTGAGTGTCTTTAAGACAGAGATAGATAGGTTCTTGATCAATAAGGGGATCAGGGGTTATGGGGAAAAGGCAGCAGAATGGGGATGAGAAAAATATCAGCCATGATTGAATGGAGGAGCAGACTCGATGGGCTGAATGGCCTAATTCTGCTCCTATGTCTTGTGGTCTGATGGAAATAAATGCCTCCCTTTGCCCTTTTTAAAAATGCTTTTGACGCTTAGAGGTCTGATGTTTGATATAAAGACACAGGGCTGAAATTCTCCGGCTGTTCACGCCCCACTGCCGCAGCCAACCAGGATGGAGAATTTGGCGCACAGCCAAATCTCCGCCCACTGCAGCGGGACTGGAGAATCCCGCCGGCGAGAACGGCCAGAGAATCCCGCCCATGGAATATAAATTTAAGATGTTTAATTAGTGTCACAAGTAAGGCTTACATTAACAATGCAATGAAGTTACTGTGAAAATCCCCTGGTCGCCACACTCTGGCGCCTGTTCGGGTACACTGAGGGAGAATTTAGCATGGTTAATGCACCCTAACCAGCACGTCTTTGGACAGTATGGGGCAATTTACCATGGCTAACCCACCTAACCTGCACATCTTTGGACTGTGGGAGGAAACCCAAGCAGACATGGGGGGAACAGGCAAACTCCACACAGACAGTGACCCAAGCTGAGAATTGAACCCGGGTCCCTGGCGCTGTGAGGCAGCAGTGCTAACCACTGTGCCATCGTGCCGGCCCAATTTAGCCTAGCCAATCCACCTAACCCGCACATCTTTGGAGATCACATCACACATCTTTCTCTGTAACTGGAACAGGGAGCGAGACCAGCTATTCAACCAGCCCTAACCTATTCACGATCAATGAATATCCGCTGCCCGAGGTTGAGATCGGTGAACTGGATGGGTGCAAAGCCTGGGGTCGCCCATGCTGTACAACTTGCTTAGTATCAAGCTACATTTACTTTGCTGGGACTGAGAAAGTCATGTCCAGTAGACTATCTGGGCTGATTCTTTTGTCCCCTGAGCAGTACCAACCAGCGACGCTTCCTTCCGCTACTCCTTTCAGGTTCTCCATTGGAAGAAGTGGTGATGTCTCGCCTGTCGTCAGTAATGCTTGTAGATACAACGTTGATAAATATCTTCATAATTTAGGCTGTTACATCTGATCTTCCTTCCACCAGAACCACTTCATTCATGAGTGCCATTTACAATGGAGGTGATTGCAACTCAGTGAAAGAGCACTCACTCCTCTCAAATCCGTTAATTTCCACATTGCACTTAAACTGATCCCAAAGATGGTGTTTTATTTTGCTTCGACTCCATTAATAAATGAATTAAACAACGTTAAACTGAATGTGAATTGCGCAATAGCCAATCATGTTTTCCACTGATTTGATTTGATTTATTATTGTCACGTGTATTAGTGTGCAGTGAAAAGTATTGTTTCCTGCACACTACACAGACAAAGCATACCGTTCATAGAGAAGGAAGGGAGACAGTGCAGAATGTAGTGTTACCGTCATAGCTAGGGATGAGAAAGGTGTAGAGAAAGATCAACTTAGTGCGAGGTAGTTCCATTCAAAAGTCTGACAGCAGCAGGGGAGAAGCTGTTCTTGAGTCGGTTGGTGCGTGACCTCAGACTTTTGTATCTTTTCCCCGACGGAAGAAGGTGGAAGAGAGAATGCCCGGGGGTGCGTGGGGTCCTTGATTATGCCGGCTGCTTTTCCGATGCAGTGGGAAGTGTGTAGACGGAGTCAATGGTTGGGAGCAAAGCAAATTACTGCGGATGCTGGAATCTGAAACCAAAAGAGAAAACGCTGGAAAACCTCAGCGGGTCTGGCAGCGTCTGCAAGGAGAGAAAAGAGCTGGCGTTTCGAGTCCAGATGTCTCAATGGATGGGCGGCTGGTTTGCCTGATGGATTCACGACCTTTTGTAGTTTCTTGCGGTCTCGGACAGAGCAGGAGCCACACCAAGTTGTGATACATCCGGAAAGAATTCCCATTCTCAGTCAAAACCTACGATATTTAAAAGTATTCCTGCTAAAAATAAAAGCAGCTCCAAAGAAAAGTGTTTTCCATTCAAGGAAGGGGTTAGATTTATTTGCTTCTTCGTTCCCTGTTGTATATGGCTCTTCCTCTTTCTCAGGTTGTAAGTGTATAAATCCCATTCCATTTGCGGCTTCTCCTTTCCTATTTCTGGAGGGTTTTTGAACCCTTTAGTCCAAATTAAGCCAAGAATGTTCAGCCTGTGGTAGGTCCATACTTCCAGGTTAGACATGCTTGGCATGGAGCATTTCAATCAGCAGGTTGTTGCAAGGCACATCCCCGTTCATGTGTTTGAGGTACAGGTACTCCTCTGCCTGCATGCTGATGGCCCGTATCTCAGGCAGCCTCAGAAGCAGCTGTCCAAACTGGTCGGCCTGCTGTGGGAAGCACATGGTGTAATCCATCAGGGCCCGGTTCACCTTCTCCTGGATGGTCTCGACAAAGGGCCGGTCTTCCAGACTCTTCACGTCTGCGGAAGGGAAGAGGAATTAGAATCATATCAATCAGAGAATCCCTACAGTGCAGAAGGAGGCCATTCAGCCCATCGAGTCTGCACCGACGACAATCCCAACCAGACCCTACCCCCGTAACTCCACTTATTTACCTTGCTAACCCCCCTGACACTGGCCAATGGCATGGCCAATCCACCTAACCCGCACATCTTTGGATGTGACAGCTTGACAAAATGGATGCCCGCACGCAACACATGCATTGGTGACACAGTGGTCAGCACTGCTGCCTCACAGCTCCAGGGACCTGAGTTGGATTCCCGGCTTGGGTCACTGTCTGTGGGGAGTTTGCACAATCTCCCCGTGTCTGTGTGGGTTTCCTCCGGGTGCTCCTGTTTCCTCCCACACTCCAAAGATGTGCGGGTTAAGTGGATTGGCCATGCTAAATTGCCCATAGTATCCTGGGATATATAGGTGAGAAGGATTAGCGGAGTAAGTGTGTGGGGTTGTGGGAATAGGGCCTGGGGTGGGATTATTGTCAGTGTAGACTCGATGGACCGAATGGCCTCCTTCTGAAATGTAGGGAAAGTTCATTCATTAGTCACAAGTAAGGCTTACATTAACACTGCAGTGAAGTTATTGTGAAAATCCCCGAGTCGCCACACTCCGGCGCCTGTCCAGGTAACACTGAGGGAGAATTTAGCGCGGCCAATGCACCCTAACCAGCACGTCTTTTGGACTGTGGGAGGAAACCGGAGCACCCGGAGGAAACCCACACAGACACGGGGTGAATGTGCAGACTCCACACAGACAGTGACCCGAGCCGGGAATCGAACTCGGGTCCCTGGCGCTGTGAGGCAGCAGTGCTAACCACTGCGCCGCCGTGCCGCCCAAGGTTTCTATGTTTCCATGTAACGCCCATGTTGGTGTTTGTGGAGGGGCTGGGAAGGGGGGGGTGGGGGTGGGGGGGGGGGGGGGGCGCTGGGGGGGGGGGTGGAGCGGTGGGGCTGGGGGAGGGAATCTTTTCTTAAATCAATTTCCACAATGACTTTCTGCTGGCGGTTGCATGAAGATTAATTCCTGGAGACTCCAGGCCATTCCCGGTGGGATCGATCCCGGCCGACCCACACCGGATCCCAAGGAAACAAAGTGACCGATGGCTTACCAGGGCTGAAGAGCACCAAGAACTTCAGGCAGACAAACTCGTGTCGGTCGGCGTGCAGAGTGCGAAGCTTCGCCACCAGCTCCTGCGTACGGGTCACCAGATTATTCAGCGTGGCTCCTGATTGCGATGCGATGGTTGAAAGGTCAATCTGAGAAGAGGTGAACATTAGTCAGCCAAGGCAGAAGGCCTTTACGGGCATAAAAGCCTTCACTTCCCGCCCCTCGCGCATCCCCAACTCTAATCACTCTGTCCACTGGTACCTTGAGATGCCAATCCTTTCCCCAAATCAAATCAACAAAATTAAACCAACTGAGGGGCAAAGCAAGAAGTCACGGTGGTTAGCACTGCTCCCAGCGCCAGGGACCCAGGTTCGATTCCCGGCTTGGGTCATTGTCTGTGTGGAGTCTGCACATTCTCCCCGTGTCGGCGTGGGTTTCCTCCGGGTGCTCCGGTTTCCTCCCACAGTCCGAAAGATGTGCGGGTTAGGTGGATTGGCCATGATAAATTGCGCCTTAGTGTCAGCGGGACTAGCTAAGGTAAATGCGTGGGGTCATGGGGATAGGGCCTGGGTGGGTTTGTGGTCAGTACAGCATCAATGGGCTGAACAAAGAACAATGAACAAAGAACAATACAGCACAGGAACAGGCCCTTCGGCCCTCCAAGCCCACGCCGCTCCCTGGTCCAAACCAGACCATTCTTTTGTATCCCTCCATTCCCACTCCATTCACGTGGCTATCTAGATAAGTCTTAAACGTTCCCAGTGTGTCCGTCTCCACCACCTTGCCCGGCAGCGCATTCCAGGCCCCCACCACCCTCTGTGTAAAATACGTCCTTCTGATATCCATGTTAAACCTCCCCCCCTCACCTTGAACCTATGACCCCTCGTGAACGTCACCACCGACCTGGGAAAAAGCTTCCCACCGTTGGATGGCCTCCTTCTGCACTACAGGGAATCTATGATTCAATCCCTTGAAGGGGAACTGCCCGAAACAAGAACAAAGCAGAAATCAAACTTAAAACATCAATTTGTTAAGTCTGAGACGACCGGGGAGAAAGCCTCAAAGAAGATCACATGGAAAGGTAAGCTACAGGAACAATAGGGTTTATTGATGACCTGTACCCCTCCTTCTCCAGCTCTTGAGTGGCTGTGGGGGTGGTTTCTCAGGCAGGTCACCCCACGCCCTGGGGGTCACCTGACCCATCCTTCTGAAAAGGGCTACGCCCTGAATACGTAACACAAGCCAAGAGGTGATTAAAAGGGCCAGTAATACACTCCAGCCCCTGCGGTGCCCAACGAGCACGGAAGGCAGTGACGGTGCCCTCGGATGCCACATTCCCCCTCTCCAGGGATACCCGGCTGCGGATGGAGCCGCAGTAGCTTTCAGCTGCCATTCTTCTTGGCAAAACACTTGGGATAAATCAAAAAGGGCGGTCCCCAAAAAATGAAGGGAACCGCCCAAAACAAAAGACAAAGTAGAAAGGAAACTTGAAACATCAAAGTAAAATGCGATTAAAGGGGTCGATAATACACCCCAGCCCCTGCGGTGCCCAGTGGCTATGGAAGGCCTTGATTATAAGACCATAAGACATAGGAGCAGAATTAGGCCACTCGGCCCATCGAGTCTGCTCCGCCATTCAATCATGGCTGATATTTTCCTCATCCCCATTCTGCTGCCTTTTCCCCATAACCCCTGATCCCCTTATTAATCAAGAACCTATCTATCTCTGTCTTAAAGACACTCAATGACCCGGCCTCCGCAGCCTTCTGCGGCAAAGAGTTCCACAGATTCACCACTCTCTGGCTGAAGAAATTCCCCCTCATCTCTGTTTTAAAGGATTGTCCCTTCAGCCTGAGGTTGTGCCCTCTGGTTCTAGTTTTTCACACCAGTGGAAACATCCTCTCCACACGTCCACTCTATCCAGGCCTCGCAGTATCCTGTAAGTTTCAATAAGATTTCCCCCCTCATCCTTCTAAACTCCAACGAGTACAGACCCAGAGTCCTCAACCGTTCCTCATACGACAAGCTCTTCATTCCAGGGATCATTCTTGTGAACCTCCTCTGGACCCTTTCCAAGGCCAGCTCATCCTTCCTTAGATATGGGGCCCAAAACTGCTCACAAATGGTGTCTGACCAGAGCCTTATACAGCCTCAGAAGTACATCCCTGCTCTTGGAAACTACCCCTCGGACACCGCAATCTCCCTCTCCAGGGACTTGGCCATGAAAATAGCCGTGGTTGCTTTCAGCTGCTGGTGTCAATGTATCAGCAATTGCACTATTTGGTAATTACATCGTTACGCCAATTGCTTCATTCAAGATAGCTGTTTGGCTCAATTATAAGCAGACACATTCCCTCAATCTGTTCAATTTACTCAGTTGGTTCACCCCAAGATAGTATAAATGGGCGCAACTGGAACAGTTGGGTATGGGAATGGACACTCTGCTGAACTGTTCAGTGAATGGGGCGGCACGGTGGCACAGTGGTTAGCACTGCTGCCTCACAGTGTCAGGGTCCCGGGTTCGATTCCCGGCTTTGGGTGACTGTGTGGTGTTTGCACATTCTCCCCGTGTCTGTGTGGGTTTCCTCCGGGTGCTCCGGAAGATGTGCGGGTTAGGTGCATTGGCCGTGCTAAAATTGCCCCTTAGTGTTAGGGGGAGTAGCAGGGTAAATGCATGGGGTTATGGGGATTGGGACTGTGGTTGGTGCAGACTCGATGGGCCGAATGACCTCTTATAAACTTGCTTCAGGTAAAAAACAGACTTATTCCTTCACCATATTAGATCTACCAGCATTGGCCCCTGAACCTCTTTGTCTTGCTCTGTCATTTGGATCTCATGGGATAAAGGGGGAGGTGGCTAGATGGGTGGAGAACTGGCTTGGTCACAGAAGACAGAGGGTGGTAGTGGAAGGGTCTTTTTCCGGCTGGAGGCCTGTGACTAGTGGTGTTCCGCAGGGCTCTGTATTGGGACCTCTGCTGTTTGTGATTTATATAAATGATCTGGAAGAAGGTGTAACTGGGGTGATCAGTAAGTTTGCGGACGACACGAAAATGGCTGGACTTGCAGATAGTGAGGAACATTGTCAGAGGCTACAGAAGGATATAGATAGGCTGGAAATTTGGGCAAAGAAATGGCAGATGGAGTTCAATCCAGATAAATGCGAAGTGATGCATTTTGGTAGAACTAACGTAGGGGGGAGCTATACGATAAATGGCAGAACCATAAAGGGTGTAGATACGCAGAGGGACCTGGGTGTGCAAGCCCACAGATCCTTGAAGGTGACGTCACAGGTGGAGAAGGTAGTGAATAAGGCATATGGCGAGCTTGCCTTTATAGGATGGGGCATAGAGTATAAACGTTGGGGTCTGATGTTGCTGTTGTATAGAACGTTGGTTCGGCCGCATTTGGAATACTGCGCCCAGTTCTGGTCGCCACACTACCAGAAGGACGTGGAGGCTTTGGAGAGAGTACAGAGGAGGTTTACCAGGATGTTGCCTGGTATGGAAGGGCTTAGTTATGAGGAGAGATTGGGTAAACTGGGGTTGTTCTCACTGGAAAGGCGGAGGATGAGGGGTGACCTAATAGAGGTGTATAAAATTATGAAAGGCATAGATAGGGTGAATGGTGTGAAGCTTTTTCCCAGATCGGTGGTGATGTTCACGAGGGGTCATAGGTTCAAGGTGAGGGGGGGGGGAAGTTTAACACGGATATCAGAAGGACGTATTTTACATAGAGGGTGGTGGGGGCCTGGAATGCGCTGCCGGGCAAGGTGGTGGAGGTGGGCACACTGGGAACGTTTAAGACTTATCTAGATAGCCACATGAACGGAGTGGGAATGGAGGGATACAAAAGAATGGTCTAGTTTGGACCAGGGAGCGGCGCGGGCTTGGAGGGCCGAAGGGCCTGTTTCCTGTGCTGTATTGTTCTTTGTTCTTTGTTCTCTCCTTCCTCAAGACACTTCTTCAAACTTTTCTTTTTGACACAAGTTTTTGGTCACCTGTCCCAATATTTCTTCATGCGCCTCAGTGTCAAGTGTTCTGAAGCATCGTGGGATATTTTACTAAAGGCGCTATGTGAATGCAGGTTATTGTTGGCAGAGTGAGATGAAATCGAAGGGGACTCAGATGAAGTGTATGCGCGGGTGTGAACTGGTTGGGGAAGTGAGGCCTGTTTCTGTGCCGTTCATTCACTGTGATGTTACATCAAAATAGTGCCGCTTTTACCTGTTGTCCAGTTACCAGAAGGATGCTTGACTCCTTCCCGTGAACCACCTGCCTGTAGATGTGGTCCATGACTAGAAGTTCACTCCAGCAGTTCTGGAGAAGTTTCATCTGATCATCAACCTGTTAAAATACAAAGTCAGAGCTGTCAAAATCAGCCCAGGGTGGCTGAGAGTTTCTCTGTCAAATTTTCCTTCTCACCAATGGGCGGTATGGTGGCACGGTGGTTAGCACTGCTGCCTCACAGTCCCAGGGACCCGGGTTCAATTCCCGGCTTGGGTCACTGTCCGTGTGGAGTCTGCACGTTTTCCCCGTGTCTGCGCGGGTTTCCTCCGGGTGCTCCGGTTTCCTCCCACACTCCAAAGATGTGCGGGTTAAGTTGGTTAGCCATGATAAATTGCCCCATAGTGTCCCAAAATGGGATTAGCTGGGCAAATGTGTGGGGTTACGGGGAATAGGGCCTGGGTGGGATGTTCTGTTGGAGGGTCGGTGCAGACTCGATGGGCTGAATGGCCTCATTCTGCACTGTAAGGATTCTATGAATGTGTTAAGTGTGTGCACTAGTTTCTCAGGCCTGAACCATGGGGAGAATGTGGGGATACAGATCGAGGATCAGCCAAGATTATATTGAAAGGTGGAGCAGGTTCCAAGGGCCGAATGGCCTACTCGTGCTCTTAGTTACTATTTGAGAGCCTTTTTACTGTGAAGCCAACTCACTATGCGGAGGTGGTGGCGGGGGAAATATGAGCCAAAGATGAGTGCTTTCAGTTTTTTTAAATGTTCATTTATTACGTGGAGAGGATGTTTCCACCAGTAGGAAAAACTAGATCCAGAGGGCACAACCTCAGACTAAAGGGACGATCCTTTAAAACAGTGATGAGGAGGAATTTCTCCAGCCAGAGAGTGGTGAATCTGTGGAACTCTTTGCCGTAGAAGGCCAGGTCATTGAGTGTCTTTAAGGCAGAGATAGATAGGTTCTTGATTAATAAGGGGATCAGGGGTTATGGGGAAAAGGCAGGAGAATGAGGATGAGAAAAATATCAGCCATGATTGAATGGTGGAGCAGACTCGATGGGCCGAGTGGCCTAATTCTGCTCCTATGTCTTATGGTCTTATTATGTCACAAGTAGGCTTACATTCACGCTGCAATGAAGTTACTGTGAAAATCCCCCAGTTGTCACACTCCAGCGCCTGTTTGGGTAAGCCGAGGAAGAATTTAGCATGGCACCAGCACGTCTTTCGGACTGTGGGAGGAAACCGGAGCACCCGGAGGAAACCCACGCAGACATCGGGGAGAACGTGTAGACTCCACACAGACAGTGACCCAAGCTGGGAATCGAACCGGGGTCCCTGGCGCTGTGAGGCAGCAGTGCTAACCACTGTGCCACCGTGCTGCCCTCCAGCGGAGAGCAAAAAGGAAAATGGTTGACGCTATGAGATCTTCAGTTCTCTCTCTCTCTCTCTCTGTGCTCTTTGAGATTAGGCAGTGGAGAGGAGATGGGGAGGCAGGATGGGATGCTGAATGATTTATTGCCAAGTATTTTTTTTCCTGTATGACTCTCTCTGGACGTGTGAGGAAGTGAGTGTCACATTCTGACAACAAAACACAAAAACGTCCCGTCAGGAAAACGTGGGCATTTTCCTGTCATTTTCTGCTCTCAGGGTGATGGTGTTTCCACTATCCTGTCTGACATAATCTCTTAGATAACACCTTCAGCCCATAAAAGGGAACAAAATAGTTTAGCCTGGCTGTAGTGACCTCGAGTGTTAATGTGTAATCGCCTGACAGAATGTAGGAGCTGGAAATGGCCGCTCCAGCAACGGAATTGGAGCAAATCTGAGTCCAAGAAGTTGACTAAAAATCAGTCAATCTTTAGTCCTGTTTTTCCCAGTTCTTTCCTGCCCCAACTAATTGGAATTGATATTCTCTCCTCTCCCGACAGTGCAGAAGGAGGCCATTCGACCCGTCGAGTCTGCACCGACCACAATCCCACCTAAGCCCCATCCCTGCAACCCCACACCCTGCTAATCCCTCTAACCTACACATCCCGGAAGAATAAAGGGCAATTTAGCATGGCCCATCTCTTTAACCTTCGCATCCCGGAAGACTAAGGAGTAATTTAGCATGGCCAATCCCTCTAACACGCACATTTTTCGGACTGTGGGAGGAAATCGGAGCACCCAGAGGAAACCCACGCAGACACAGGGGGTGTCCAGATCACCAACAATCTGTCCTGGTCCCCCCATACCGACACTATAGTTAAGAAAGCCCACCAACGCCTCTACTTTCTCAGAAGACTGAGGAAATTTGCCATGTCAGCTACGACTCTCACCAACTTTTACAGATGCACCATAGAAAGCATTCTTTCTGGTTGTATCACAGCTTGGTATGGCTCCTGCTCTGACCAAGACCGCAAGGATCTACAAAAGGTCATGAATGTCGCCCAATCCATCACACAAACCAGCCTCCCATCCATTGACTCTGTCTACACTTCCCGCTGCCTCGGCAAAGCAGCCAGTATAATTAAGGACCCCACACACCCCGGACATTCTCTCTTCCACCTTCTTCCTTTGGGAAAAAGATACAAAAGTCTGAGGTCACGTACCAACCAACTCAAGAACAGCTTCTTCCCTGCTGCTGTCAGACTTTTGAATGGACTTACCTTGCATTAAGTTGATCTTTCTCTACACCCTAGCTGTGACTGTAACACTACATTCTGCACCCTCTCCTTTCCCTCTCTATGAACGGTATGCTTTGTCTGTATAGCGCACAAGAAACAATACTTTTCACTGTATGTTAATACATGTGACAATAATAAATCAAATCAAATCAAATCGTGCTCTGCCCAAGACCGCAAGGAACTACTAAGGGTCATGAATAAAGCCTAATCAATCATGAAAACCAGCCTCCCATCCATTGACTCTGTCTACACTTCCCGCTGCCTTGGAAAAGCAGCCAGCATAATCAAGGACCCCACGACATTCTCTCTTCCGCCTTCTTCCGTCGGGAAAAAGATACAAAAGTCTTTGTCTGTATAGCACGCAAGAAACAATACTTTTCACTGTATATGAATACATGGGGCGGCACGGTAGCGCAATGGTTAGCACTGCTGCTTCACAGCTCCAGGGTCCCGGGTTCGATTCCCGGCTCGGGTCACTGTCTGTGTGGAGTTTGCACATTCTCCTCGTGTCTGCGTGGGTTTCCTCCGGGTGCTCCGGTTTCCTCCCACAGTCCAAAGATGTGCGGGTTAGGTTGATTGGCCAGGTTAAAAATTGCCCCTTAGAATCCTAAGATGCGTAGGTTAGAGGGATTAGTGGGTAAATATATGGGGGTAGGGCCTGGGTGGGATTGTGGTCGGTGCAGACTCGATGGGCCGAATAGCCTCCTTCTGCACTGTAGGGTTTCTATGATTCTATGTGACAATAATAAATCAAATCAAATCAAAAAGTAGAATGGGCACCCCCCCTCAACACCCCCCTCCCCCCCCTCCCCCCAAGTCCTGGAAATTCCCGGTTTTCGTACTGGCCCATGTTGACCGACCTCAGCCTTGAGCAGGCTGCGGCTCCCTGGAATTGTGCCGTCTCTTGCTTTCTGAGACGGGAAAGGGACAGTTCACATCAGCGATTCTCAGCATGTGGAAGATGGCAAGAGATCTGAGGGCAGATCAAAGCACAGCGTCTGAGTCAAAGCACCAGCTGCTGCGATCCAGGATGTCCCAATATGAAGGATTGTGTCACTGATGTTGTTGACAGCACTTTGATGTTTTTGCTTTGGCCATTTCTGTTCGTTCTGTTCAACTCCTCTCAGTTTTGCCTGTGTTCATTAAATTGCTTTAACCATATTTTCTCCATCCCAAGTTGCTGCCCCTCACAAATCAGTATCATTCTCAGGTGTTTTATTCATGGGACATGGGCGTCGCTGGCTGGCCAGCATTTATTGCCCATCCCTCGTTGCCCTTGAAGGGTAGTTGAGAGTCAACCACATTTCTGTGGCTCTGGAGTCAGACCGGGTAAGGACAGCAGATTTCCTTCCCTGAAGGATGCATGGCCAATTCACCTAATTTGCACATCTTTGAACACTAAGGGGCAATTTAGCATGGCCAATCCACCAAATCCAGCACATCTTGGGACACTAACGGGCAATTAAGCATGGCCAATCCCTCTAACCTGCACACCTTGGGACACTAAGGGACAATTTAGCATGGCCGAGCCACCTAACCTGAACACCTTGCACCGCTAAGGGGCAATTCAGCATGGCCAATCCCCCAAACCTACACATCTTTGGACACGAAGAGACAATTTAGCATGGCCGATCCACTTAACCTGCATATCTTTCGACACTAAGGGGCAATTTAGCATGGCCAATCTACCTAACCTGCACATCTTTGGACACTAAGAGACAATTTAGCATGGCCAATCCCTCTAACCTGCACATCTTTGGACACTAAGGGGCAATTTAGCTTGGCCAATCCCTCTAACCTGCACATCTTTGGACACTAAAGGGCAATTTAGAATGGCCAATCCACCTAACGTACACATCTTTGGACACTAAGGGGCAATTTAGCATGGCCAATTCACCTAACTTGCACATCTTGGAACACTAAGGGGCAATTTAGCATGGCCAATCCACCAAATCCGGCACATCTTGGGACACTAAGGGGCAATTTAGCATGGCCAATCCCTCTAACCTGCACATCTTGGGACACTAAGGGACAATTTAGCATGGCCGATCCACCTAATCTGAACATCTTGGGTCACTAAGGGGCAATTCAGCATGGCCAATCCCACAAACCTACACATCTTTGGACACTAAGAGACAATTTAGCATGGCCATTCCACCTAACCTGCACATCTTGGGACACTAAGGGGCAATTTAGTATGGCCAATCCACCTAACCTGCACATCTTGGGACACTAAGGGGCAATTTAGCATGGGCAATCCACCTAACCTGCACATCTTTGGAATGTGGACGGAAACCGGAGCGCCCGGAAGAAATCCAGACAGACACAGGGAGAACATGCAAACTCCACACAGACAGTGACCCAAGCCGGGAATCGAACCCCGGTCCCTGGCGCTGTGAGTCAGCAGTGCTAACCACTGCACCACTTTGCCATCCTTTGGGCAGTAACTGGATCAGAAACCTTGGAGCACACTGGGAATCAGAGGGAGAGACATTCTGGGTCTCTCTGCTCCGACACCAGGAGAAGTGGATGAATTTCTGTCTGGATCAGCTAGCTCTCAGTCCCTTTACACAGTGTACTTCAGGAAGATTTTCAGTGGCGGCTCTTGGGGCCGTGACAGTGCTAAGCTAGCCTGGGATTCCCTTGCCTGGAAGAGGGGAAAACTGAAATCCATCCTGTTTATTCGGAATGGCAGGGCAGTTCCTGAGTCCAAAAGTGCCATCGTGACATAGTAAACAGATGAACCTGCTAACAAAAGGCTTTCTTCCTGTTCCAGAATGCTTCCTTTTGTTCAGCCCAGCTGCTGCTTCTCTCTCGCTTCCAGCAAAGCGACGATGTTCTTCTGACTTTGTTTTGATAAGGATCTTGCTCTCAGGAATATCTCGCCTTGCAAGAACAATTAAGACGGTGCCTTCAGCATAGTAACATGTCCCAAGACACTCCACAGGAGTCTCCAACAGCCGCCCACGCCATGACAGCCTTTTATCTGATTCTAGGGTTGTCCATCCCTACTCTAACCAAACAAAATTTGAGACCAATAGGGGAAATATTCCCGTCCCACCCGCCACTGGAGGGAGGGGGGCGGTGGTGCGGGGGTAGCGGTCGGTGCGGACAATGTAAAGGTCCATTGACATCCAGCAGGATTTTCCGGATTTGGGGCGAACACTTGAACTCCCAACTAATCCCACCTGCCAGCACTTGGCCCATAGTCCTGAATGGTATGACGTGCCAAGTGCTCATCCAGACACTTTTTAAAGGATGTGAGGCAACTCGCCTCCACCACCCTCCCAGGCAGCGCATTCCAGACCCTCACCACCCTCTGGGTAAAAACGTTTTTCGTCACATCCCCACTAAACCTCCCACCCCTCACCTTGAACCTATGTCCCCTCGTGACTGACCCTCGAACTAAGGGGAGCAGCTGCTCTTTATCCACTCTGTCCATGTCCCTCATAATCTTGAACACCTCGATCAGCTCACCCCCTCAGTCTTCCATCTTGTTCCTGCAGTTTCAATGGAATGTTTTGTTGACATTTCTGAAGGACTGTCATTACAGCTGAGGTCATTATGAATCCTCAGCTGAGTTTCAAAAGCTACAAAGCAGTTTTCTCAACAGGAATAGGGGCGGAATTTTGCATTATAACAGATTGAGCACTTGAGGGGATTTAAAACCTTTGGATGAGTTTTATGGACATGAGTTTTTTGTCAGTATCAAGTGTGTGTGTGTGGCAGCTTTATTATATTAGAAGTTAATTTTCTTTCATCGCCACATGGCTCCTGCACTCTGCCTGTTGTGTATGCTGCGTCAGTGGCTATGGAGGTGGCATGAGGATATGAGGGGGCATGGATGGGGCATTAGTTGGCATGGGGAGGCCTGGGGAGTGGGTGGGGGGGCTGAAGGGGTGTGAAGAGCGAGGACCAGAGGACCTAACACCTTCTAAAACAACAGCTTCTGAAGCAATGGCAATGAAGCCTCAGAGAACGGAAGAGGATCTTCCAACCATCCTGCCTCAACTGCCGCCCACCCCATGACTGCCTTTTATCTGATTCTAGGGTTGGCCATCCCTTCTGGTTGCCTCATTACAGGAAGGATGTGGAAAAGATTGAAAGGGTGCAGAGAAGATTTACAAGGATGTTGCCTGGATTGAGTGGCATGCCTTATGAGGATAGGCTGAGGGAGCTCGGTCTTTTCTCCTTGGAGAGACGAAGGATGAGAGGAGACCTAATAGAGGTATATAAGATGTTGAGAGGCATAGATCGGGTGGACTCTCAGAGGCTTTTTCCCAGGGTGGAAATGGCTGCTACGAGAGGACACAGGTTTAAGGTGCTGGGGGGTAGGTACAGGGGAGATGTTAGGGGTGAGTTTTTCACACAGAGGGTGGTGGGCGAGTGGAATCGGCTGCCGTCAGTGGTGGTGGAGGCGAACGCAATAGGGTCTTTTAAGAGACTCCTGGATGAGTACATGGAGCTTAATAGGATGGAGGGTTATAGGTAGGTCTAGAAGGTAGGGGTGTGTTCAGCACAACTTGTGGGCCGAAGGGCCTGTTTGTGCTGTAGTTTTTCTATGTTCTATGTTCTGTAACCAGCAATGCCTCACCAGAGTGAAAACTCAGTGTAACCGGACCCCTTAAACTGAGACGGGCCTGCCTCAGTTGGGAGATCTTTCGTTTCGAGTTTCCCAACTCAGGACGTGTGAATGGCAGAACAAAGGTATAGCTTATTCAGAGAGTACCTGAGGAATGTGGCAGTTGGTCCTCGGGGCGGTGGTAGTTTGGAGACAAGATGGAGAGCGAGATTTCAGAAGTGAAAATATAAAAATAAGAACAAGAAGTGATAAAAATGAATGAATGAGAAGAAATGAAATAAAATAATTGGATGGGGTGAAGGTGGAGGGGAGAGTTCATGTTCTGAATTTTATTTTATTCAGTCATGGGACATGGGCGTCGCTGGCTGGCCACCATTTATTGCCCATCCCTAGTTGCCCTTGGAGGGCAGTTGAGAGTCAACCACATTGCTGCGCCTTGGAGTCACATGTAGGCCAGACCAGGCAAGGAAGAGAGAGAGAGAGAGAGAACAAAGAAAATTACAGCACAGGAGCAGGCCCTTCGGCCCTCCAAGCCTGCACCGACCACACTGCCCGTCTGAACTAAAACCCCCTACCCTTCCGGGGACCGTATCCCTCTATTCCCATCCTATTCATGTATTTGTCAAGACGCCCCTTAAAAGTCGCTATCGTATCTGCTTCCACTACCTCCCCCAGCAGCGAGTTCCAGGCACCCACCACCCTCTGTGTAAAAAACTTGCCTCGTACATCTCCTTTAAACCTTACCCCTCGCACCTTAAACCCCCAAGTAATTGACTCTTCCACCCTGAGAGAAAGCTACTGACTACCCACTCTAGTCATGCCCCTCATAATCTTGTAGACAAGAACCAAATGGGTTTTTCTGAAAATCGACAATGGTTTCATGGTCATCAGTAGATTCTTAATTCCAGATATTTTTTATTGAATTCAAATTCCACCATCTGCCGTGGCGGGATTCAAACCCGGGTCCCCAGAACTAAGTATCTAGGTTAAGAATCTAGCGATAATACCACAAGGCCATCACCTCCCCAATTACTGTCTAATTGTCTAAATGGCTACCAATTAAGTTACAAAGAATTAATTCCTTTCTCTGAGAATCGCATTACCTTCAGTTCCTTGAAGTATACGCTGCTCCGAGCCCATTCCACCAAGGAGAATAAGGTTTGGTCAGCCATTTTGCACATGATTCCAAACGTGTTGAGCCTCTCGTGCTTCCCCCTGGTGGTCTGCTCTTGCTGCAGGTAGTTTAAGATCTTCGCCCGGACCTGCGCCTCGTCCGGTTCACACCTGACCAGCTCCTGTATCAGCTGGGGCACGGCTGCGGACGAACTGGGCCTGTAGGCCTCCAGGTACGGGTTGCCGAGCAACGGCTCCGGGGAGCCCGGGTAGCTGGGGTCCAGGTGCTCGGACTTGACGTGGCAGCTCGGGAAGGGGCTGCAGAGGTGGTACCCCGGCATGGCGCCCTGCGCGGCCAGCGACATGTTGGCTGGCGAAGGGCTGGCCACGTTGCACTCGTAGTCTCCCGCCGGTGACGTCAAGCTACCGTAGCTTAAGGATAGGCACTTGGATGCTGAGTGTAGGCTTTCGCCGGTGGTTAGGCCTGTCGGTAGGCTTTGCATTATGTAAGAGGTGGGATCCAGTTTAATTCCATTGCCGTGAATGAGAGCCTTCTTCTGCTGTTTTAATGCCCTGTCCTGTTTGTACAAGGGCCCAAACTTGTTACGGCCACCACGCATCCGATCTGCTCGAACAGCTATTCAGAAAATAAAATATTGGATTAGCTATTGAGCAGGTAAATGGTAGCATGTATCGATATTTTATACCCAGGTTCGGGACACTGATATTCATAAAGGTTCATCACTCTAATCTTCATCTTACATTTTTCTCTTTTCTTTTCCCTCTCCTATTCTCCCAGAGTCTCCCATTTCTACTGGAGGCCAGTTCCCAAGGCACATGGTTCCCTTCAGCTTAGAGAGAAATCGCCCCCTTTCCACTATCTCCCACGGTGGCACAGTGGTTAACGCTGTTGCCTCATGGCGCCAGGGACCCAAGTTCGATGCCGGCTTCGGGTCACTGTTTGTGTGGAGTTTGCGCTTTCTCCCCGTGTCTGCGTGGGTTTCCTTCGGGCACTCCGGTTTCCTCCCCCAGTCCAAAAGATGTGTAGGTTAAGTTGATTGGCCATGGTAAATTGCCACTTAGTGTCAGTAAATACGTGGTGTTACAGGGATGGGGTCTGGATGGGATTCTTGTCAGTGCAGACTCGATGGGCCAAATGGCCTCCATCTGTACTGTAGGGATTCTATGGGCTGGACTTTCAAGTGGCGCTTGTTTTAAACCGGATAATCCCATCCAAGGTCAACAGGCCTTTCCAAGTTCGGAAAAACCCATCTGGTTTACTAATATCCTTTCGGGAAGGAAGTCTGCTGTCCTTACCTGGTCTGGCCTACATGTGACTCCAGAGCCACAGCAATGTGGTTGACCCTTAACTGCCCTCTGAAATGGCCGAGCGAGACACTCAGTTCAATGAGGGGAGATCTTATGGAAACATATAAGATTATGAAGGGAATAGATAAGATAGAAGCAGGGAAGTTGTTTCCACTGGCGGGTGAAACTAGAACTAGGGGGCATAGCCTCAAAATAAGGGGAAGCAGATTTAGGACTGAGTTGAGGAGGAACTTCTTCACCCAAAGAGTTGTGAATCTGTGGAATTCCCTGCCCAGTGAAGCAGTTGAGGCTACCTCGTTGAATGTTTTTAAGGCAAGGATAGATAAATTTTTGAACAGTAAAGGACTTAAGGGTTATGGTGAGCGGGCGGGTAAGTGGAGCTGAGTCCACGAAAAGATCGGCCATGATCTTATTGAATGGCGGAGCAGGCTCGAGGGGCCAGATGGCCTACTCCTGCTCCTAGTTCTTATGTTCTTATGTAACTAGGGATGGGCAATAAATGCTGGCCCAGCCGGCGACGCCCATGTCCCACAAATGAATAAAATGTCAGTGATCATCAGAATAAACAGGTTAATTTTTCTGGTGGGACCCACCACAGAGCAACATTGTCCAGATTTTGCTTTTAGTTTATAAATGATCTTTTACCTTTTTGTTTTGAGTGTTTCCTGTAAAGAAGAGATTTACCTTGTGCTCAAATCACCTCCATTTTCTCACCTCTCCCTGTCTCTAAAACCTTCCGCGATCTTTGATTTGCTCCAATTCTGGGTTTAAGAATGTCCCTCATTTTCAGCACTCCATCATTGGTGGCCACGCCTTCAGCTACCTACAGGTTCTAGGTTTGGAATTCCATCCCTAAACCACTCTGCCTCCCAGCATCTTTGAGATGCTTTGACATCTTTGACCAAGCTTTGTGTCGCCTTTTCCGAAGGTCTCCTTGTGTGGTTCGGTGTCAATTTTATTTTTCAGGCAGTGTTAGCACTGCTGCCTCACAGCGCCAGGGACTGGGTTCAATTCCCGCGTTTGGGTCACTGCCTGTGCGGAGTCCGCACGTTCTCCCCGTGTCTGCGTGGGTTTCCTCCGGGTGCTCCAGTTTCCTCTCACAGTCCAACAGACGTGCTGGTTAGATGCATTGGCCATGCTAAATTCTCCCTTAGTGTACTCGAACAGGCGACTAGGGGATTTTCACAGTAAATTCATTGCAGTGTTAATGTAAGCCTACTTATAAAACCAATAAATCAATTTTAAACTTTCGTTAGGAGGATTGGCCATGCATAATTGTCCATTAGTGTACAAAGGTGGAGAGGTTAGGTGAATTGGCCATGCTTAATTGCCCCTTGGTGTCCAAAGATGTGCAGGTTGGGAGGATTGGCCATGGTAAATTGCCCTTAATGTCCCACGATGTGAAGGTTAGGTGCATTGGCCATGCTAAATTGCCCCTTAGTGTCCCAAGATGTGCAGGTTAGGTGGATTGGCCATGTTAAATTATCCCTTAGTGTCCAGGAATGTGCAGGTTGTGGGGGTTGGTCATGCTAAATTGCCCCTTAGTGTCCAAAGATGTGCAGGTTAGGTGGATTGGCCATTTTAAATTACCCCTTAGTGTCCAAAGATGTGCAGGTTAGGTGGATTGGCCATGCTAAATTGCCTCTTAGTTTCCAAGATGTGCAGGTTAGGTGGATTGGCCATGCTAAATTGCCTCTTAGTTTCCAAGATGTGCAGGTTAGGTGGATTGGCCATGCTAAATTGCCTCTTAGTTTCCAAGATGTGCAGGTTAGGTGGATTGGCCATGCTAAATTATCCCTTAGTGTCCAAGAATGTGCAGGTTGTGGGGGTTGGTCATGCTAAATTGCCCCTTGGTGTCCAAGATGTGCAGGTTGGGGGATTAGTGGAGTAAATGTGTGGAGTTACGGGGATAGGGCCTGGATAGCACAGTGGTTAGCACTGCTGCTTCACAGCTCCAGGGTCCCGAGTTCGATTCCCGGCTTGGGTCACTGTCTGTGTGGAGTTTGCACATTCTCCTCGTGTCTGCGTGGGTTTCCTCCGGGTGCTCCGGTTTCCTCCCACAGTCCAAAGATGTGCGGGTTAGGTTAATTGGCCAGGTTAAAAAAAAAATTGCCCCTGAGATGTGTAGGTTAGAGGGATTAGCGGGTAAATATGTGGGGGTAGGGCCTGGGTGGGATTGTGGTCGGTGCAGACTCGATGGGCCGAATGGCCTCCTTCTGCACTGTGGGGTTTCTATGATTTCTATTTCTATGATTCTGGATGGGAGCTCTGCCAGAGAGTTGGTGCAGATTCGATGGCATCCTTCTGCACTGTCGAGATTCTACAATCCATGTTGGGATATTTTACCCGTGTTTTAGGTGCTCTGTAAATGCAAGTGGCTATTGTAAAAGAGAAGGAATGCGAATGAGATCATTACCTTCCAGCTTCATCCCGACGGACAGACACTTTTGGAAGCGACAGAATGGACACCGTTTCCGCTGGGTTTTGTCAATCTGACAGCTCTGGTTTTCGACACAGGTGTAGCGTTTGTTATTCTGGACGGTGCGTTTAAAAAACCCCTAAAATAGAAGCATGCACACGGCTTCTTAATTTAGTTAATCAACAACATTTCCTCTACGTTGTGGACAGGCAGCTGTCTACACAAGGCAGATACCAGACTAGGAAGTGGTGCTCTGACCTCTTACTTCCAGCCTGAGGTCAGTCAGAGATCTCAACTGTTTCCTTCAGGCCTTGTAGAGCAACATTGCCATTTTAGCTCATGATATAATTATTGTTGAAGCTTTGTGTCGAGCACTGCGCTCTGCATAACCGTACTCCCTGTGGCCTACTTAGGACGTGTTGACTTTGGAGAGGTGACAGAGTAGAGTCCAGCACCGTAGTGGAATAACCTTTCTGGAGAGGCAGCCTGGGTATCTTGAGAGATAGGAGCAGAAGTCGGCCATTTGCCCCCATGAACCTACTCTGCCATTCAAGAAAATCATGCTTGGTTTCATCTTGGACAGAACGCCACTTTCCTGCCCGTTACCCATAATCCTTGATGTTATCCTTCGAGAATCTGTCTGTCTCAATGACCCAACCTCCTGCTTTCCGGGCTGGAGAACTACAAGATAAATAAGAAGTTCTTTCTCGCCTCCGTTGTAAATGGGAGAACCTTTATTCAACTGTGCCCTCCAGCTCTCTAAAGTTTATTTTATTAATGTCACATGTAGGTTTACATTAATACTAAAAAGACTGAAAATCCTCCAGTCGCCACACTCCAGCGCCTGTTCGGGTAACACTGAGGGAGAATTTAGCACGGCCAATGCACCCTAACCGGCACGTCTTTCGGACTGCGGGAGGAATGTACGTTGGCCTTCATAGTGAGAGGATTTCAGTCGAGCTCATGATGTAATTACTCCACTCATCTGATGAAGGAGCAGCGCTCCGAAAGCTCTGATTTCAAATAAACCTGTTGGACTTCAACCTGGTGTTGTGAGACTTCTTACTTTGAGTATAGGGATAGGGATATTTTGCTGCAATTGTATAGGGCATTGGTGAGGCCACACTTGGACTATTGTGTGCAGTTTTGGTGTCCTTAACTGAGGAAGGATGTCCTTGCTATAGAGGGAGCACAGCGAAGGTTTACCAGGCTGATTCCTGGGATGGCAGGTCTGTCATATGAGGAGAGATTAAGTCGGTTGGGATTATATTCACTGGAGTTTAGAAGAGTGAGAGGGGATCTCATAGAAACTTATAAAATTCTAACAGGGTTAGACAGGGTAGATTCAGAAAGAATGTTCCCGATGGTGGGGGAGTCCAGAACTAGGGCTCATAGTTTGAGGATAAGTCCTTTAGGACTGAGGTGAGGAGAAATTTCTTCACCCAGAGGGTGGTGAATGTGTGGAATTCACTCCCACAGAAAGTAGTTGAGGCCAAAACGTTGTGTGATTTCAAGAAGAAATTAGATATAGCTCTTGGGGCTAAAGGGATCAAGGGATATGGGGGGGAAGGGGGGGGAAATCAGGATGTTGAATTTGATGATCAGCCATGAACATAATGAATGGCGGAGCAGGCTCGAAGGGCCTACTCCTGCTTCTAGTTTCTGTGAAACTGGCCCACCTGGAGGAAACCCACACAGACACGGGGAGAACTCCACACGGACAGTGACCCAAGCCGGGAATCGAACACGGGTCCCTGATACTGTGAGGCAGCAGTACTAACCACCGTGCCACCTCAATGGCCCCATGAGGTGAAACATCCTCATAGCATCTCTACCCTGTCAAACCACCTCAGAATTTTTATGTTTCAAGGGGAGGTGATGGCCCAGTGGGATTATCATTAGACTATTAATCCAGAAACTCAGCTAAAGATCTGGGGACCCGGGTTCGAATCCCGCCACGGCAGATGATGGAATTTGAACTCAATAAAAATATCTGAAATTAGGAAACTTTTGATGACCATGAAACCATTGTTAATTGTCAGAAAAACCCATCTGGTTCACTAATGTCCTTTAGGGAAGGAAATCTGCCATCCTTACCTGGTCTGGCCTAGATGTGACTCCAGAGCCACAGCAACGTGGTTGACATTTAACTGCCCTCTGAAATGGCCAAGCAAACCATTAAGTTTGATGGGCATTAAATGCTGGCCAGCCAGTGATGCCCATGACCCATGAATGAATAAAACATTAAGTTAAAGTTTATTTATTAGTCACAAGTAAGGCTTACATTAACACTTCAATGAAGTTACTGTGAAAATCCCCTCGTCACCACACTCCGGCGCCCATTCGGGTCAATGCACCCTAACCAGCATGCCTTTCGGACTGTGGGAGGAAACCGGAGCACCCGGAGGAAACCCACGCAGACACGGGGAGAATGTGCAAACTCCACACAGACAGTGACCTGAGCTAGGAATTGAACCCGGGTCCCTGGCGCTCTGAGGCAGCAGTGCTAACCACTGTGCCACCGCGCCACCGCTCATTAAGCTTTAATTCCCTCATCTTTTTCCATGCCTAGTTTTATGTTTATTTCGAGGGTGAAACTTGTGTCTCCCACAGAGACAGACACAAAATATTTGTTCACTGCCTCTGCCGTTTCTGCGTGATGATTTGTCCTGTGTCTGCTTCGAACGGGCCAATGTTTCTTCTCGCTACCCTTTTCCTCCTTATATACTGACGATCTTATAATCTGGTTTCATATTCCTGTCTGGTTTACAAAGAACAAAGAAACTTACAGCACAGGAACAGGCCCTTCGGCCCTCCAAGCCTGCACTGACCATGCTGCCCGACTGAACTAAAACCCCCTACCCTTCCGGGGATCATATCCCTCTATTCCCATCCTATTCATGTATTTGTCAAGACGCCGCTTAAAACTCACTATCGTATCCGCTTCCACTACCTCCCCCGGCAACGAGTTCCAGGCACCCACCACCCTCTGTGTAAACAAATCTGCCTCGTACATCTCCTTTAAACCTTGCCCCTCGCACCTTAAACCTGTGCCCCCTAGTAATTGACTCTTCCATCCTGGGGAAAAAGGTTCTGACTATTCACTCTGTCCATACCTCTCATAATCTTGTAGACTTCTATCAGGTCACCCCCTCAACCTCCATCGTTCCAGTGAGACAAACCAAGTTTCTCCAACCTCTCCTCATAGCTAATGCCCTCCGCACCAATTTACTCTCGTATCCTATTTCATCTCCTTTTGCGAACTTCTCGCCTCATTTCTGAAACATACCCCAATCCTCAGACGAGCGATGTGTTTTTGGAAGATTGTGAATTTCTTCTTTTAATCTAATAACTTCTTGAGTAAGACACAGTCGGGTCTTTCTTGCTGAGATCTTGCTTTTCAACGGAATATATTTTTTCAGTTGAAGATTTTGAATTGTTTCTTTAAATGTTCCCCGCTGATCATTTACCACCCAAACCTTTCAGTCTATTTACCCAATCAACCTTCGCTAGTTCTCCCCTCACACTGGCTTTGTTCAGGTTTAAGACTTTTGTTTGTTACTATGATTGCTGTTATCTCCTTACTTGAAGCAGAAGACCCGTTAGATATAGGAGCAGAATTAGGCCACTCGGCCCATCGAGTCTGCTCCGCCATTCAATCATGGCTGATATGATTCTCATTCCCATTCTCCTGCCTTCTCCCCGTAACCCTTGATCTCCTTATTGATCTAGAATCTATCTCTGTCTTAAAGACACTCAATGACCCGGCCTCCACAGCCCTCTGTGGCAGTGAGTTCCACAGATTCACCACTCTCTGGCTGAAGAAATTCCTCCTCATCTCTGTTTTAAAGGAGCGTCCCTTCACTCTGAGGTTGTGCCTTCAAGTTCTAGTCTCGCCCATCAGTGGAAACATCCTCTCCACATCCACTCTATTTAGGCCTCTCAGTGTTCTATAAGTTTCAATTAGATTTCTCCTCATGCTTCTAAATGCCATCGAGTATAGACCCAGAAGCCAATCTTTTGAAGCTGAAGCTATGATATATAGCTATGATGGAGCACAGTGAGGTTGAGGTGACACGGTGGCACAGTGGTTAGCACTGATGCCTTCAGGCACCAGAGACCCAGGTTCAATTCCAGCCCTGTGTGACTGTGGAGTTTGCACGTTCTTCCCATGTCTGCATGGGTTTCCGCCGGGTGCTCCCGTTTCCTCCCATAGTCCAAAGATGGCGGCACGGTAGCACAGTGGTTAGCACTGCTGCTTCACAGCTCCAGGGACCTGGGTTCGATTCCCGGCTTGGGTCACTGTCTGTGTGGAGTTTGCACATTCTCCTCGTGTCTGCGTGGGTTTCCTCCGGGTGCTCCGGTTTCCTCCCACAGTCCAAAGATGTGCGGGTTAGGTTGATTGGCCATTCTAAATTGCCCTTAGTGTCCTGAGATGTGTAGGTTAGAGGGATTAGTGGGTAAATATGTAGGGATATGGGGCTAGGGCCTGGGTGGGATTGTGGTCAGTGCAGACTCGATGGGCCGAATGGCCTCTTTCCGTACTGTAGGGTTTCTATGATGTGCGGGTTAGGTGGATTGGCCATGCTAAATTGCCCCTTCGTGTCCCAAGATGTAAAGGTTAGGTGGATTGGCCAAACTTAATTACCCCTTAATGTCCAAAGATGTGCAGGTTAGGGGGATTGGCCATGCTGAATTGCTCCTTAGTGTCCAAAGATGTGTAGTTTATGGGATTTAGTCATGGGAAATGTTTGGGGTTATGGAGATAGGGCAGGGGGAGAAGGCCTGGGTAAGAGTTGGTGCAGACTCGATGGGCTGAATAACCTCCTTCTGCACTGTAGCGATTCTATGGGTGGGAGTTTCCAGCCACGCTCACCCCAAAACTGGAAAATTCCACCCAAGGTCAACAGATATTTTCCTGGTCTGCCCCACATCCGCTATGATTCCTGTGGCTGGTGGGATGGGAAAACTCCCCACTATGGTTCTATGATTCTTAATGTGGAGATGCCGGCGTTGGACTGGGGTGAACACAGTAAGAGTTTTAACAACACCAGGTTAAAGTCCAACAGGTTTATTTGGTAGCAAATACCATTAGCTTTCGGAGCGATGCTCCTTCGTCAGATAGGTTTTGAGAGCACATTTCCACTCCATCTGACGAAGGAGCAGCGCTCTGAAAGTTCCAGGGCCCTGGGTTCGATTCCCGGCTTGGGTCACTGTCTGTGTGGAGTTTGCACATTCTTCCTGTGTCTGCGTGGGTTTCCTCCGGGTGCTCCGGTTTCCTCCCACAGTCCAAAGATGTGCGGGTTAGGTTAATTGGTCATGCTAAATTGCCCCTTAGTGTCCCGGGATGCATAGGTTAGAGGGATTAGCGGGTAAATATGTGGGGATAGGGCCTGGGTGGGATTGTGGTCGGTGCAGACTCGATGGGCCGAATGGCCTCTTTCTGCACTGTAGGGTTTCTATGATAATGGTGTTTGCTACCAAATAAACGTGTTGGACTTTAACCTGGTGTTGTTAAAACTCTTTCTATGATTCTTGCCAGTATTGGTGCTTTACCTGAACTATGACAGGCAGTCGTGGACATCAACAGAGAGACAAGTCACCATTGCTCAGCGCCAGAATCCATTGTTTTGATAATTCCACGCCATATTCAAAACAATCCCTTCATAATTAATGGATACATCTGATAAAGTCTTGTCATTATTTTTTCACTGCACCAAGACCCACTCGAGAGGAACATCCTGTTTATAAAGTGCATTGTTTGACAATCTTGTTCCTCTTCTTCCCACCCTCCCTCCCACACACTACCAACAACTCCCCCTCCCTCCCAGACACTACCAACACACCCCTCTCCCTCCCCCCACTCTCTGTTCACTTGTCAATGAGCAAATCCTGTTTAGATAGTCACGATTCTTCACTGACTCCCTGAAGCAGATTGTTACAGGATAAGACAAAGGATATCTCTGTCATTGGCTCAACTGGACAGCACTTCCAAAACTGCGGAAAGCCAGTTGGTGTGAAATCCAGGGTGGCTAGTTCAATGCAGTACTGAGGGTGAGGGAGTGGGGGAGAGTGGGGCGATGGAGTGCTGCCCTGTCAGAGGTGGCATCTTTCAGATGAGGCTCCTCTCAAGTGGTCGTAAAAGGCCCCTGACACTATGTTGAAGAAGAGTAGAAGAGTTCTCCTGGTCAATATTAATTGGCGGCACGGTGGCACAGTGGTTAGCACTGCTACCTCACAGCGCCAGGGACCCGGGTTCGATTCCCGGCCTCGGGTCACTGTCTGTGTGGAGTCTGCACGTTCTCCCCGTGTCTGCGTGGGTTTCTTCCGGGTGCTCCGGTTTCCTCCCACAGTCCGAAAGACGTGCTGGTTAGGGTGCATTGACCTTGCTAAATTCTCCCTCAGTGTAACCCGAACAGGTGCCGGAGTGTGGCGACGAGGGGATTTTCACAGTAACTTCATCGCAGTGTCAATGTAAGCCTACTTGTGACACTAAGAAATAAACTTTAAAAAAAGAATGATCTTTGACCTCAGCTCCACTTTCCACTTGATTCCCTTAGAGTCCAAAACTTTATTTATCACTGTCTTGAATATATTTCACGAAAAAGCATTCAATGGAAATTCCAAAGATTCTTAACTGTCTGAGTGAAGAGATTTCTCCACATCTCTGCCTTAAATGGTCAATCCATTATCCTAAGACTCTAATCCCTAGTTCTCGACCGTACAGCAATGGGAAAAAGGGTCTCTCAGCATCTACTCATCAATCCCCCAAGGGCGGCACAGTGGCAGAGTGGTTAGCACCGCTGTCTCACAGCGTCAGGCACCCGGGTTCGATTCCGGCCTCGGGCAACTGTCTGGGTGGAGTTTGCACATTCTCCCCGTGTCTGCGTGGGTTTCCTCCGGGTGCTCCGGTTTCCTCCCACAGTCCAAAAGATGTGCGGGTTAAGTGGATTGGCCGTGCTAAATTGTCCCAAGATATATCGGTTAGTGGGGTAAATATGTGGGGTTACAGGGATGGGGCCTGGGTAAGATAGTCTGTGGGGGTGTTGGTGCAGACTCAATGGGCTGAAGACCTCCTTCTGCACTGTAGGGGTTCTATCATTCTATGAAAATGTATACATTTCAAAGAACAGAGAAAATTACAGCACAGGAACAGGCCCTTCGGCCCTCCAAGCCTGTACCGACCATGTTGCCCGTCTGAGCGAAAACCTCCTACCCCTCCGGGGACCATAACCCTCTATTCCCATCCTATTCATGTATTTATCAAGATGCACCTTAAAAGTCACAATCGTATCTGCTTCCACTACCTCCCCCAGCAGTGAGTTCCAGGCACCCACCGCCCTCTGTGTAAAAAACATGCCTCGTACATCTCCTTTAAACCTTGCCCCTTGCATCTTAAACCTGTGCCCCCTAGTAATTGACACTTCCACCCGAGGAAAAAGCTTCTGACTATCCACTCTGTCCATGCCTCTCATAATCTTGTAGACTTCTATCAGGTCGCCTCTCAACCTCCATCGTTCCAGTGAGAACAAACCAAGTTTCTCCAACCTCTCCTCATAGCTAATGCCCTCCATACCAGGCAACATCCTGGATCACCTCTCATTCTTCTAAACTCCAGAGAGTGTGAGCCCAATCTACCCATCACAGTAGCACAGTGGTTAGCACTGCTGCTTCACAGCTCCAGGGTCCTGGGTTCGATTCCCGGCTTGGGTCACTGTCTGTGTGGAGTTTGCACATTCTCCTCGTGTCTGCGTGGGTTTCCTCCGGGTGCTCCGGTTTCCTCCCACAGTCCAAAGATGTGCGGGTTAGGTTGATTGGCCATGCTAAAATTGCCCTTGGTGTCCTGAGATGTATAGGTTAGAAGGATTAGCGGGTAAATGTGTGGGGATATGGGGCTAGGGCCTGGGTGGGATTGTGTTCGGTGCAGACTCGATGGGCCAAATGGCCTCTTTCGATACTGTAGGGTTTCTATGATTCTATGACCCTAGTCCTCCGCTCTGAGGAATCACAGAATGGCTATAGTGTAGAAGGAGGCCATTTGGCCCATCGCTTCTACGCTGGCTCTTCAAGTGAGCATCATGACTTGGTTCCATTCTTCAGCCTCTGCACATTGCTTCCATTCAATCATCCCATGCCCTCTTGAATGCCCCAGCTGAGCCTCCACCACGCTCTCGGTCAGACCCCAACGGCTCGCTGTGTAAAAATTGATTTTCTCACGCTGCACTTTCTTCTTTTGCAAATCACGCGAGTGAAACTTTGCTTTGCTACCTCGAAAGTGTGTCGAGGTTTCCTTGGACTAAATCAAAATTGAGCACAAGGCTTGGATGTGGTTTCACCGAAGCCTTATCTGAATTCTTATTCTTGAAGGAGGAACGTGAAGCAGATCTGATATCAGATCTGAAATTCATAGAATCATAGAAACCCTACAGTGCAGAAAGAGGCCATTCGGCCCATCGAGTCTGCACCGACAACAATCCCAGGCAGGCCCTACCCCCGTATCCCTACATATTTACCCCACTAATCCCTCTAACCTACGCATCCCGGGACACTAAAGGGCGATTTAGCATGGCCAATCAACATAACCCGCACATCTTTGGAGTGTGGGAGGAAACAGGAGCGCCCGGAGGAAACCCACGCAGACACGGGGACAACGTGCAGACTCCGCACAGACAGTGACCCGAGGCCAGGAATCGAACCCGGGTCCCTGGCGCTGCGAGGCAGCAGTGCTAACCACTGTGCCAACGATATAAATAACCTTTTTATAACTTTGAACCTGTGTCCTGTATTTACAATATGGCCATAAAATCTTCCCTAACTGGTTTTTCAGGGCAGGTTGCACTTTTAACGCAGTCCAGAATATTTGGCGAGCATGTCAATTATCACGTGAAATTTAACGGTTGCAATGTGTATCATTAAGTCTAAGACATCTCGTTCGTACCCAGTTGAAAGAACATTGTGATCTGGAAGAAAATCTAGAGTATGGTTACAAACTCCTTCGATATTTGGGAGGCTGAGCTATTGCTAAAAATAACCACATGACCTTCGTCACGTCGAGCTCCGTTTTCTGTCCATTGTTTCGCAAGGATCCCCTTGTAGCAATGTCTTCCTGTAGAAACTCAAAAGTCATTATGTGGAGATGCCGGCGTTGGACTGGGGTAAGCACAGTAAGAAGTCTCACAACACCAGGTTAAAGTCCACCAGGTTTATTTGGTAGCAAATACATTTGGTAGCAAATACCAATGGTATTTGGTACCAAATAAACCTGTTGGACTTTAACCTGGTGTTGTGAGACTTCTTACGAAACTCGAAAGGCCAGCGTTTTCCGACCTTAAAGCAATAATGATTATTCTTTCACCTCAAAATGTGAAATGAGTCTAGGAATACTGCGGCGAGTAACTCACCTCCTGACTCCCCAAATCCTATCCACCAGCTACAAGGCACAAGTCAGGAGTGTGATGGAATGCTCCCCACTTGCCTGGATGGATGCAGCTCCAACAATACTCAAGAAGCTCAACACCATCCAGGACAAAGCAGCCCCACTGATTGGCACCCCATCCACAAACATCCACTCCCTCCACCACCGATGCTCAGTAGCAGCAGTGTGTACCATCTACAAGATGCACTGCAGCAATTCACCAAAGATCCTTAGACAGCACCTTCCAAACCCACCACCACTTCCATCTAGAAGGACAAGGGCAGCAGATACATGGGAACACCACCACCTGCAAGTTCCCCTCCAAGCCACTCACCATCCTGACTTGGAAATATATCGCCGTTCCTTCGCAGTCACTGGTTCAAAATCCTGGAATTCCCTCCCTAACGGCATTGTGGGTCAACCCACAGAACATGGACTGCAGCGATTCAAGAAGGCAGCTCACCACCAACATGTCCCACGAATGAATGAATAAAAAAATCAAAATGTTCTCCCCTCTTTGGATTTATGCCGGGGGGCAAGGTTGTGTTGTCAAAACATAGCTCCAAAATACTTGGATATCTTGCAGGACTCTCTAATGTCCACCCTAAGGAATATCACAGTTAATACCAAACGTCTCCTCAAGGAATGTCGATACATTCCAACAAATGTTTAGATAGTGACTGGGAGTGGGAGCTCTTGCTGACTTCTACGTTCCTTAGTCGAAGGGGTGGCACAGTGGTTAGCACTGCCACCTCACAGCGCCAGGGACCTGGTTTCAATTCCGGCCTTGAGTAACTGTCTGTGTGGAGTTTGCACATTCTCCCCGGTGTCTGCGTGGGTTTCCTCCGGGTGCTCCTGTTTCTTCCCAAAGTCCAAACGTGTGCAGGTTAGATGAATTGGCCATGCTAAATTACCCCTTAGTGTCCCAAGATATGTAGGTTAGATGGATTGGCCATGCCAAATTGCCCCTTAGTGTCCAAAGATGTGCAGGTTAGGGGGATTGGCCATGCTAAATTGTCTCTTGGTGTCCCAAGATGATGTGTAGGCTGGATGGATTGGCCATGCTAAATTGTCCCTTAGTGTCCCAAGATGTGTAGGTTAGGTGCATTGGCCATGCTAAATTGTCCCTTAGTGTCCAAAGATGTGCAGGTTAGGTGGATTGGCCATGCTAAATTGTCCCTTAGTGCCCAAAGATGTGCAGGTTAGGTGGATTGGCCATGCTAAATTGTCTCTTAGTGTCCAAAGATGTGCAGGTTAGGTGGATTGGCCATGCTAAATTGTCTCTTAGTGTCCAAAGATGTGCAGGTTAGGGGGAATTGGCCATGCTAAATTGTCTCTTGGTGTCCCAAGATGATGTGTAGGCTGGATGGATTGGCCATGCTAAATTGTCCCTTAGTGTCCAAAGATGTGTAGGTTAGGTGCATTGGCCATGCTAAGTTGTCCCTTAGTGTCCAAAGATGTGCAGGTTAGGTGGATTGGCCATGCTAAATTGTCCCTTAGTGTCCAAAGATGTGCAGGTTAGGTGGATTGGCCATGCTAAATTGTCTCTTGGTGTCCCAAGATGATGTGTAAACTGGATGGATTGGCCATGCTAAATTGTCCCTTAGTGTCCCAAGATGTGTAGGTTAGATGGATTGGCCATGGTAAATGTAGGGGATTACAGGTGCTCCGGTTTCCTCCCGCACTCCAGCATTGTGCAGGTTAGGTTGATTGGCCATACTAAATTAGCCCTGAGTGTCAGGGGGATTAGTATGGTAAATACTTGGGGTTATGGGGATAGGGCCTGGGTGGGATTATTATTGGTAAGACTCGATGGGCCAAATGGCCTCCTTCTGTACTGTAGGGACTCTATGGATTCTACGATGTTCCCGCAGGTATGGTGCAGGGTGTCTGGACTCCATGGTCTAGTGCTCACCCTGCAGCGTCTTTTGTTTTGTCTCAACTTACGCCACTAACAATGATTGAGAACATTTCGTACCTTGCAACTTTCACAGGTCAGGAGGCCGTAGTGGTATCCCGAGACTTTGTCCCCACAAATCGGACACAATTCCTCATATGAAGCTTCAAACGGGAACTCCATCTTAACCTGAGGATCTAAGATACGGAAACAGAAGGTCATTGTTGCTTAAGCCAGTCCTCAAATCCTCATCAAAGCACCATTGGAATAACGTGATGACGTAACTGCTCTGGGTGGGTGATTTTGTTTCAGAAAATAGTACAGGAGAATAAGGCGACACAGTGGCACAGTGGTTAACACTGCTGCCTCACAGCGCCAGGGACCCGGGTTCAATTCCGGCCTCAGGTCACCGTCTGTGTGGAGTCTGCACATTCTCCTCATGTCTGTGTGGGTTTCCTCCGGATGCTCTGGAATTCTATGATTCTCGGATGGAGAAATAAATAACGTGGAAAGTCTGTGTGTGTGCATGTGTGTGTGCGTGTGTATGTGAGTGTGTGCGTGTGTGCGTGTGTATGTGCGTGTATGTGTATGTGTTTGTGTGTGAGTGTGTGTGCATGTGTGTGTGCATGTGTGTGTGCGTGTGTGTATGTGAGTGTATGTGTGTGTGCGTGTGTGTGTGCATGTGTGTGTGCGTGTGTGTATGTGAGTGTATGTGTGTGTGCGTGTGTGTGTGCATGTGTGTGTGCATGTGCGTGTGTGTGTGTATGTGTGTGTGTGTGTGTATGTGTGTGTGTGTGTGTGCATGTGTGTGAGTGTGCGTGTGTGTGTGTGTGCGTGTGTATGTGAGTGTGTGTGTGTATATGTGTGTGTGCATGTGTGTGTGCGTGTGTATGTGAGTGTGTGCATGTGTGTGCGTGTTTGTGAGTGTGTGTGTGAGTGTGTGAGTGGGTGGGTGTGCGTGTGTGTGAGTGGGTGTGTGTGAGTGTGTGTGTGTGTGAGTGGGTGGGTGTGCGTGTGTGTGAGTGGGTGTGTGTGAGTGTAATCCCCAAAACACTCTGGGATGGGTACCATCACCGGCATCTCAAACATAGAGTCATAGAATCCCTACAATGCAGAGGGAGGCCATTCGGCCCATCAGGCCTGCACTGACTCTCTGACAGAGTATTTATTCCCCTCCCTATTCGATAACCCCACGCATTCACATGCCTAATTCCCCTAACCTACACATCTCTTGGGACACTAAGGGGGAATTTAGCATGGCCAACCCCCTAACCTACGCAGATTTGGACAATAAGGGGCAATTTATTATGGCCAATCCCCCTAACCTATCATTTTGGGACACTAAGAGACAATTTATTATGGCTAATCCCCCCAAACTACACATCTATGGGACTCTAAGGGGCAATTTAGCATGGCCAAAGAATCATAGAATCATAGAATCCTTCAGTGCAGAAGGAGGCCATTCAGCCCATCAAGTCTGCACCAACCATGAACCCACCCAGGCCCTATCCCCATAACCCCTAGCATTTACCCTAGTTAGATCCCCTGACACTAAGGGGCAATTTATCATGGCCAATCCACCTAACCCGCACATCTTTGGACTGTGGGAGGAAACCGGAGCATCCGGAGGAAACCTACGCAGACACTGGGAGAACGTGCAGACTCCTCACAGACAGTGACCCGAGACTGGGATCGAACCCGGGTCCCTGGTGCTGTGAGGCAGCAGTGCTAACCACTGTGCCACCATGACGGCCAATCCAAGTTGTATGATGATGGGGTCTGCACCTTTGGAAAGTATTACTCATTTTATGATCTGAGTTCCTTCCTGGGCCCAGAGCTGAGCTCGAGTGTGGTTGAGAAGAGTGGGGCTAGGGGCTGAATCGATAGTCTGTGTGGGTGTCGAGGGTTGGGTAGTTTGTGGTTGTTGAACATCCGCACTCGTCTGGACAACTGGTGCTGTGATTGTTTATCAGTTGGCATCAGACTCTTGTTCAGCACTGGCACAATGATTAGCACTGCCACCTCCCAGCGCCAGGGACCCGGATTTGATTCCCAACTTGGGTCACTGTCGGTGTGGAGTTTGCACGTTCCCCCCATGTGTGCGTGGGTTTCCTCCGGGTGCTCCAGTTTCCTCCCACAGTCCAAAGATGTGCAGGTTAGGTGGATTGACTTTGCTAAATTATCCCTTAGCGTTCCAAGATGTGCAGGTTAGGGGGATTGGCCATGCTAAATTGCCCCTTAGTGTCCAAAGATGTGTAGATTAGGTGGATTGACCATGGTAAATTGCCTTTAGTGTCCCAAGATGTGCAGGTTCGGTGGATTGGCCATGCTAAATTGCCCCTTAGTGTCCAAAGACATGCAGGTTAGGTGGATTGACTATGCTAAATTATCCCTTAGAGTTCCAAGATGTGTAGGTTAGGTGGATTGGTCATGCTAAATTGCCCCTTAGGTGGTGTCCAAAGATGTGTAGGTTAGGGTGGATTGGTCATGCTAAATTGCCCCTTAGTGTTCAAAGATGTGCAGGTTAGGTGGATTGGCCATGCTAAATTGTCCCTTGGTGTCCAAAGGTATGTAGGTTAGGTGGATACGTGGGGTTACGAGGAGAGGGTGGGTGCTCTTGGAGCACAGACTCAATGGGCCAAATGGCCTCCTTCTGCACTGTCGGGATTCTATGAAAACTGGTGTACAATGAACACTGTGCATGTATGTCTTGTATTACCCAAGCCTGGATTAACATGACTGGGACTTTCAACTTCCATTGCTGTGGGCACAGAGAGGTAAGTGGAGAGAGAAGCCAGCGACTGAACGATTTAGTACCCAGTCTTTGTGAGCAAGGACTTCAATGCATCAAGCTGCTGGGGTTTGACTTTGACATTGTGAGTCCCAAATATGGAAATAAAGTTTGCACTTCATGGGGAGAAAGGGGATAGAGGGGGAAGGAAGGAATGCGGGAGAGGGGGGGCGGGGGGGGGGGGGGTGAGATGGTTAACTTCCTTCTGTGCTCTCGACTGGAGCAAGTTATGAACAAGGAACAAGAGGTTGTCAGGCTGTTCTTGAGAAATGCAAACATATTGAGAGGGAACAGAAGGACTGTCCAGAATGCTGGGTGGTTGCATCATAAAATGATTGGCTCTCACAGTGACACGTGCGGCCGCAGTGAGATTTTTGCTGAAGTTTAATCAGAGTTTTCTGGACGAGGATCTCCTGTAAATATTGACACACTCACAGAGAACGCCGGCTACCCCCTCCCCCCCACAATCCCACATCCACCAACCCCAAACCTGCTTTTGAAAAGAAAAACAAGTGCAATGGCAGCTAAATCATAGACTCCCGACATGCAGAAAGAGGCCATTCGGCCCATCGAGCCTACACCGACAACACTCCCACCTAGGTCCTATCCCCATAACCTCAAGTATTCACCCTGCTCGCCCCCCTGACATTAAGGGGCAATTTAGCATGGCCAATCCACCTAAAATACACATCTTTGGACACTAAGGGGCAATTTAGCATGGCCAATCCACCTAACCAGCATATCGTGAATCCAGCCCAACCCATCACGCAAACCGGCCTCCCATCCATTGACTCTTGCCTGCACTTCTCGCTGCCTTGGCAAAGCACTGGCACAGTGGTTAGCACTGCTGCCTCCCAGTGCCAGGACCCGGATTCGATTCCCAACTTGGGTGACTGTCGGTCAGCATAATTAAGGACCCTACGCACCCCGCACATTCTCCCTTCCACCTTCTTCCTTCGGGAAAAAGGTACAAAAGTCTGAGGTCACGTACCAACCGACTCAAGAACAGCTTCTCCCCTGCTGCCGTCAGACTTTTGAATGGACCTACCTCGCATTAAAGTGATCTTTCTCTACACCCTAGCTATGACTGTAACACGACATTCTGCACTCTCTCCTTTCCTTCTCTATGAATAGTATGCTTTGTCTGTATAGTGCGCAAGAAACAATACTTTTCACTGTATGTTAATACATGTGACAATAATAAATCAAATCAAATCAATTTAGCATGGCCAATCCACCTAACCTGCACATCTTTGGAGTGTGGGAGGAAACCGGAGCATCCGGAGGAAACCCACGCAGACACGGGGAGAACATGCAGACTCCACACCGACAGTCAACCATGCCGGGAATCGAACCCGGGTCCCTGGCACTGTGAGGCAGCAATGCTAACCACTGTGTCGCTGTGTCTTGTACAGAGTAATGTGTCAACATGTCAGCACTGTCCTGACACAGAATCGTCCTGTGGGTTCCTCCACCAGACCTTACTTTGTCAAACTCTGATTTAAAGTTTTGCTGCTGCAGAGGGAACTTCAAGGTGATGGCGAACTGAATGGAATTCACCAGCGTAAAATATACTTAACGAACTAAAACTTACAGATAAGCGCAGCTCAGATAAAGAGGTGTAAATGTCATTGTACTCACTCTGTAACAACATTTGATCTGATTCCGATTGTTGAATGTACATGGAATTGGATTCAGAGTCCAGGTTTGGAAGCATAGCAGTCCCAATGAACTCCCAGCTGGACTCAAGTCTCGGGGATCGCACAGTGCGCTGATATCACAGAGGGGTTGTGAATCTGAAGACAGTGATTGTACGGGCAGTGCATGCACTGAAACCCTCTCCACAGGAAGGGGAGGAGGTGCACAGCCGCTCAATGGGCCTGACATGTTCACTGGCCACTCCTGGGTCGTCCCATATCATCCAATGTGTCAGGGAATGAGTAACAGTCACAGAAGCTCCTTCCACTGATTTATTAACCCTGTCAGTACTTATCCGAGCATTTTACCATCAAAATGACAGTTTCTTCAGCCGGCTATCCGAGCTTTGACAAAGGGTCATCTGGACCCGAAACGTCAGCTCTTTTCTCTCCTTACAGATGCTGCCAGACCTGCTGAGATTTTCCAGCGTTTTCTCTCTTGGGTCTCGGACTGCTAATGTCACAGAATTCCCATTTCGGAGGTAGTTTGATTGAATAGAATTCAGAGACCTTGGCCAGAACCCAACCACCTCGCCTGCCCCAGAATCGGCGTGGGCAAAGTTCCCAGAACGGAAATCTCCGTTGGCCACGGGTGGGGGTTTACGATCTCGCTCCAGCGTGGCTGGAAAATCCCAGCCGAGGGGCAGGATTTTACAGCCTTGCTCGAACGAGACCGGGAATTCCCGCCCGAGGTCAACAGACATTTCCGTTTTCCGCCCCTCGCTCGCTCCGATTCCGTGGCGGGCGGGGCGGTAGAAATCTGGACCTTAGGTCTGTAACGTACTAGATGTTGTGTGTGTATGTTGTATTGCCTCTGGGTCTCAGGGCGGCACGGTGGCACAGTGGTTAGCACTGCTGCCTCACAGCGCCAGGGACCCGAGTTCGATTCCCGGCTTGGGTCACTGTCTGTGTGGAGCCTGCACGTTCTCCCCGTGTCGGCGTGGGTTTCCTCCGGGTGCTCCGGTTTCCGCCCACAGTCCGAGAAACCTGCTGGTTAGGATGCATTGGCCGTACTAAATTCTCCCTCAGTGTACCCGAACAGGCGCCGGAGTGTGGCGACTAGGGGATTCTCACAGTAACTTCATTGCAGCGTTAATGTAAGCCTACTTGTGACACTAATAGATAAACTTAAACTTCAACACAGTTGTGGGGTCATCAGCAAAAGAGTCATAATGGAATCACAGTGACATGTATGGTCGCTGAAGCTTTTTCTGTACGACGATTCCCTGTAAATATTGGCACAGTCCCACAGACCAATGTCACTCCCACCAGACTCACTTCTGGTTAACTCTGCTTTCCTCTCTCTCCACAGATGCTGCCAGACCTGCTGAGTTTTTCTGACATTTTCTGTGCGTTCTTTTTTTTAAATTTCAGATTTCCAGCACTCGCTGGATTTTGTTTTTAATTCGACTGATCATGGATTCAAGCCTGCCTTTGGAGACTGGAACGTTGGACCGCTGCAGTACTGCGGGCGTGCTACACTACCAGTGGTGCTGCTATCCTTTGGATGAGACATTAAAATTGGGTGGTGGCGCAAGGGAGAAAATAGCAGAAGTGCGACTGGGTGAGGGGGAGCATCTGTGGGTGGCACAGTGGTGAGCACTGAGGCCTCACAACGCCAGGGACCCGGGTTCGATTCCCGCCTCGGGTCACTGTCTGTGCAGAGTGTGCACATTCTCCCCGTGTCCGCGTGGGTTTCCTCCGGTTTCATAGAATCATAGAATCCCTACAGTGCAGAAGGAGGCACTTCCGCCCTTTGAGTCTGCACCAACCACAACCCCACCCCATTCCTATAACCCCACATATTTGCCCTGCTAATCCCCCTGACACTAAGGGTCAATTTAGCATGGCCAATCAACCTAACCCACACATCTTTCAGACTGTGGGAGGAAACTGGAGCACCCGGAGGAAACCCAAGCAGGCACGGGGAGAATGTGCAAACTCCACACAGACAGTGCCCCAAGGCCGGAATCGAACCCGGGTCGCTGGCGCTGTGAGGCAGCAGTGCTAACCACTGTGCTGACATGCCGCCGATAGATGCTCCCCCTCACCCTGTCGCACTTCTGCTATTTTTTCCCTTGTGCCACCACCCAATTTTAATGTCTCATCCAAAGGATAGCACCACTGATTGTGTAGCACGCCCGCAGTACTGCAACATATCCTCCCACAATCTGAGTGTGCACGAGTCGATTTCAACATGAAACTTAGAAATTGTGTAATACTGGCTAGGGGCATCGGCCATGCTAACTCCTCCCTCAGTGTATCCCCACAGGCGCTGGAGTGTGGCGGCTAGGGGACTTGCACAGTAACTTCATTAGCAATCATAGAATCCCTACAGTGCAGAAGGAGGCCATTCGGCCCATCGAGTCTGCACTGACAACAATCCCATCCAGGCCCTATCCCCGTAAACCTACATATTTACCCTGCTAATCCCTCTAACTTACCCGTCCAGGGACACTAAGGGGCAATTTAGCACGGCCAATCCACCTAACCTGCTCATCTTGGGACTGTGGGAGGAAACCGGAGTACGCGGAGGAAACCCACGCGGACACGGGGAGAACGTGCAGATTCCACGCAGACTGACACAGTGGTTATTTTCCTGACGTATATTAACGATATTGATCTTAGTGTGCAGGAGTCGATTTCAACATGAAACTTAGAAGTTGTGTAAACTGCGAGGTGGACAGTGGAGTCGGGGAACTGGAGGAATATTTGGCTTGAGGGAGGAGGTGGGAAGTAAGCCTACTTGGGATACTAATAAATAAACTTGAAACTCCCAGAAACTAACCTCATGACCCTGACAACAGAGTCCCACCATTTGAAGAGTCTAGCTACATTTCCATCCCATCAAATGCAAATTATGTTATTGCTTACATAGCTGTCTTGTCCTTCAAGGTGATAGAAATCAGAATTTTAGGAAGCGTTGATTAAGAGCATCACAGCAAAATTCTTCCCCCTCTCCACCCACATCCAAATATTCCTTTGGTTCCCCAACTCCACCGTCCTCCTCACAATTCACAATACTTCCAAGTTTCAGGGAAGTGTTAAAATCGCCCCCTGCACGCCAAGTTTTTTTTTTGGTTTATTTATTAGTGTCACAAGTAGGCTTACGTTAACACTACAATGAAGTTACTGTGAAAATCCCCTAGTCGCCACACTCCGGCGCCTTTTCAGGTACACTGAGGGAGAATTTAGCACGACCAATGCACCTAATCTGCACGTTTTCTGGACTGTGGGAGGAAACCGGAGCACCCGGAGGAAACGCATGTAAACATGGGGAGAATGTGCGGACAGTGACCCAAGCCGGGTATCGAACCCAGATCCCTGGCGCCATGAGGCGGCAGTGCTAATCACTGTGCCACCATGCCACCCAAGATCTATCGCACTGAGGGAATTGCTTC
The DNA here is from genome assembly GCF_964213995.1 of Mustelus asterias. NCBI lineage: Eukaryota > Metazoa > Chordata > Chondrichthyes > Carcharhiniformes > Triakidae > Mustelus > Mustelus asterias. The sequence continues at coordinate 11,605,552 of NC_135819.1, read as the reverse complement.
CAGTTCATCCTAAAGAGGGTACACACTGCTGCCAGGGGAAAAGAGATGATGGAGCGAGTGGATCTTTAAGCTAATGGATTGGGTGATAATCAAATGGTCTGCTTTTCTCTCGCCTCAGTCAAGGCGCTCATTCTAAGACCCCTATGGTATCTACGACACTCCCTCCTTACCTGAGGAGCTGCTCAAATGACGAGCTTGATTTGATTTGATTTGATTTATTATTGTCACATGTATTGACATACAGTGAAAAGTATTGTTTCTTGCGTGCAATACAGACAAAGCATACCGTTCATAGAGAAGGAAAGGAGAGAGTGCAGAATGTAGTGTTACAGTCGTAGCTGGGGTGTAGAGAAAGATCAACTTAATGCGAGGTAGGTCCATTCAAAAGTCTGACGGCAGCAGGGAAGAAGCTGTTCTTGAGTCGGTTGGTGCGTGTCCTCAACCTTTGTATCTTTTACCTGACGGAAGAAAGTGGAAGAGAGCATTGTGGGTCCACCCACAGCACGTGGACTGCAGCGATTCAAGAAGGCGGCTCACCACCACCTTCTCAAGGGCAACTAGGGATGGGCAATAAATGCTGGCCCAGCCAGCGACGCCCATGTCCCAAGAATGAATTTTTAAAAAGTGGGTGGGGTCCTTGATTATGCTGGCTGCTTTGCCGAGGCAGCGGGAAGTGTAGACAGAGTCAATGGATGGGAGGCTGTTTTGCGTGATGGACTGGGCTTCGTTCATGACCCTTTGTGGTTTCCCACACACGAAAGCAACATGAAGGGGGAATTCCACACTGGAACCCTTAAATTGGGATTAATTTAACAAGATAGCTTCCCGGAGGAAGAAGGGATAAATCTGATCTTGGAGGGAGCATCTAAAATCACAGTGTTTGCTCGTGGAGCTACCTTTCGTTCTGATGTTTATTCAGTCTCCTGTGTTCTATGAACTTATCAGGAATGAATGAAAAGTTACTGATAAGCTTGTAGACTTTAGATAAAATTCTTTCTTTCAACTGTCCACAACTATAACCTTGCCGCCCAGGACACGCAGAAGCAGGAATCAATACGCAATGTGGATAATAAATTGTTTGAGCATTCCAGCTTCGTTTAGTCAGCACCTTATTGCTTTCTGTCGGAATCCGCAACGGGTTTTTCAGATCTCCGCCCACATTTAGGTTGCTGAATCTGCCAACCCGGGTTTCAGGAGCTAAAGGCATGAAGTTGCCAACTCTTAATGGAAATACTTCCCGCCTCCTCCCACAAGCCAAATATTCCTTCAGTTCCCCGACTCCGCTCCTCGCAGTTCACACAACTTCCAAGTTTCACGTACTCGCAAAAGATGAAATCGTCCCCTGCGCACCAAGAGCTGTATCGTTAATATATGTCAGGGAAATATATATATATATCATTGGCATCACGGTGGCACAGTGGTTAGCACTGCTGCCTCACAGCGCCAGGGATTTGGGTTCGATTCCCGGCTTGGGTCACTGTCTGTGTGGAGTCTGCACGTTCTCCCCGTGTCTGTGTGGGTTTCCTCCAGGGGCTCCAGTTTCCTCCCACAGTCCGAAAGGTGGTTGGGTGCATTGGCCGTGCTAAATTCTCCCTCAGTGTACCCGAACAGGCGCTGGAGCATGGCAACTGGGGGATTTTTCACAGTAACTTCATTGCAGTGTTGGCGCAAGCCTACTTGTGACTCTGCTGAATAAACTTTAAACTGAAAAGCAAGGGTCCTAATACCAACCCCGGGGAACTCCATTACAAACATTGCTCCAGCTTGAAAAATATCCATTGGCCATGAGTCTCTCATTCCTGTCACTCCATCAATTTTGTGTCCACGTTACTGCTTATTCGATGAGCCATAACTTTTCATAGAATCATAGAAACCCTACAGTGCAAAAGGACGCCATTTAGCACATCGAGTCTGCACCGACCACAATCCCACCCAGCCCCTATCCCCATAACCCCATGCATTTACCCTAGCTAGTCCCCCTGACATGAAGGGGCAATTTATCATGGCCAATTCACCTAACCCACACATCTCTGGACTGTTGTGTGGCACTCCATTGAGTGCCTTCTGAAAGTCCCTGTACACCACGTCAACAACATTACCCTCATCGACCTTCTCTGTTCCCACTTAAAAAAACTCCAGCCAGTTACTTAAACACAATTTCCACTTGAGAAATCTATGCGGGCTCTTCCTAATCAACCCACATTTTTCAATGTATCGACTAATTCTATCCTGAATAATTGTTTCTAGAAGCTTCCTCACCACTGAAGTGAGTCCAACAAAACTCATCTCCAAATGTCCGTAAACTGGAGCTCGGCTCCTCCCTCTGTGACTGGATCCTGAACTTCCTAACCCTCAGACCACAATCAGTAAGGATAGGCAACAACACCTCCTCCACGATCATCCTCAACACCGGTGCCCCACAAGGCTGTGTTCTCAGCCCCCGACTATACTCCTTATACACCTATGACTGTGTGGCCAAATTCCCCTCCAATTCGATTTTCAAGTTTGCTGACGACACCACCGTAGTGGGTCGGATCTCAAACAATGACGAGACAGAGTGCAGGAATGAGATAGAGAATCTGGGGAACTGGTGCGGCAACAATAATCTCTCCCTCAATGTCAACAAAACGAAGGAGATTGTCATCGACTTCAGGAAGTGTAGTGGGGAACATCAATGGGGATGAAGTGGAAATGGTTGAGAGCTTCAAGTTTCTAGTTGTCCAGATCACCAACAACCTGGCCCAGTCCCTCCACGCCGGTGTTAAGAAAGCCCACCAACGCCTCTACTTTCTCAGAAGACGAAGAAAATTTGGCATGTCCGCTACGACTCTCACCAACTTTTACGGATGCACCACAGAAAGCATTATTTCTGGTTGTATCACAACTTGGTATGGCTCCTGCTCTGCCCAAGACTGCAAGGAACTACACTGAGTTCATTAAAAAAAAATCTGGAAATTAAAATCCACTGGTGACCATGAAACCATTGTCAATTGTTGGAAAAACCCATTTGATTCACTAATGTTCTTTAGGGAAGGAAATCTGCCGTCCTTACCCGGTCTGGCCTATATGTGACTCCAGAGCCACAGCAATGTGGTTGACTCTCAACTGCCCTCTGAAATGGCCGAGCGAGACACTAAGTTCAGGGGCAACTAGGGATGGGCAACAACTGCTGGCCCAGCTAGCGATGCCCATAAAAGAAAATGCCTCCAATATTGTGGTGAACCATCGTTGGTTCCCACTAGATAGTACTGAGCCAGGGTCTGGCCAGTACTACAAGTATGTATATATGTTGCTGTTGGGGTTAGGGATGGGTTGTTCTACTTGTTGCTGTTGGGGTTAGGGTTGGGCTGTTACACCAAGTATTATAGTTATTATGGTGCATCCCAGTCGGGCTCCGCCTCCTGGGAGAGGTATAAAGGTCACTGCTCTGTCTGGGACCCCTCAGTCTGGGATCGTGTATATAATTAGTAGCTTCGTTGTAACAGCAAATAAAAGCCTTTATTTCCTGAGCATCTCAAGCCTCGTGTGTGATAACGCGCATCAAATATGTTTACATCTCTCCTTAAATAAAGAGATCAAAACTGCAGCCAGCTTTTGAGATGTTTAGAACATAGAACATAGAACAGTACAGCACAGAACAGGCCCTTCGGCCCACGATGTTGTGCCGAGCTTTATCTGAAACCAAGATCAAGCTATCCCACTCCCTATCATCCTGGTGTGCTCCATGTGTGATGCGCGACAATAAGCACATGGAACTAAGGCTTCGGTATTGAAGGCTTTAATAGAGTAACAATGGAACTACTAACACGAATACACCAGTTCAGACTGAAGGGGTCCTGCCGGAGCAGGGGGTCTTATACCTCGCCACCGGAGGTGGGACCCCACTGGAATGTGCCATGATAACTCTTATAACAGGTAAACACCCTAACCCAACAACATTGTACAACCCCCACAGTAACAACACCCTAGCCCAACAGTAACATAGTAACAACCCCCAGTGGTGAACCAACGATGGTTCACCACATTCACCCCTCCTTTAAGAACAAAAGGTGACGGGGTGCAAGAAAAACAGGTCATATAAACAGACAATTCACAGAATTCACAAGTCCAGACGGTCTTGAGGACCGCACCGACGCTACGATCTCCTCAACACCGGTTGCGAAACCGGAGCAGGTGCTTGTGGTGGCGTTCTTTCCAAAGCAACGTCTGGCTGTCCCCTCAAGGACTCCCGGGCCGGCCGGCCCTGGTGAGGCGATGGTGCAGGGGATCCTGGAACGTTTGGTGGTGGTGGTGGTGGTGATGATGGTGGCGCCGATCTCCGAGTCTCAGGCAAGCTGTACATGGGAGTAAAAGTGTTATGCACTGGTCCCGGTGCTGACCGCGCCACGTCTGGGGAAGAAATGAGGAGTAGTGGATTCGTGACTGGGGGAATAGGAGCGACAGGAGTTGCTACGTCCTCTGCGGGCGCCAGGTCTCTAATGGAGACAGTGTCCTCTCGCCCGTCAGGATATGCCACATAGGCATACTGAGGGTTGGCGTGGAGGAGTTGGACCGGTTCGACCAAGGGGTCGGACTTGCGAGCCCTCACATGTCGCCGCAGAAGGACGGGTCCTGGGTACGTCAACCAGGCTGGCAATGAGGTTCCCGAGGACGACTTCCGAGGGAATGAGAACATCCTCTCGTGGGGAGTAGCATTGGTTGCCGTACACAGGAGGGAGCAGATAGAATGGAGCGCATTTGGAAGGACCTCCTGCCAACGGGAGACTGGAAGGCCCCTGGATTTCAGTGCCAGTAGGACAGCCTTCCAGACTGTAGCATTCTCCCTTTCCACCTGTCCGTTACCCCTAGGGTTGTAGCTCGTGGTTCTACTAGAGGCAATCCCGAATGAGAGCAGGAATTGCCTCAAGTCGTTGCTCATGAACGACGAGCCCCTGTCGCTATGAATGTAGCAGGGGTACCCGAACAGGGTAAAAAGCTCACTGAATGCCTTGATGACGGTGGCAGTCGACGTGTCCGCACAGGGGACAACAAACAGAAACCGGGAATACTCGTCTATTATGTTGAGGAAATAGACATTCCGGTCCGTTGAGGGAAGGGGGCCCTTAAAATCCACACTCAGCCTCTCAAAAGGGCGAGTGGCCTTGACCAATTGTGCCCGGTCTGGTCGATAGAAGTGTGGTTTGCATTCTGCGCAAATCCGACAGCTTCTCGTCACTGACCTGACATCCTCCACCGAGTAGGGCAGGTTGCGGGCTTTGACGAAGTGGTAGAGTCTGGTGACTCCAGGATGACACAGATCATTGTGGAGAGCCTTCAAGCGGTCCTCCTGCATAATGGCGCATGTTCCGCGCGAGAGGGCATCCGAGGGCTCATTGAGCCTCCCCGGACGATACATAATATCGTAATTATAGGTGGAGAGCTCAATTCTCCACCGCAAGATCTTATCGTTCTTGATCTTGCCCCTCTGCGTGTTGCTGAACATAAACGCCACGGATCGTTGATCCGTGATCAGGGTGAACCGCTTCCCTGCCAGGTAATGGCGCCAGTGTCTGACTGCCTCCACAATGGCCTGAGCCTCCTTTTCCACCGCTGAGTGCCGAATTTCGGGGCCTTGAAGGGTGCGGGAGAAGAACGCGACGGGCCTGCCTGCCTGGTTTAGTGTGGCGGCTAGGGCGAAATCAGATGCATCACTCTCCACCTGGAAAGGGATGGATTCATCCACCGCGTGCATCGTGGCTTTCGAGATGTCGCTTTTCAAAACCTTGAAGGCCAATTGGGCCTCCGGCGTAAGTGGGAAGGTCGTGGACTTAATGAGCGGACGAGCTTTGTCCGCGTAGTTGGGGACCCACTGTGCATAATACGAAAAGAACCCAAGGCATCTCCTCAGTGCTTTCGTGCTAGCGGGCAAGGGAAGTTCAGTGAGTGGGCGCATACGGTCTGGATCAGGGCCAATGACCCCGTTTTCCACCACGTATCCAAGGATGGCTAACTTACACGTACGGAATACGCACTTCTCCCTGTTATAGGTCAGATTCAGGCGAGATGCAGTGCGCAGAAAGTGTTGGAGATTCGTGTCATGGTCCTGCTGGTCATGGCCGCAGATGGTGACGTTATCCAGGTACGGGAAGGTAGCCCGCAACCCATTCTGGTCCACCATTCGGTCCATAGCACGCTGGAAGACCGAGACCCCATTGGTGACACCAAATGGAACCCTGAGGAATTGGTATAGACGACCATCCGCCTCAAAAGCCGTATATTGTCGGTCCTCTGGGCGGATGGGGAGTTGATGGTAGGCGGACTTAAGGTCTATGGTAGAAAACACTCGGTACTGAGCAATCTGATTGACCATATCAGAAATGCGCGGGAGAGGATACGCATCCAGCTGCGTATAACGATTAATGGTCTGACTATAGTCGATGACCATCCGAGGTTTGTTCCCGCTTTTGACTACCACGACCTGCGCTCTCCACGGACTAGCACTGGCCTGTATAATCCCTTCCTTGAGGAGCCGCCGAACCTCAGATCTAATAAAGATCCGGTCCTCAGCGCTGTAACGCCTACTTTTAGTAGCGATGGGCTTGCAGCCAGGAACCAGATTTTTAAAAAGGGATGGTGTAATAATTTTCAGCGTGGATAGATTGCATGCGGGGCGCTTTGGGCAATTTGGAGGCTGCGGCTGATTCCCTACTGCCAGTGAAGGGAGTGGCCCACCGTACTGTAGGATCACACTCTTCATGTGGGCCATAAAGTTTAGTCCGAGGAGAATTGGCGCGCAAAGGTGAGGTAACACAAGGAGCCTGTATTGCTCGTAAATTGTGCCCTGTACCTCAAGAGTTACCATACATCGTCCTTGGATCGGTACAGACCGGGACCGTGATGCCATGGAAATTGTCTGTTTGGCAGGGAGAACCCGGAGTCCACACCTTTTAGCAGTTTCAGGGTGTATGAAACTTTCAGTGCTCCCACTGTCAAACAGACAATTCACAGTTCGACCACTAACCTTTACATCCATCATAGAATGTTCAAGTCTGTAGTGCCTGGTCTGATCCAGGGAGATCGACGCCACCGTTGGCCCCTGGGCACCACTGCATGCTGCCGATGTGGATGCTGAGGACCCCTGCTGGTCGCTCCTAGTCGTCGTGGACCATGATGGCCGCCCCCATGAATCGCACGTGGGCGAGGGCGCCAAGCGCAGCGACTCCTGGTGGTCTTCCTCCTCCTCCGTCAGCCACAATGGCGCCGTCCTGGATTCGCACGTGGTCGGACCTCGTGGGTACTGCGATGCCGAAGGAGATTGTCTCCGTTCTGGAGGGTTACAAGCTGCACTGCCGTTTTTAGACTTAGACCAAGCTGCACTGCCGTTTTTAGGCTTGGACCTGCAGACTTTGCCGTAGTGGCCTTTTTTACCGCACTGGCTGCAGATTGCCGTTCTTGCCGGACACTGTTGCCGTGGATGCTTGGCCCCACCACAAAAATAGCATCGCTGGCCACCTGGAGCTGCCGCCGTCGTCGGATCGATCTGGGAGCGCGGGTTAGCGGGGCGAGGAGGGAGCTGAGCTTGCTCCAGCCACGTTGACTGCACGTGGTCCTCGGGGTACAGCGCCAAGCTCTTCGACGCCGCTTCCAGCATCACGGCCATCTCCATTGCTTAGGTCAAGTCAAGTTTCCCCTTTTCCAGCAATTTAAGCCTGATGTACGAGGACCCTACCCCTGCTACGAACGCGTCTCGGGCGAGGTCGTACATATACTGTTCGGCTGATACGTCCTTACAATCGCAACCCCTGGCAAGCTGCAGGAGCTCATTGGCATAGTCCTCCATGGTTTCGCCCGACTGCCGACGTCGTGTAGCGAGGAGGTAACGAGCATGTATCTCGTTGGGTGGCTTCGTGTATCTTTTTTTTAGGAGCTCGACGGCACCCGGGTAAGTGGGAGCTGCACGAATGGCTAGGTAAATCGTGTCGCTTACCCGAGCGTGGAGGACCTGGAGTTTATCACTGTCTGTAGTGATAGCTACCGAGGCTGCCAGGTAGTCCTCGAAACACTTCCACCAATGGTCGAATGTGTTAGCGGCACCGACCGCACGTGGGTCCAGTGTCAGACGATCCGGTTTTAGAATCTGTTCCATACTCTCTGTTTTTTCTTTTCTTGTTGTACAGCTGTGAGTTTTCTGTTACTCTATTAAATTGATGCGCGACAATAAGCACATGGAACCAAGGCTTCGGTATTGAAGGCTTTAATAGAGTAACAATGGAACTACTAACACGAATACACCAGTTCAGACTGAAGGGGTCCTGCCGGAGCAGGGGGTCTTATACCTCGCCACCGGAGGCGGGACCCCACTGGAATGTGCCATGATAACTCTTATAACAGGTAAACACCCTAACCCAACAACATTGTACAACCCCCACAGTAACAACACCCTAGCCCAACAGTAACATAGTAACAACCCCCAGTGGTGAACCAACGATGGTTCACCACAATGTGCCTATCCAATAACCGCTTAAATGTTTCTAAAGTGTCTGACTCCACTATCACTGCAGGCAGTCCATTCCACACCCCAACCACTCTCTGCGTAAAGAACCTACCTCTGATATCCTTCCTGTATCTCCCACCACGAACCCTATAGTTATGCCCCCTTGTAATAGCTCCATCCACCCGAGGAAATAGTCTTTGAACGTTCACTCTATCTATCCCCTTCATCATTTTATAAACCTCTATTAAGTCTCCCCTCAGCCTCCTCTGCTCCAGAGAGAACAGCCCTAGCTCCCTCAACCTTTCCTCATAAGACCTACCCTCCAAACCAGGCAGCATCCTGGTAAATCTCCTCTGCACTCTTTCCAGCGCTTCCACATCCTTCTTATAGTGAGGTGACCAGAACTGCACACAATATTCCAAATGTGGTCTCACCAAGGTCCTGTACAGTTGCAGCATAACCCCCACGGCTCTTAAACTCCAACCCCCTGTTAATAAAAGCTAACACACTATAGGCCTTCTTCACAGCTCTATCCACTTGAGTGGCAACCTTTAGAGATCCGTGGATATGGACCCCAAGATCTCTCTGTTCCTCCACAGTCTTCAGAACCCTACCTTTGACCCTGTAATCCACATTTAAATTAGTCCTACCAAAATGAATCACCTCACACTTATCAGGGTTAAACTCCATTTGCCATTTTTCAGCCCCGCTTTGCATCCTATCTATGTCTCTTTGCAGCCTACAACAGCCCTCCACCTCATCCACTACTCCACCAATCTTGGTGTCATCAGCAAATTTACTGATCCACCCTTCAGCCCCCTCCTCCTGCTTGCCGGATATTTCTGGCTGGTGGGATCTTCATGGTGTACCCACCCCATCCTTGCCTCGGAGATCCCAGCGGTGAGGGGCTGGGAAACCCCGGTGGCAACGCCGGAACCAGAAGATCCCAACGCCGGCCAATGGCGGGCTACCTCCCACTGCGGTGAAACACTTGGCGGATTGGGTGGTAAACACTCTGCGTGGCCTCACTGATGCCCCTGTATCCCTGAAGAATAACATCCTTACTTTCATGTTTAATCCTCTTTTAATAAAGGGTAGCATTCCACTCTCCTTCTTAATTAAAAATAATGATTTTTTTTAGCATCAGAAATTCTGGCTGCAGGTTTCCCATCTCACCCGCCATGGGAATCGAAGCGGGCGCTACACAAGATCCAGTGGATCATTTAAAGGTCCGTTGAGCTTGGGTGGGAATTTCCTGGGGTGTGCGTGGACAGAAAATCCTGCCCCTTGTCCACAATAACAGTTCAGTCAAAATACATACATGCCACATAGAAACATAGAAAGATAGGAGCAGGAGGAGGCCATTTGGCCCTTCGAGCCTGCTCCGCCATTCATTACAATCATGGCTGATCGTCCAACTCAATAGCCTAATCCTGCTTTCTCCCCATAACCTTTGATCCCATTCGCCCCAAGTGCTATATCTAGCCGCCTCTTGAATACATTCAATGTTTCGGCATCAACTACTTCCTGTGGTAATGAATTCCACAGGCTCACCACTCTTTGGGTGAAGAAATGTCTCCCCATCTCCGTCCTAAATGGTCGACCCCGAATCCTCAGACTGTGACCCCTGGTTCTGGGCTCCCCCTCATGTTGCAGGGTTACGTCCGAAAGAAATGTTTTTGAAGTGGTGTTGATAGCTAGCCTAATCTCAGAGGCTGATTGGTCAAACCTGATCAGATGATAGCTTAGGGAAGTGGTAGTTGGCCAATAGGAATATGTTTCTCCAACGATGCCAGTTGTTTTGCAGCGAGCATTGCCTTAACCAGCAGAGAGTCCAACTCACCTCAGAATGCTTACCAGTATTGTATTGGCCAAGTATGCAGAGGCTGCGATGTGTGTGAGTGTGTGTGAGTGAGTGTGTGTGCGTGTGTCAGTATATGTGTGTACGTGTGTATGTGAGTGTGAGTGTCAGTGTGTGTGTGTGTGAGTGTGAGTGTCAATGTGTGTGTGAATGTGTGTGAGACTGTGTGTGTGTGAGTGTGTGTGTGTGTGAGTGTGTGAGTGTGTAAGTTGTGCGTGTGTGTGAGCGTAAGTGTGTGTGTGTGTGTGAGTGAGTGCGTGCATGTGAGTGTGTGTGTGTGAGTGTGTAAGTTGTGCGCGTGTGTGAGCGTAAGTGTGTGTGTGTGTGAGTGAGTGCGTGCATGTGAGTGTGTGTGTGAGTGTGTAAGTTGTGTGTGTGTGTGAGCGTAAGTGTGTGTGTGTGAGTGAGTGCGTGCATGTGAGTGTGAGT